>NW_026652276.1:232886119-233075379 GCF_009828535.3 Hylobates moloch | reverse complement strand
TGAGACTGAAAAAAAAAAGAAAGAAAGAAGGGAAGGAAAGAAGGAAGGAAGGAAAGGAAGGAAGGAAGGAAGGAAGAAAGAGAGGGAGGGAGGGAAGGAGGGAAGGTTTTTTTGTTGTTGTTGTCATTTTCTTTTTTGAGATGGAGTCTCGCTTCTTCGCCCAGGCTAGTGCAGTGGCGCAATCTCAGCTCACTGCAACCTCCGCCTCCTGGGTTCAAGCAATTCTCCTGCCTCAGCCTCCGGAGTAGCTGGGATTACTGGTACGTGCCACCACGCCCGGCTAATTTTTGTATTTTCAGTAGAGACGGGGTTTCTTCACCATGTTGGCCAGGCTGTTCTCGAACTCCTGACCTCAAGTGATCCACCCACCTCGGCCTCCCAAAGTGCTGGGATTACAGGCGTGAGCCACTGTGCCTGGCCCGAAGGTAGATTTGAAATCAAATTGGGAACAAATTGGAAAAAACTTTCAATACTATTCTATGACATTTGTACTTTATTCTAAACAATAAATATCAAGGCCAGGCATGGTGGCTCACAGCTGTAACACCAACACGCTGGGAGGCCAAGGGAGAAGGATCACTTGAGCCCTAGAGTTGAAGACTGGCCTGGGCAACACAGTGAGACCCTGTCTCTAGAAAAAATTTTTAAAAATCTCCAGCCTGGGCAACACGGTGAAACCCCATCTCCACTAAAAATACAAAAATTAGCTGAGCATGCTGGTGTGTGCCTGTAATCCCAGCTACTTAAGGGGCTGAGGCAGTAGGATTGGGGGGATCACACCACTGCACTGCAGACTGGGTGACAGAGTGAGACCCCATCTCAAAAAAAAGAAAAAATTAGCCAGGTATGGTGGTGCAAGCCTGTATTTCCAACTACTTGGGGGGCTGAGGTGGGAGGATCCATTGCGCTCAGGAGGTCAAGGCTACAGTGAACCGAGATGGGGCCATTGCACTCCAGCCTGGGCGGCAAAGCAAGGCCCTGTCTCAAAGAATTAAAAAACAAAAAGGTGGCCGGGCACGGTGGCTCATGCCTGTAATCCCAGCACTCTGGGAGGCGGGCAGATCATGAGGTCAGGAGAATGAGACCATCTGGGCCAACATGGTGAAATCCCGTCTCTACTAAAAATACAAAAATTAGCTGGGCGTAGTGGCATGCACCTGTAATCCCAGCTACTCGGGAGGCTGAGGCAGGAGAATCGCTTGAACCTGGGAGGTGGAGGTTGCAGTGAGCTGAGATGGCACTACTGCACTCCAGGCTGGGCAACAGAGTGAGACTCTGTCTCAAAAAAAAAAAAAATAGGAAAGAAAAAACAGGGCTGGGCACAGTGTCTCAGGCCTGTAATCCCAGCACTTTGGGAGACCAAGGTGGGCGGATCACCTGAGGTTGGAAGTTCAAGACCAGCCTGACCAACATGGAGAAACCCCATCTCTACTAAAAACACGCGCATGCCTGTAATCCCAGCTACTCAGGAGACTGAAGCAGGAGATGAACCTGGGAGGCAGAGGTTGCAGTTAGCCGAGATTGCGCCATTGCACTCCAGCCTGAACAACAGAGTTAGACTCTGTTTCAAATAAATAAATATCCAAAGATTTTTCAAAAGGGAAATATCTTTCTTTTTTTTTTTAAAGACGGAGTCTCGCTCTGTTGCCCAGGCTGGAGTGCAGTGGCGCAATCTCGGCTCACCACAACCTCTGCCTCCCGGGTTCAAGCAATTCTCCTGCCTCAATCTCCCGAGTAGCTGGGATTACAGGCGCACACCACCACACCCAGCTAATATTTGTATTTTTAGTAGAGACGGCGTTGTACCATGTTGGTCAGGCTGGTCTCAAACTCCTGACCTCGTGATCCGCCCGCCTTGGCCTCCCAAATTGCTGAGATTACAGGCATGAGCCACTGTGCCTGGCCGAGAAATATCTTAAATGTGTGTGTCTGTGTATGTATCTGTGTTTGTGTGTCTATGTCTGTGTATGTGTTTATGTGTCTGTGTGTATATCTATGTGTGTCTTTGTGTGTGTCTCAGTGTATGTATACATTGTGTGTGTGTTTGTGCATCCGTCTTTATGTGTCTCTGTGTCCAGGTGAGTATACGTGTGTCTGTGTGCCTGTTTGTATGTGTCCGTATCCATGTGTCTGTCTGTCTGTATCTGTGTATGTCTCTATGTGCCTGTGTGTCCAATTGGATGTGTGTGTGTCTGTGTTTGTCTAGTGTTTGTCTGTGTCTATATGTGTGTGCCTGTGTGTGTGTGTCCATGTCCATGTGTGTGTCTGTCTGTGTATGTCTCTATGTGTCTATGTGCCCAGGTGAATGTGTGTGTCTATGTGCCTGTATGTGTGTGCCTGTGTGTAGTGTATGTGGCCGTGTGTGTGTGTGAGTGTGAGTGTGTGTGTGTTGCTGGGTGGAAGGAGTGTGGTGGGAGAGACTGGACATACAGTCGTTCACCAGAGAACTATTGAGGTGGCTCGAATAGAATATTGTGATGGCAGCTGGGCATGGTGGCTCACACCTGTAATCTCAGCAATTTGGGAGGCCAAGGCAGGCCGATCACCTGAGGTCAGGAGTTCGAGACCAGCCTGGCCAACATGGCGAAAACCTGTCCTTACTAGAAATATAAAAATTAGCCAGGCATGGTGGTGCAAGCCTGTAATCCCAGCTACTCGGGAGGTTGAGGCAGGAAAATCGCTTGAACCCGGGAGTCGTAAGTTGCAATGAGCCAAGATCACGCCATTGCACTCCAGCCCGGGCAACAGAGTGAGACTCCGTTTCAAAAACACAAACAAACAAACAAAAAAGAATATTGTGATGGCAACAATAATAGAAAAGACATGTCAGAGGTAGAAATAAAATGTTTCAGGGACCAGTTGGATGTTTTTAAGTAAAGAAGACAAAATAATCGCTATTTGTAGCTTGGATGGCTCTGCACATGGCGGAGCTTGGAGCTGAGATGAATGAAAGATCAGGCTGGGCGCAGTGGCTCATGCCTGTAATGCCAGCACTTTGGGAGGCCAAGGTGGGCGGATTACCTGAGGTCAGGAGTTGGAGACCAGCCGGACCAACATGGTGAAACCCCGTCTCTACTAAAAATACAAAAATTAGCCGGGCATGGTGGCTGTGCCTGTAATCCAGCTACTCGGGAGGCTGAGGCAGGAGAATCGCTTGACCCTGGGAGGCGGAGGTTGCAGTGACCGAAGACCACACCACTGCCCTCCAGCCTGGGCGACAGAGCTAGACTCCATCTCAAAAAACAAACCAAAAAAAAAAAAAAAGAAAGAAGGATCAGACGGACTTGTCCTTCGACGAGCTGCTGGGATTTGCCTGGAGAGATGCTCAAGAGGCGGCTGCGGAGCCAAGAGGGCAGGTGCTCTTCACTGCGGGACGGTGACAGGCCTTGCTGCTCCTTGCTAGCGTCTGGAAGGGGTGTGGCAAGTCTGGCTGATTCTTGTCTGTCTCTGTCTCTGACACAGGGATATAGAAATGTCAGAACTCGTCCCCTCTTCCCAGTGCTCTGCCCAGCTCTGGCAGCTGAGTGACTTTGGCTTTCATCCCGGTTTCAATTATTCGGTTCCTTTGTCCCCATAAATTTATTTGTACTTGTCAGAATATGTGTCGCAGTTTTTGGCTTGGCCAACGCGCCCCTTAGTCATCGGTTGACTGTAACCCACACGTTCTGTCACTGGTTTGAAGATGCCCTTGAGCCCCACAAAGGCATAGACAACCTTGACTGAGTCCTGAGCAAGCCCAGACCCTGCCAGGGGCCCCCACACACTCCCAGTTTTTCTAAGAGCCCCTTTATGTTTCTTTGAGGGGCTCCCCTCCAAAAAAAAAAAATCCCTTGGGCCAGGCATGGTGGCCTCATGCCTGTAATCCCAGCACTTTCGGAGCCGAGGTGGGCAGATCACCTGAGGTCGAGAGTTCGAGATCAGCCTGACCAAAGTGGAGAAACCCCATCTCTACTAAAAATACAAAGTTAGCCAGGCGTGGTGGTGCATGCCTGTAATCCCAGCTACTGTGGAGGCTGAGGCAGGAGAATCGCTTGAACCCAGGAGGTGGAGGTTGCAGTGAGCCAAGATTGTGCCACTGCACTCCAGCCTGGGCAACAAAGAGCAAAACTGTCTCAAAAAAAAAAAAAAAAAAAAAAAAAATCCAGGGGCTCTTAGAAAAACTGGCTCAAGAAACAGAAGAAGGAAAGCAGGGATGAAGAAAGACCAGCTTAAGAGAGCTGATCCCAGGTGACCCTCCAGGGATAGCTGGTCTGCCTCAAAGCACCTTCCAGCAGCAAAGGGTCACATGAGCAAACAGGAGGGGCGGAGAACCCGCCTGAAGAACCCGGCATTGTCACGGCAGCTTTATAAGAAGGGCATGGCCAACATCCCACACTGCAGATGCTGGGACATCTCTCTGCGTCACTCCTGAAACTCTGGATCCCACTCCTTACAAACATCAACAACTTCGGGAAGGTTAAGGGGCACAGGGCATTCCCAGATCTCACAAATGAAGGCTGGCTTCCGGAGCCAGGGACGGAGGAAATGGGAGTTTCCATGCAAGGCACGCAGGACAAGGGGTTGTTTATTTTTTTAAGGTTTGAACAACTGCCAGAGGCACTGAATATTTAATTACTACTGCAGGAAGAGGATAATTTCTGAAGCAGAAAATCTCCTTTAGAATGGAGGGCTTGAGGCAGCTGGAGGGCTCTTGGACTCGGCCTCCTAAGGAGAAAAGTCCTGGTATACAACTGGTTCCAGCCCATCCTCCTCCCCATCCAGCATTGCCCAGCTTCTAGGACGCATATCCAGGCCAATCAGCACCCTGTGAGCTACGTTATCCTAGTATTTATGGGTAATTAAATAGGATGTTTAGCATCCTTTACATGGGTAAATGCGTTCTGAGTTCAAACAACGAATGTAAAATGAACTTTTGGAACTCAGTGCACATTCAAGTTGGGAGCTTAATAATAATAATAACAGTAGGTGCGAATATTTTTCAACACTTATTCATCACTGTGCCAAATGCTTTATGATGTGGCTAATTTCATTTAATCCCCACAACAGCTCTGTGAGATTGATACTATCATTACATTCATTTTACAGATAGAGGAACCAGGTTTCGATACCAAGTGGCGGCTCCAGGATTCGAATGCAACGGCTGGACAGTGGCAGTCACTTGTATTCATCCCCGGAAGAAGCAAAGGGTGTCACTCCCCAAGGCGATTCTGGGTGCTGTCCTCGTGGGAGGCACCCTGAGTGGTGACTAAGAGCAGCAACCTTGAACCCAATAGACTCGGGCTCAGGTTCTAATTCTGCCACTTACTAGCTGAGTCACCTGGGGCAGGTTCCTCATTCTCCCTGAAACCTAATACATTCGTCTGTAAAACAGGGAAAGTAACACTGACCTGATAGAAATGGTGTGAAGATTGAATAACGTGGACATAAAGCGTGCCTGGCACTTAATAAGCACGCAGTAAATGGCAGCCACCCCTCTGTGTACCACGTCTGCGTCCGCCCGTGTGTACTACCTCTGCGTTGGATGCAGACATGTAAGCCCCGGAGGGAGTACTTGAAAAAATGAAATATCCAACAAGAAATTGGGAGGATTTCACCATAACAGGAGAGTTGGATAATGCCCTCTATTTCTTCCCTCGATTCTCAGCATTTTATTTATTTATTATTATTATTATTTTTTGAGATGGAGTTCCACTCCATCTTGTTGCCCAGGCTGGAGTGCAATGGCACAATCTCCGCTCACTGCAACCTCTTCCTTCTGAGTTCAAGCGATTCTCCTGCCTCAGCCTCCCAAGCAGCTGGGATTACAGGCACCCGCCACGCCCCACTAATTTTTGTATTTTTAGTAGAGATGGGGTTTTGCCATGTTGGCCAGGCTGGTCTCTGTGAAAAGTAAAAAGTTCCTCTGCAAAGTTTCCCTTTTTTTTTTTTTTTTTTTTTTTTTGAGACACAGTCTCACTCTGTCACCCAGTCTGGAGTGCAGTGGCACGGTCTCAGCTCACTGCAACTTCTGTCTCCCAGGTTCAAGCAATTCTTCTGCCTCAGCCTCCCGATTAGCTGGGATTACAGGCGTGTGTCACCACGCCCGGCTAATTTTTATATTTTTAGTAGAGACAGGGTTTCATCATGTTGGCCAGGCTGGTCTGGAACTCCTGACCTCGTGATCTTCCTGTCTCAGCCTCCCAAAGTGCTGGGATTACAGGCATGAGTCACCGCACCCGGCTTCAAAGTTTCCCGTTTTGTTAAAGAATAAATAATAAGTGTTAGAAATAATAGTTACTTTTAAAAACTAATTTCCTTCCAGCTTCCTTGCTTTTTGCTAATAACTCTTTGTTAAGCCCTATGTAGCTGTTAAATATAGTGAGGGAATAAGTACATTCTATGTCCTTGTACTTTAGCCAAGTTATTTGTTCTGGCCTGTAGCCTGCCCAGACATGTCTGAACATGCCCAGGCATTTCCCAGCTTACAGCCTACGCCCCTTCCTTATTTGGAAATGTTATTGTTCTCCTAGCTTCTCATAAACAACCCCTTTCCTTTCTTTGTTCTTCATCGAGCATTTACCTATTTAGGAAAGTGTTAAGTTTTTAGCCAGTTGGGATCAGTCAAGATTGTGCAGTCCAGTTCCAGCCAATGGAGATAGGACACAGCAGTAAGGACCAAATGCAGCAGGGATAAAAACCTCTGCTTTTCTTTGTTCGGGGTGCTCTCGTGGCAATCAAACTTCCAAGAAGCACCCTTTCTGCAGAAAGTAAAATCGCCTTGCTGAGAAATTCTTTGTCTGAATGCTAGTTCTTCTTTTTGGCACTGAGTTACAAGCATTTGTTTCTAACATCTCGAACTCCAGACCTCAGGTGATCTGCCCACCTCGGCCGCCCAAAGTGCGGGGATTAAAGGTGTGAGCCACAGCGCTTGGCAGATTCTCCGCATTTCATCATGGGATATTAAACAGGGTTTCCCCCCAAGCAATATACAGGCAAACTCATCATCAAAAGTATTTGCACACAGCCTATAGCAGCAGCCCACCTCCATCGTAATTCAGTGATATTTATAGTCCTCACTGGGATTACCTACAGTTGACAAGAGAAAAACAATGAAAGTGGCTGGGTGTAGTGGCTCACACCTGTAATCCCAGCACTTTGGGAGACCAAGGTGGGTGGATCACTTGAGGTCAGGAGTTCAAGACCAGCCTGGCCAATATGGTGAAACCCTGTCTCTACTAAAAATACAAAAATTAGCTGAACATGGTGGTGTGCACCTGTAGTCCCAGCTACTCAGGAAGCTGAGGCAGGAGGATCGCTTAAACTTGGGAGGCAGAGGTCTCAGTGAGCTGAGATCACACCACTGCACTCCAGCCTGGGCAACACAGTGAGATTCCTTCTCAAAAAAAAAGATGGAAGCTCTCAAGCTAAATTGGATGGATAAGTGTGATCAATCACTAAGTAAAACAAAAACAACAGCAAATACCCACAGCCACACAATCTCCCCTTCATTTGGCTTTGTAATTTTGTCTAAAGGATAAAAGATACTAGAATATATGGGGAAAAATACAGGAGACCATAAGATATTTTGGAAACTGATTTTAAGTCTCAGGGAGGATGCACTATTTTAAACCTTTTCACAGATTTCAGTAATATCTCTGGCTCAGTTTCCAAGCCATTCTGCCACTGACAAGTTCTATTATCTTGGACAACTTACTTAACCCCGAGTTTCAGCATCCTTATCTGTAACTTTGGAATAGAAAAGTATGCTCTTGGCCAGGCATGGTGGGTCATGCCTATAATCCCAGCAATCTGTGAGGCCGAGGTGGGCAGATCACCTGAGGACAGGAGTTCAAAACCAGCCTGGCCAACATGGCAAAACCCCATCTCTACTAAAACTACAAAAATTAGCCAGGTGTGGTGGCGTGTGCCTGTAATCCCAGCTATTCGGGAGGTTGAGGTGGGAGGATCACTTGAATACAGGAGGTGGAGGTTGCAGTGAGTGGCAATCATGCCACTGGACTCCAGCCTGGGCAATAGAGCAAGACTCCATCTCAAAAAAAAGAGAAAGAAAGCTCTTCACAGAGTTGAAAAAGTTAAATGACCAGCACACAGATTTAATATCTCCCTCATCTATTTTCCCATGGAGCCTATGCTATGCTCTGGGTGAGGGAAGAGTGAGCAAAAGCAGGCGATACTCATTCACATGGAGTTGTTTCCTCTCTGGGGGTGGGTGAGAGTGCTGCGCACGTAGAAAAAGGTTGGGAAAAACTTTTTTTTTAATTTTTGTGAGACCGAGTCTCTCTCTGTCACCCAGGCTGGAGTGCAGTGGCGCAATCTCAGCTCACTGCAACCTTCACCTCCCAGGTTCAAGTGATTCTCCTGCCTCAGCCTCCTGAGTAGTTGGGATTACGGATTACAGGTATGTGCCACAAAGTCCAGCTAAGGACTTTTTTTTTTTTTTTTGAGACAGAGTCTTGCTCTGTTGCCCAGGCTGGAGTGCAGCAACCTCGCCTCCTGGGTTCAAGCGATTCTCCTACCTTACCCTCCTGAGTAGCTGGGATTACAGGCGTCTGCCACCACACCCAGCTAATTTTTGTATTTTTAGTAAAGACAGGGTTTCACCATGTTGGTTAGGCTGGTCTTGACTTCCTGACCTCAGGTAATCCACACACCTTAGCCTCCCACGGTGCTGGGATTACAGGCATGAACCACCGCGCCTGGCCAGGACCTTTCTTTTTTTTTTGAGAGAGAGAGAGTCTCACTCTGTTGCTCAGGCTGGAGTGCAGTGGTGCCATCTTGGCTCACTGAAAGTTCTGCCTCCTGCATTCACGCCATTCTCCTGTCTCAGCCTCCCTAGTAGCTGGGACTACAGGTGCCCACCACCACACCCAGCTAATTTTTTTATATTTTTAGTAGAGACGGGGTTTCACTGTGTTAGCCAGGATGGTCTTAATCTCCTGACCTCGTGATTCACCCACCTTGGCCTCCCAAAGTGCTGGGATTACAGGCATGAGCCACCGCACCCGGCTGCCAAGACTTACGAGTGGAATGGGGCTGGGTGCGGTGGCTCACGCCTGTAATCCTAGCACATTGGGAGGCTGAGACTGGTGGATCACCTGAGGTCAAGAGTTCAGGACCAGCCTGGCCAACATGGTGAAACTCCGTCTCTACTAAAAATACAAAAATTAGCCTGGCGTGGTGGCACGCGCCTGTAATCCCAGCTGCTTGGGAGGCTGAGGCAGCAGAACCCGAGAGGCGAAGGTTGCAGTGAGCTGAGATTACACCGCTGCACTCCAGCCTGGGCAACGAGAGCGAAACTCTGTCTCAAAAAAAAAAAAAAATTAGCTGAGCATGGTGGTACGCACCTGTAATCCCAGCTACTTGGGAGGCTGAGGCAGGAGAATGGCTTGAACCGGGGAAGCAGAGGTTGCAGTGAGCCAAAATCGTGCCACTGCACTCCAGACTGAGTGACAGAGCGAGACTCTGTTTCAAAATAAATAAATAAAACATACATAAATGATAAAATGTAAAAGATTGAAACAAATATTACTTTAAATTCTCATTCCATTTCCTGTATTAATGAAACAAAAAAATTGTTTTGTGGTTGATTATGCTTCACTGTTTCATAAGATCTTTATTTACCAAGGTGGCACAGTTATTTGAAGGCTGGTTTCAAATCCAGTTACTTATGCACTTGTTTTCATTACTGAAACTTGCTGGCAAGGCTAGAAAAGATACTTCACAAAAGTGGAGAAATTAATGGTTCATCCCTAAATATCAAGACTCCTGGAAGTACCTTCCAATGAAACACCCAATGAACTCATGTATAGATTTTCAAGGTCATTTCCCAACTCACCACAAACCTTTGTAAAGATCACACAACTTAAGATAATACAAAACACATAAAAGGCCACGCAGACCGCTGACCAGCAGGAGGTGCCGATAGCAACCCATCCTTTGTCACTTTCCATCAGTGGCACATGGCCAAGAGAGAGTACCCATGTCCATCTGTCAATTACAAATCATCAAAGCCTTGTTTCATTTCTGTTTATTTAAAAAATAGATACAAGCATTATTCTTTTTTTTTTTTTTTTTGAGACAGAGTTTCAATCATTTCACAAATGAGGTAGCTGAGATCTAGGGAAGCTATGTGATTGGCTGAAGCTCCCATATTTTGAAATTGATACAGAGCCAGAATCTTCTGAATGATTTTGCAAGTCCCTGCCTATAAATAGCCCTGTCCAGCTACAGAAACAAAAATCTGTAGCCTTTAAGTGTGGTCCTGCCTAATCCCTCAGTCGCCCAGGCTGGAGTGCAGTGGCACAATCTTGGCTCACTGCAACGTCCACCTCCTGGATCCGAGCGATTCTCCTGCCTCAGCCTCCCGAGTAGCTGGGACTATAGGCGCCCGCCACCAAACCTGGCTAATTTTTTCTATTTTTAGTAGAGACGGGGTTTCACCATGTTGGCCAGGCTGGTCTTGAACTCCTGACCTCAAATGATCCACAAGCCTCAGCCTCCCAAAGTGCTGGGATTACAGACATGAGCCACTGCACCCGGTCACAAGCATTATTCTTTGTTTTTCCTGCAACCTCTGTGAATTGTCTTACATAAACCCCACTTTGGAGACCAGTGCTTCAGGGAGAGGAAGATGCCAGGCACTAGTCAGGTTGTAAAGACTGCATGTGACTCAAGCCTCAGGCAAGAACCAAGCAGACTGAGGGCCAGGGTCCCCTGAGAAGGGGCTGCTCTGTGGGCTGCTGAACCTCAGCCCCAACCACAGTACCCAAGGTCCCGAGCGTGAAGGTGACAAAACAAATTCCTCATAATAAATAAATAAATCCTTTTGCACCTGTGGGGTGAAGGGAATCCTGATTGTTCTTGTTCTCTTTCTCTCTTTTTTTTACTCAGGGATTAGGCAGGACCACACTTAGAGGCTACAGATTTTTATTTCTGTAGCTGGACAGGGCTATTTATAGGCAGGGACTTGCAAAATCATTCAGAAGGTTCTGGTTCTGTATAAATTTCATAATATGGAAGCTTCAGCCAATCACATAGCCTCC
Organism: Hylobates moloch; assembly: GCF_009828535.3. Taxonomy (NCBI): domain Eukaryota; kingdom Metazoa; phylum Chordata; class Mammalia; order Primates; family Hylobatidae; genus Hylobates; species Hylobates moloch. Next base: position 233,064,337 of record NW_026652276.1, on the reverse strand, counting down.
CTAGATCTCAGCTACCTCATTTGTAAAATGAAGGGGTTGGACTAGATCCTACTTAAAAATCCTTTAATTCTATGGGCTGGGCTCGGTGGCTCACATCTGTAACCCCAGCACTTTGGGAGGATGAGGCAGGAGAATCGCTTGAGCCCAGGAGTTCAAACAAGATGAGCCTGGGCAGCAAAGCAAGACCTCATCTCTATACAAAAAATTTTTTTTAATTTGCCAACTATGATGGCACATGCCTGTAGTCCCAGCCACTCGGGAGGCTGAGGTGAGACGATCACTTAGGACCAGGAGTTTGAGGCTACAGTGAGCTATAATCGTGCCACTGCACTCCAGCCTCGGCAACAGAGTGAGACCCAGCCTTAAATAATAATAATAATAATAATAATAATAATAATAACAAATCCTTTCATTCTATTAAGTGAAAAGGAGGTGAATACTAATCCACCTCTAGAAACTTAGTGTCATTCATAAATTTTTTTTGTGCTTTCTAATTCTTTATTTAAAAAAAAAGTTTGGACACAGTGGCTCGTGCCTGTAACCCCAGCACTTTGGGAGGCCAAGGCAGGAGGATCACTTGAGCCCAGGAGTTCAAGACTAGCCTGGGCAACATAGTGAGACCAAAAAATAAACACAATACCATTTCTACCAAAAAAATAAATACAATAAAAATAAAAACAAAGCCAAAAAAATTTAATACTTTTCTACAACCCTTTCTCCATATCCTTTAGTAGTTTGCATTTCAGAATTCAGAATGGTTTGAACTTCGGGAAGGAAACACAGTACATATAGAGACCCTTACATTGCATCAGCAAGGTCTGCAGTGACACCTCATAATCAATCATGCTCATCTTTTTGCAGTGAAACACACGGGCTTTCACACTAAGTAGGATAAAGACTAAAATAGTCTCATATCAGTTCAAGCCAAGTTTTGCAGCCAAAAATTTGCCGCATGCTGAACAAAAACTTTCTGTTTTCAGGGTTGTTTTGGACTTCAGAATTTCTGCAAGGGATGTGTGTCCTTAATACTAAACTCTAGATAATAAAATGTCATGGTATATATCGACCTAATATCAATAAGTTCTAAATATTTCACAACCTACCAGTAATTACAGTACTATTCAGAATATAAAGGCAAAAATTCACTGAAATTGAATAGCGTCATACCTATTCCAAGCTGTTCTAGTAATTAATCATCATTATGGAATAAAAGCGGGATTCGTCTGATAAAGTGTGTCCCTTACAAAACCAACATTTGAGGCCAGGTCTGGTGGCTCACTCCTGTAATCCCAGCACTTTGGGAGGCCGAGGCAGGCGGATCACTTGAGGTCAGGAATTTGAGACCAGCATGGCCAACATGGTGAAACCCTGCCCCTACCAAAAAATACAAAAATTATCTGGGAGTGGTGGCACATGCCTGCAGTCCCAGCTACTGGAGAGGCTGAGGTGGGAGAATCACTTGAACCAGGAGGCGGAGCTTGCAATGAGCCGAGATCACGCCACTGCACTCCAGCCTGGGCAATAGAGCAAGACCCTGTCTCCAAACAAAAAACAAACAAAAAAAATTGAGATGTTTAAAGTGGCTTTTTGGACATTTTAGAAATTAAAATTAAGTGGACTGGGCTATAATCTCTGGTTACATCCCTTCTCCTCTTTTTCTAAATATAGGCAGTGCATTTGCCTCTTGGCATTAACTCTTCTGCCTTGCCACCTCAGTAACTAGGTTTCTCCAACATCTGACATTCTAGAAGCTTCCAGCGTGCAGTTAAAGCAGAACTGCCACCAGCAATGCACCACGTTGACAGGAAGTATGGGCGTCTTACTCGGATGGGGAAAAAACAACCTGGAGAAAATGTGGACAAAGATCTTCAAGTAGTATCTTTTCTTTTCTTTTCTTTTTTTTTTTTGAGACTGAGTTTTACTCTTGTTGCCCAGGCTGGAGTTCAATGACATGATCTCGGCTCACCGAAAGCTCCACCTCCCAGGCTCAAGCAATTCTGCCTCAACCTCCCAAGTAGCTGGAATTACAGGCACCTGCCACCATGACCAGCTAATTTTTTTTTTTTTTTTGAGACAGAGTTTCACTCTTGTTGCCCAGGCTAGAGTGCAATGGCACGATCTTAGCTCACCGCAACCTCTGCCTCCCAGGTTCAAGCCATTTTCCTGCCTCAGCCTCCCGAGTAGCTGGGATTACAGGCATGTGCCACCACGCCCGGCTAATTTTGTATTTTTAGTAGAGATGGGGTTTCTCCATGTTGGTCAGGATGGTCTCGAACTCCCAACCTCAGGTGATCCACCCACCTCGGCCTCCCAGAGTGTTTGGATTACAGGCATGAACCACCGCACCTGGCCTAATTTTTGTGTTTTTGGTAGAGATGGGGTTTCAACATGTTGGCCAGGCTGGTCTCAAACTCCTGACCTCAGGCGATCCACCCGCCTCAGCCTCCCAAAGTGCTGGATTGTAGGCGTGAGACATCATGCCCAGCCTTCAAGAAGTATCTTACTTATCTGCTTCTCCTGAAATAGACCTTCCAAAGTTTCTGGTTTCATCACTGCCTGTAAATAGTGAACAAGAAATTGTAGGTCTTTGCTCAAATGATTTCTTCTACCAGGAATGCGTTTGCTTGCACATGCATAACCTTTCAGCTCACATTCAGTTGTCAGTTGTAATGAGAGAGAAATCATTTATTTTAACTGACCATTTATTATAATGATTTATACTCCAAAATATTAAAAAGCAGTAAAATAAACCAGATTAATTTTTAACTTCTTTCATTGCATTTTTCTCAGCTCACCTTCAAGTGAAAGTCCTAATGATTTTTAAAATATCACTCCACTAGAAGAAAAATAAGCTGAGTAACCCTGAAAATGGAGATGCAGAACTATCAAGGGACCATGTACTCGCTCTACTTTATGATGTCATAACATCGTATATACAATGATATGTACCCCAAGGCATTTAATGCTTTCAGAAGAATTTTTTTTTTTTTTGCTTTGAGACAGAGTGTCACTATGTTGCCCAGATTGGTCTTAAACTCCTGACCTCGAGTGATTCTTCCACCTCAACCTCCCAAATATTAATAGCTGGGATTACAAGTGTGAGCCACCATGCTTAACTAAAAAAAAAAAAAAATTTTTTTTTTGAAACAGAGTCTCACTCTGTAGCTGGAGTGCAGTGGCGTGATCTCAGCTCACTGCAACCTCCACCTCTCGGGTTCAAGCAATTCTTGTGCCCCAGCCTCCCACTGGAATTACAGGCATCGACCACCAAGCCCAGCTAATTTTTGTATTTTTAGTACAAACGGGGTTTCACCCTGTTGGCCAGACTTGTCTCAAACTCCTGGCCTCAAGTGATCTGTCCGTCTTGGCCTCCCAAAGTGCTGGGATTACAGGTATGAGCCAATGCACCCGGCCTAAATAAATTTTTGTAAATTAATAGCTGCACAGCCTGGGCAACATGGAGAGACTCTGTCTCTACAAAAAAAAAAAATTAAAAACTCATTAGCTGGGTGTGCTGGCATACACCTGTAGTCCTAGCTACTCAGGGGGCTGAGGCAGGAGGATTATATTAGCCTGGAAGGTAGAGGCTGCAGGGAGCCATGAACGCACTACTCTACTCCAGCCTCAGAGATAGAGACACCCTGTATCAAAAAAAAAAATTAGGCCAGGTGCGGTGGCTCACGCTTGTAATCCCAGCACTTTGGGAGGCCGAGGCGGGAGGATCATGAGGTCAGGAGATCGAGACCACCGTGAAACCCCATCTCTACTAAAAATACAAAAAAAAAAAATTAGCCGGGCGTGGTGGCGGGCGCCTGTAGTCCCAGCTACTCGGAGAGGCTGAGGCAGGAGAATGGCGTGAACCCGGGAGGCGGAGCTTGCAGTGAGCCGAGATTGCGCCACTGCACTCCAGCCTGGGCGACAGAGCAAGACTCCATCTCAAAAAAAAAAAAAAAATTAATAGCTGTGCTTGACTGTGTTATTCAAAATATGAAACTTAAATGCTCAAATAAAATCAAAATATATGTCTTTTGCTTCACTCAACCTAGCCATCGAAACACTCACTCCATTGGAGAAGAAAATTTAAAAGAATTGACAAGCTTTATTCTCATAATTGTGCTTTTAAGTTAATTGATTGACTGCTGTCAACTATTGAAAGCACTCTAATGTTGGTCAGTGTCTTCGGTGGATAAACTGAAAATTAGACTTGCTTAGTTAATATAAATTTTAACATAGATATAAATAAAGCTCAACTAAAATAGTACAATATTTCCTAATCACAAGCTTAACCATCAATCCACAAACACTTTTTAAGAAAAAAAATGCCCAGGCCGGGCGTGGTGGCTCACGCTTGTAATCCCAGCACTTTGGGAGGCCGAGGCGGGCAGATCACGAGGTCAGGAGATCGAGACCACGGTGAAACCCCGTCTCTACTAAAAATACAAAAAAATTAGCCGGGCGTGGTGGCGGGCGCCTGTAGTCCCAGCTACTCGGAGAGGCTGAGGCAGGAGAATGGCGTGAACCCGGGAGGCGGAGCTTGCAGTGAGCCGAGATCGCGCCACCGCACTCCAGCCTGGGTGACAGAGCGAGACTCCGTCTCAAAAAAAAAAAAAAAAAAGAAAAAAAATGCCTTTACTACAGAGTTTTTAGAAACTTTAACAAGGCCGGGCACGTTGGCTCATGCCTGTAATCCCAGCACTTTGGGAGGCTGAGGTGGGTGGATCACTTGAGTTCAGAAGTTCAAGACAAGCCTGACCAACATGGTGAAACCCCATCTCTACTAAAAATACAAAAATTAGCTGAGTGTGGTGGCGCGTGCCTATAATCTCAGCTACTCAAGATGCTGAGGCAGGAGAATCACTTGAACCTGGGAGGCAGAGGTTGCAGCGAGCCAAGATCACGCCACTGCACTCCAGCCTTGGCGACAGAGGGAGACTTTGTCTTAAAAAAATAAATAAATATGGCCAGGAGTGGTGGCTCATGCCTGTAATACTAGCACTTTGAGAGGCCGAGGCAGGTGGATCACCTGAGGTCAGGAGTTCGAGACTATCCTGGCCAACATGGTGAAACCCTGTCTCTACTAAAAATACAAAATTAAGCGGGTATGGTGGCACATGCCTGTAATCCCAGCTACTTGGGTGGCTGAGGCAGGAAAATTGCTTGAACCTGGGAAGGCTAGGTTGCAGTGAGCTGAGATCCTGCCATTGCACTCCAGCCTGGACAACTCTGTATCAAAAAAATTAAACTCCAGGCTGGGCACGGTGGCTCACGCCTGTAATCCCAGCACTTCGGGAGGCCGAGGTGGGCAGATCACAAGGTCAGGAGATCAAGACCATCCTGGCTAACACAGTGAAACCCCGTCTCCACTAAAAATACAAAAAAATTAGCCGGGCGCGGTGGCAGGCGCCTATAGTCCCAGCTACTCGGGAGGCTGAGGCAGGAGAATGGTATGAACCCAGGAGGCATAGCTTGCAGTGAGCCGAGATCATGCCACTGAACTCCAGCCTGGGTGACAGAGCGAAACTCCATCTCAAAAAAAAAAAAAAAAAGTAAACTCCATCTCAAAAAAAGCTAAACTCTGTCTCAAAAAAAAAATTTAAAAATTAAATATAAATACATAAATAATAAAATTAAAATGAACACTTGTCAAATATTTTATACAACTCATTAATTAATGAGGAAAACAGTAAGATGTTAAGACTGGTTCAAAGGACAAATGAGGAGCTAGGTCTTTATAATCATGTTAATAAATAAATATTAGGATAAAATTGATGGATCCAAAACTGGTTAATATCCTAGAGGGCACCAGACCATAACCTTTGGGGTTTTCTTTTCTGCTGGATGAAAATTATTTGCATCTCTTTTTGTTTTGTTCTGTTTTTTTGGATTTTTTTTTTTTTTTGAGACCTGGTTTCACTCTGTTGCCCAGACAGGTGTGATCTCAGCACACTGCAATCTCTGCCTCCTGGGCTCAAGCGATCCTCCCACCTCAGCCTCCTGTGTAGGTGGGACTACAGATGCGTGCCATCACACTCAGCTAATTTTTGTATTTTTTATAGAGACAGGGGTCTCGCCATGTTGCCCAGCTGATCTCAAGCTCCTGAGCTCAGGTGATCCACCCACCTTGGCCTCCCATAGTGCTGGGATTGCAAGCATGAGCTACCATGCCTGGCCTTTTTGGTTCTGGATTTTGCGGGGGGTTATTTTTAGAGACAGGGTCTTGCTCTGTCTCCCAGGCTGGAGTGCAGTGGCACAATCATGGCTCACTGTAATCTTGAAATCCTGGGCTCAAGCGATCCTCCCACACTTGGCCTCCCAAAGTGCTGGGATTACAGGCACCAGTCACAGCCCCCAGCCTGCATTTCTACCAGACAAAAATCTCTAAGTTACAGGCAACTTCTCTGAGCCTGGGAACTTTAATCAATAGTACCTAGTGGCTGGGCAAAGTATATTCCCTAGATTGTCCCTCTTGGATGGACCTTTGTCCTTGTATGTCATTGAGGAGCTGTGTGGTTTACCTTTTTACCTTGCTTTCAATTTTGGATAATTTTTCTTACCATTCCCTTACTCTTCTCCAGAGTCTACATTCAATTCTTGTTAGTCTTCCATCTTTTTTTTTTTTTTCCTTATGAGATGGAATTTCGCTCTTGTCGCCCAGACTGGAGTGTATTGGTGCTATCTTGGCTCACTGCAACCTTTGCCTCCCGGGTTCAAGCGATTCTCTTGCCTCAGCCTCCCAAGTAGCTGGGACTACAGGCATGTGCCACCATGCCTGGCTAATTTCTTTTTTTTTTTGTATTTTTAGTAGAGACGGGGTTTCTCCATGTTTGTCGGGCTGGTCTCGAACTCCCCACCTCAGGTGATCTACCCGTCTTGGCCTCCCAAAGTGCTGGGATTACAGGTGTGAACCACCGCACCCGATCTTGCTCGACTGGATATGTATATCCTCTCTATGTATCCCCTCCGTGCTATAGCCTTGGTTCATACCCTCATTCTCCTACTTTAGCTTTTGCAAATGTTCCTCCTGAATAATCTCCCAAATTCCATTCCGTCTTCAGGGGGGAAACTGAAATCTGATCATGTTCATCACGTGAGGATCACTCCAAAGCTCACACCTGCAATCCTAGGTGCTTTGAGAGGCCGAGGTGGGGGGATCACTTGAAGCCAGAAGTTCAAGACCAGCCTGGGCAACAAAGCCAGACCCCATCTCTACAAACAAATGAAAATAAAAATAACGATCCAGTTCTCTGTGACCTGCCTGCATCTCCAGCCTCACCTCTTCAGCAGCCTGAATGCTCCTTGCAATCCACCACTGCACAACGTTGCTTTACACCTTTGCTCCTCCCTTTTGAAATCCTCTCCTTGCTAACATTACCCCCCATCCTGGCCTATCCCAGATTCTCTGCGTCTCTGGTCTGAATGTTTGTGGCTCCCCAAAATGTATGTGTTGAAACCTAATTCCCAGTGTGATGGTATTTGGAGGAGGGGCCTTTGGGAGGTGATTAGGGCATGAGAGTGGAGCCTCATCAATGGGATTAGTGACCTTAGAAAGAGGCCTCAGAGGCCAGGCGTGGTGGCTCACGCCTGCAATCCCAGCACTTTGGGAGGCTGGGGTGGGCGGATCACCTGAGGTCAGGAGTTTGAGACCAGCCTGGCCAACAACATGGGGAAACCCTGTCTCTACTAAAAATACAAAAATTAGCCAGCTGTGGTGGCGGGCACCTGTAGTCCCAGCAACTCGGGAAGCTGAAGCAGGAGAATCACTTGAACCCAGGAGGCGGGGGTTGCAATGAGCCAAGATTGCGCCACTGCACTCCAGCCTGGATGACAGAGTGAGAATCCAGACTCCGTCTCAAAAAAAAAAAAAAAAAAGGCCTCAGGCCAGGTGCGATGGCTCATGCCTGTAATCTCAGCACTCTGAGAGGCCAAGGCGGGCCAATCACTTGGGCCCAGCAGTTCAAGACCAGCCTAGCCAACATGGCGAAACCCTGTCTCTACTAAAATTATAAAAATTAGCTGGGCGTGGTGGCACGCTACTCAGGAGGCTGAGGTGGGAAAATTGCTTGAACCCAGGAGGCAGAGGCTGCAGTGAGCCGAGATCACGCCCCTGCACTCCAGCCTGGGCAGCAAAGCGAGACTCCATCTCAAAAAAAAAAAAAAAAAAAGTAGAGAAGTCCACAGCCCTGGCAACTGCTCGAGCACTGAGGCTCAGGTGAAGCCAACATGGAAGAAGTGAGTCCTAGGATATAATTCAAATACAGGTGGTGGTTTTTAAGCCCTGTAAACCAATTCACCAGGATTCTGTAGAAAGAAGCTTGGTGAAGGTTCCATGGGAGCATTTTATAACACTGTGTAATACATTCATATTTTCATGTTTCTTAGCTCTTAAGAGGATTTCTGAATCCAGAGCCGTTTCTCTCCTGATCTATAACCTGCATCTCAAGTCATGAATGTGTTCCAAATGTGTCCCAAGAATCACGTCACAAAGCAAACATTAAAACTGCTGCCATGGTTGGCCAGAAAATATATTAAATAGGCAGGATAAAAAGACAAGAGTTTCACAGCTGCATAGAATGTTGTTGGTAGTGGCAGGCTGTCACTTCTACTCCAAGACCTAGATAAAAAGGATAAATTACAAAATACATTTTTTTTTTTTTTGAGACGGAGTTTCACTGTTGTTGCCCAGGCTGGAGTGCAATGGCGCGATCTCGGCTCACCGCAACCTCCGCCTCCCGGGTTCAAGCGATTCTCCTGCCTCAGCCTCCCGAGTAGCTGGGATTACAGGCATGTACCACCATGCCCAGCTAATTTTGTATTTTTCGTAGAGACGGGGTTTCTCCATGTTGGTCAAGCTGGTCTCAAACTCCCGACCTCAGGTGATTCACCCATCTCGGCCTCCCAAAGTTCTGGGATTACAGGCGTGAGCCACGTCCAGCCACAGAATAAATTTTTGAAGGTCTTGGAGAGCTATGGAAATGAGGACTTAAATGGACTAAAATTCCAAGGAGGTGGGCTTGGGGGAGCTGGTGGCAGTGGTGCCAGCGGAGTTGGTGTTTTGTTTTGTTTGAGACAGGGTCTTGTTCTGTCGCCCAGGCTGGAGTGCAGTGGTGCTATCACGGCTCGCTGCAGCCTCACCTTCCCAGGCTCAAGTGATCCTTCCACCTCAGGCTCCTGAGTAGCTGGGACCACAGGCACACAGCACCATGCCCAGCTAATTTTGGTGTATTTTTTGTAGAGATGGGATCTCACTATGTTGCCCAAGCTGTTCTCCAACTCCTGGGTTCAAGCAATCCACCCACCTCAACCTCCCAAAATGCTGGGATTACAGGTGTGAGACATCGTGCCCAGCCCTGGGCAGAGTTTTTGTATGTTCCAAATCCCCACATAGAAACCAACAGAGCAACTTATATAGTGAAACCAAAAATTCTTGGGAAAATTTAAAATAATAACAACAAAAAAAGAACAGAGTAGAAGTCGCCTGTAATCTCAGCACTTCGGGAGGCCGAGATGGGCAGATCACTTGAGGTCGGGAGTTTGAGACCAGCCTGGCCAATATGGAGAAACCCTGTCTCTACTAAAAATACAAAATTAGCCATGCATGGTGGCACATCCCTGTAATCCCAGTACTCAGGAGGCTGAGGCATGAGAATCGCTTGAACCCGGGAGGCGGAGGTTGCGGTGAGCCGAGATCGTGCCACTGCACTCCAGCCTGGGCAACAAGAGCAAGACTCCGTCTCAAAGAAAAAAAAAAAAGACAAAAGCTGGCACGGTAGTTGACATCTGTAGCATCTGTAGTTCCAGCTCTTTGGGAGTCTGAGGTGAGAGGATCACTTGAGCCCAGGAGTTCAAGACCAGCCTGAGTAACACAGGGAGACCCTGTCTCCACAAAAAGTAGATTTAAAAAATCAGTTGAACATGGCCGGACGCAGTGGCTCATGCCTGTAATCCCAGCACTTTGGGAGGCTGAAGTGGGCCAATCACCTGAAGTCAGGAGTTCGAGACTAGCCTGGCCAACGTGGTAAAACCCCATCTCTACCAAAAATACAAAAATTAGCCAAAAGTGGTGGCAGGCACCTGTAATCCCAGCTACTTGGGAGGCTGAGGCAGGAGAATAGCTTGAACCCAGGAGGCAGAGGTTGCAGTGAGCTGAGATTGCGCCATTGCACTCCAGCCTGGGTGACAAGAGTGAGACTCTATCTCAAAAAAAAAAAAAAAAAAAAAATTGGCTGAACACAATAGTACATGCCTGTAGTCCCAGCTACTTGGGAGGCTGAGGTGGGAGGATCACTGAGCCCAGATGTTTGAGACCATCTTGGGCAACACAGGGAGACTCTGTCTCTATTAAAAATAAAAAAATTTTAAAAGTAAAAAAAAGCCGAGCACTGCAGCTCACGCCTGTAATCCTAGGACTTCGGAAGGCCAAGGCAGGTGGATCACCTGAGGTCAGGAGTTTGAGACCAGCCTGGCCAACATGGTGAAACCCCGCCTCTACTAAAAATACAAAAAATTAGCCAGGTATGGTGACGGGCGCCTATGATCTCAGCTGCTCAGGAGGCTGAGACAGGAGAATCACTTCAACCCGGGAGATGGAGGTTCCAGTGAGCCGAGATCATGCCACTTCATTCCAGCCTGAGCAAAAAGAGCGAAACCCCCCAAAATAAATAAATACATAAATACATAAGTAAGTAAAAGAAAAAAAAAAGAAAACCAAAGTAGATAGTAAATAATATAAATCAGGAAAGTTTTCCTGAGATTAAATTTTAAAAGGTTTAAAACTGCATATTAAGAGAAAAACCCCTGCACCTGAAAATATTGACCAAAATAAGCCACACCAAAGTATATGTTAGTAAAACTACAGAACTTTAAGGGGGAAAAAAAAAACCCTCCATTGAACATACAGGTAAAACACGTATGACGGAAAAAAGAAAGAAAACTAGATTCTAATCAAACTACTGGCAGTGATACTTCATACCAGAAGAAAACGAGGTAGATTCTTGTGAGCCAAAGATTTTCTGTCAGTAAAACCAATCCTCAAGCACAAATGGCACAAACCTCCACCAGGAATATGGTTCTCGTTAGCCCTTTCTAAGGAAGCTACTAGGATGGAGCGTCCAACACCAGAATGCCTAGATATAGACATTGGAGTGAACAGTGAACATGTACAACTAAATATAGTTAGTTGTAGAATTAAGACCAAGTGTGGCTGGGCACAGTGGCTCACGCCTGTAATCCCAGCACTTTGGAAGTTCGAGGCGGGCGGATTACTTGAGGCCAAGAGTTTGAGACCAGCCCGGCCAACATGGCAAAACCTCATCTCTATTAAAAATATAAAAAATTAGCCGGGTGTGGTGGCACATGCACCTGTAGTTCCAGCTACTCAGGAGGCTGAGGCAGGAGAGTTGCTTGAACCCAGGAGGTGGAGGTTGCAGTGAGCCAAGATCGTGCCACTGCACTCCAGTCTGGGCAAAAGAGCAAGACTCTATTGCAAAAAAAAAAAAAAAAAAAAAAAAATTATTTGGGAGGCTGAGGCAGGAGAATGGCTTGAACCCAGGAGGTGGAGGTTGTGGTGGACTGAGATCTCGCCCGCCATTGCACTCCAGCCTGGGCAACAAGAGCGAAACTCTGTCTCTCTCTATCTCTCTGTATATATGTATATATATTTATTTCTCTATTTATTACTTTTATATTGACAGTATTGGGTTTAGTTGTGGGATATTTTAATTCCTTGAGTAAATTTGGGCTATTCTAATTCCATCATTCCCTTGAGAACCAGAATCCTTGCTGTGGAAGAAATAAGATACAAATGCAATATAAAAGAGGTTAAGGAAAACCATTGTAGTCCAAAATTTGTATTTTAAATATTAATATGAGCTCATGAGGTATTTTTATCTTCAAATATATAATTTTTAGTTCTAGCCAATAGAAAAGCCAAGAGACAATGAACAACGCAGTAGGAGAAAGCATGTCTCCTTCTTAGATCATAGTCTTGCAAACTGTTTCCCATTGAAATAAATCAGAGCAAGTCCAGGCGCGGTGGCTGATATCTATCATTCCAGCATTTTGGGAGGCCAAGGTGAGAGGATTGCTTGAAGCCAGAAGTTTGAGACCACCCTGGCCAACATAGTGAGATCCTGTCTCATTTTATAAATAAATAAATAAATACATAAATAAATAAATAAGAGCATCTTCAAGAAATGGCTAGTTCCCAATCTGGGGCAGGAAATCTGCAAAATAAGCTTGGAACATGTTGACACATCAGAAAGCAAGGACACTATGAAAGACCACTAAAGTTATGGCAAAAGGACCTGAAGAAGCCCACGGTGGCCAGAGACTGGACCATTTGAGTTTCAGGAAAAATAAGAATTGGAATGAATTAAAATCCAACACGTAGGCCGGGCATGGTGGCTTACACCTGTAATCCCAGTGCTTTGGAAAGCCGAGGCAGGAGGAGTGGAGTTTGAGATTACAGCGAACTATAATCCTGCCACTGCACTCTAGCCTGGGAAACAGAGCGAGCCCCTGTCTCTGAAAACCATAAACAATCAACAACTATGCTTAAATAGATAAATTCACAATAATATATGTTTTTATTTTTATTTTTATTTCATTTTATTTTATTTTTGAGACAGAGTCTCACTCTGCCACCCAGGCTGGAGTGCAGTGGCGCAATCTCTGCTCACTGCAACCTCTGCCTCGCAGGTTCAAGAGAGTCTCCTGTGTCAGCCTCCTGAGTAGCTGGGATTACAGGCGTGAGCCACCACACCCAGCTAATTTTTGTATTTTTAGTAGAGACGGGGTTTCACCATGTTGGCCAGGCAGGTCTTGAACTCCCTACCTCAAGTGATCTGCCCACCTCAGCCTCCCAAAGTGCTGGGATTACAGGCATGAGCCAGTGTGCCCAGCCACAATATATATGTTTTTAATTGGTTACCTTCTGAGGATGATAAGAAACCAATTCATTATTTGAAAACTTAGCAAATAAAAGGAAATAATCAAACATGTATCCTGCCTTTCCTGTAAGAACTTTACCAATGAGGTACTTAGGTGAAGGGTAGCTTCTTTTTTCCTTTCTTTTGAGACAGTCTTACTCTGTCGCCCAGGCTGGAGTGCAGTGGGGAGATCTCAGCTCACTGCAACCTCCACCTCCCAGGTTCAAGCGATTCTCCTGCTTCAGCCTCCTGAGTAACTGGGATTACAGGCTTGCACCACCTTACCCAGCTAATTTTTGTACTTTTAGTAGAGACGGAGTTTCACCATATTGGCCAGGCTGTTCTCCAGCTCCTGACCTCAAGTGATCTGCTGGCCTCAGCCTCCCACACTGCTGGGATTAAAGGCGTGAACCACCACCCCTGGCCCAGGGGTAGCTTCTTATGAAATTATTTCAGGTCGGGCGCAGTGGCTCATGCCTGTAATCCCAGCACTTTGGGAGGCCGAGGTGGGCAGATCACTGAGGTCGGAAGTTTGAGACCAATCTGACCAACATGGAGAAACCCCGTCTCTACTACAAATGCAAAATTAGCCAGGCATGGTGGCACATGCCTGTAATCCAGCTACCTGGGAGGCTGAGGCAGGCGGATCACAAGGTCAGGAGTTTGAGACCAGTCTGGCCAACATGGGGAAACCTCGTCTCTACTAAAAATACAAAAATTAGCCGGGCGTGGTGACAAGCGCCTGTAACCCCAGCTACTTGGGAGGCTGAGGTAGGAGAATCACTTGAACCCAGGAGGCGGAGGTTTTGGTGAGCCAAGTTCACGCCACTGCACTCCATCCTGGGCAACAGACTCCATCTCAAAAAAAAATATATATATATTATTTCAGTTTATAGATTAAAGAATTAGAACATCACCATTTTGCAACCTCTAATGAACTAACAGATCTAGACACTGGGTCTCAGTAGCTGCTAACACGAAAGAAGAGAGAAAAACAGATATTATGCGTGGTCCGATGAAAAAACAAAATACCACCTCTAGTTCTGCCAAACGGATCCCACCTCAATCAGATCAAGCCTCCGGGTCCAGGAACAAATGTTCCTGAGGCTGAAATCTCAGACGTTGCTGGTATAAGTGTAAATCGATACAGCCACTTTGGAAAACTGTTTGACAGTAATGACTAAATTTTAACCTATGTCTACTCTGTGACCCAGCAGTTCTAATCCTAAGTATATATCCAAGATGAGGGAAACACACATATACTTCAAAAGACATGTATGAAAATGTTCATAGTGAAAGAATGAATAAGGCCTAGTATTAGCACTACAGGATAACTGCAGTCAATAATAATTTAATTGTACATTTTAAAATAACTAAACGAGTATAATTGGATTGTTTCTAACACAAAGGATAAATGCTTGAGGGGATGGATACGCCATCTTCCATGATGTGATTAGTATGCATTGTACGCCTATATCAAAATATCTCATGGGCCAGGCACTGTGGCTCATGCCTGTCATCCCAGCACTTTGTGAGGCTGAGGTGGGCAGATCACTTGAGGTCAAGAGTTTGAGACCAGCCTGGCCAACATGGTGAAACCCCATCTCTACTAAAAATACAAAAATTAGCAGGGCGTGGTGGCACTAGCCTGTAGTCCCAGCTACTTGGGAGGCTGAGGCACGAGAATTGCTTGAACCCAGGAGGCAGAGGTTGCAGTGAGCCGAGATCACATCACTGAACTCCAGCCTGGGTGACAGAGTGAGATTCTGGCTCAAACAAACAAAAAAACACCCTATAGATATGTACCCTATAAATATAATATATACATCTACTATGTACCTACAAAAATTAAAATTCAAAGTTCAAAAAAATTAAAGTAAAACCCCAGACATCTTCATAGTGGCTTTTTTATAAAAACCCAAAACTGGAAATAACTCAAATATCTATTCACAGTAAAATGGATAGATAAATAATGGCATAGTCATCCAATGGAACACTGCATAACCATTAAAAATGCTGCATACAACAAGATGAATCTCACAGCCATGATGCTGAGCAAAAGACACAGACACAAAAACTAGGAATTGTCTGGTTCCATTTATCTGAAGGCTAAGAATAGGCAAAACTAATATATGGTTATAGAATTCTGAATTGTTCTTAGCGCTGGATGGGGAGAGTGGATATTGACTGGGAAGAAAATAAGAGCACATTCTCGGGTGCTGGAAATATTCTTTATTTTGAGATGGAGTCTTGCTCTGTCGCCTAGGTTGGAGTGCAGTGGTGTGATCTCAGCTCACTGTAACCTCCGCCTCCCAGGTTCGAGCGATTCTCCTGTCTCAGCCTCCTGAGGAGCTGGAATTACAGGCGTGCACCACCATGCCTGGCTAATTTTCATACTTTTTTTAGTAGAGACGGGGTTTCACCATGTTGGCCAGGCTGGTCTCGAACTCCTGACCTCAGGTGATCCGCCTGCCTTGGCCTCCCAAAGTGCTGGAATTACAGGTGTGAGCCACTGTGCCCAGCTAGAAATATTCTATATGTTGTCTGGGATGGGGATTACATCACTGTACACATATATAAAAATTCATTGAACCGAAACTACTGAATGCATGTTCTATTCCCTAAAAAAGTATAATAAAAAAGAATAAAGTTACACATAAACTCCCATAATTTCTGGTCCTTAGTTACCATGCTAATATATCCTTACTCATTTCCTTATCATTTCATATTTACCCTACAAATTTGTCTACCAATTGGGTTAAAGCTCTGTTACAATTTGACCTTTCATTCCAACTGAAACTCTTGATCAAGAGTCTGCAGTTCCCTCCCCAATCCTGTTAGGTACGAAGATTCCATAGCTAACAAAACAAAAAACAAAAACAAAACAACACAAATCTTTCTAGGTGAAATATCTAGGCAGTGGGAGTCAATAGAAATCGTCATATCTGGCCGGGCGCGGTGGCTCACGCTTGTAATCCCAGCACTTTGGGAGGCCGAGGCGGGCGGATCACGAGGTCAGGAGATCGAGACCACGGTGAAACCCCGTCTCTACTAAAAATACAAAAAAATTAGCCGGGCGTGGTGGCGGGCGCCTGTAGTCCCAGCTACTCGGAGAGGCCGAGGCAGGAGAATGGTGTGAACCCGGGAGGCAGAGCTTGCAGTGAGCCGAGATTGCACCACTGCACTCCAGCCTGGGCGACAGAGTGAGACTCTGTCTCAAAAAAAAAAAAAAAAAAAAAAAAAGAAATCGTCATATCTGGGCCGGGTGCGCTGGCTCACACCTGTAATCAGCACTTTGAGAGGCTGAGGCGGGCAGATTATTTGATGTCAAGAGTTCGAGAACAGCCTGGCCAACATGGTGAAACCCTGTCTCTACTAAAAATACAAAAATTAGCTGGGTGTGGTGGCACACGCCGGTAGTCCCAGCTACTAGGCAGGCTGAGGCAGAAGAATCGCTTGAACCCGGGAGGCAGAGGTTGCAGTGAGCCGAGATATCACACCACTGCACTCCAGCCTGGGTGACAAATCAAGACTTTGTCTAAAAAAAAACAGTGGCTGCAGTGGCTCATGCCTGTAATCCAAAAAAAAAAAAAAAAAAAAAATCTGGCTGCAGTGGCTCATGCCTGTAATCTCAGCTGGGAAGCCAAGGCAGGAGGGTCGCTTGAGCCCAGGAGATTGAGGCTGCAATGAGCTGTGATCGTGCCACTGCACTCCCACCTGGGTGACAGAATGAGATTTGGCCTCAAAAAAAAAGAAAGAAAGAAAAGGAAGGAAGGAAGGGAGGGAAGGAGGAAGGGAGAGAGGGAGGGAAAGAAAAAAAAACTAGAGAGAGAGAGAGAGAGAGAGAAAGAAAAAAGAAAGAAAGAAAGAAAAAGAAAGAGAGAGAGAAAGAAAGAAAGAAAGAAAGAAAGAAAGAAAGAAAGAAAGAAAGAAAGAAAGAGAGAGAAAGAAAGAAAGAAAAAGAAAGAAAGAGAAAGAAAAGGAAAAGAAAAAAGGGGGTCATATCGTGGCACATCTTGGTCATTAATAGAAAACAGAAGCTCTATCAATTCCCTTCATCCTTGAGTGCCCATTTCTTCATATGCCAAAAGGAGTGAATGATACCTACACTGTCATCCACCTCAGAGGTGATGAGATTGCGGGAAAACAATTATGAACATGATTTAGAAGCCAATGATGCACTTGTTAAATGTAAGCCTTTATTACTGGCACCTATTACCATATAGAACACAAAATAAAATGCTCAATAAACAACTGAGTATTAGGCCGGGCGCAGTGGCTCATGCCTGTAATCCCTGCACTTTGGGAGGCCGAGGCGGGTGGATCACAAGGTCAGGAGTTCGAGACCAGCCTGGCCAACATGGTGAAACCCCGTCTCTACTAAAAACACAAAGAAAAAATACCTGGGTGTGATGGTGCACGCCTGTAATCTGAGCTACTACGGAGGCTGAGGCAGGACAATGGCGTGAACCCGGGAGGCGGAGGTTACAGTGAGCCAAGATCTCGCCACTGCACTCCAACCTGGGCGACAGAGCAAGACTCCGTCTCAAAAACAAACAAAAAAAAAACGGCCGGGCGCGGTGGCTCACGCTTGTAATCTCAGCACTTCGGGAGGCCGAGGCGGGCGGATCACGAGGTCAGGAGATCGAGACCACGGTGAAACCCCGTCTCTACTAAAAATACAAAAAAATTAGCCGGGCGTGGTGGCGGGCGCCTGTAGTCCCAGCTACTCGGAGAGGCTGAGGCAGGAGAATGGCGTGAACCCGGGAGGCGGAGCTTGCAGTGAGCCGAGATCGTGCCACTGCACTCCGGCCTGGGTGACAGAGCGAGACTCCGTCTCAAAAAACAAACAAGCAAACAAAAAAAACCCGAGTATTGATTGATCATTACACTCTAGCCAGACAGGCTACTTGAGGAAACCCTATCAGGACACATATCCAGTACATATTATCATTATCATTATTTTTTTTGAGATGGAGTCTAGCAGTGTCGCCCAGGCTGGAGTACAGTGGCGCCATCTCGGCTCACTGCAACCTCTGCTTCCCGGGTTCAAGCGATTCTCCTGCCTCAGCCTCCCGAGTAGCTGGGGTTACAGGCGCCCGCCACCACGACCAGCTAATTTTTGTATTTTTAGTAGAGACGGGGGTTTCACCATGTTGGCCAGGATGGTCTGGATCTCCTGACCTCGTGATCTGCCTGCCTCGACCTCCCAAAGTGCTGGGATTACAGGCATGAGCCACTGCACCCAACCCAGCACATACTATTTTTAAACATCTCATTGTCAACACCAATTCTCAATCTTGTCAGATTGCCAAATTATTACAGGTGGAGAGTATGTAGGTTCTTGGCGTTTTGAACAAAGAATTGGATGAAACGCACCAACAAAGCAAGGAGAGAATGAAGCAACAAAAGCGGAGATTTATTGAAAATGAAAGCACCCTCCACAGGGTGGGAGCGGCCGGAGCAAGTGGCTCAAGGGCTTGGTTACAGAATTTCCTGGGGTTTAAATACCCTCTGGAGGTTTGCATCGGTTATTTGGTGTACGCTCTATGTAAATGAAGAGGCTAAAGTGAAGTTACAAAGTTATGTACTTGGTGTATACCCTATGTAAATGCAGAGGATATTTCCTGCCATAGCTGGCGTGTTTCCATTTGATTTAGTTCTAGGAAGTCCTTAGGTTTCCTGCCTCTTAGGCCATATTCTCCTGCCTCAAAATCAACCTTAGAATGAGTTTTTACTTGAGAGTCAAACACAGGGCAGATCTATTCAACTAGGTAATAGGCCAGGCATGAGTAGTAAGTCACAGAGAAATAAGCTAGCGCCCACAGTGTGGGTAAAAGACCATTCTCAGCACATGGTGGCAGGTTACTGCCCATAAAGAAGAATGAGATGGCCGGCCGTGGTGGCTCACGCCTGTAATCCTAGCACTTTGGGAGGCTGAGGCGGGAGGGTCACCTGAGGTCAGGAGTTCAAGGTCAGCCTGGCCAACATGGCGAAACCCTGTCTCTACTAAAAATACAAAAATTAGCCGTGGTGGCGGGTGCCTGTAATCCCAGTGACTAGGGAGGCTGAGGCAGGAGAACTGCTTGAACCCAGGGGGCGGAGGTTGCAGTGAGCCGAGATTGGGCCACTGCACTCCAGCCTGGGCGACAGAGCTAGACTCCATCTCAAAAAGAAAAAAAAAAAAAAGAAGAAGAAGAAGATGGGGGCAGCTACAGATACTGTAAAATCCAAGGATGGGACCTTAGAGAGCAGATGAATCATTGTCCCTTAAGGTCAGTTGGACCCTGGCTGTTGCACAGACACACTCTTTCCCTATGTGCTGGCTTTTGTCCTTTGATTTTACACTTTTGAGCTTTCATTTCATTTTATTTTTTTGAGACCAGGTTATGAGATGGGCTAATTTTTTATTTTTGGTAGAGACGGAGTTTCGCCATGTTGCCCAGACGTCTTGAACTTCTGGGCTCAGGCGCTTCACCCACCTCAGCCTCCCAAAGTGCTGGGGATTACAGGAGTGAGTCGCTACACCTGCCTATAGTTCTGAGCTTTTAAAGTATCCCTGCCATTCAAATTCTAGCTGCTCTCTGTGGTGATGTCAAACAGCCCAGAAATTTCCTGTAAAAAGAGGAAGGTGTCCATTTAAAACTGACATCCATTAATTCTTTTAAAAAACTACTATGTTTCCCTTCAGGTTTAGAGAGTTGAGATTTGATGTCCATTAATATAAATTTTTCTCCCTCCCTCTTTCCTTCCCTTTTCTCCTCTTTCCTGCTTCTCTTTGCTCCTGTTTCCTCTATTTCCCAGATCACCAGCCCATTTTTTTTTTAATTTTAAGGTATTACTTGCTGACTTTGAGAAAGATTTCTAAGCATTTACCTCTTGCTGAATGTGGCATTCTCCACCACTCACCAGTATCTCACTGGTCCCTGCTGTGACAATGCCTTCTCCATTGTTTGAAAGATGCATGGCAAGGTCAAATGAGATAATAAAGGAGAAAGTGCTTTGATGATGGGAGAAGAACAAGACAAATGTCAGGTGTTATTATTAATAATTCATGAACTGGAACACTGACTAATATTCCCTAACAGAGTAAATTGGTTCTTGGATTTTGATTTTTTTATTCCACTTAGTCTTATTAGAAGATAGCTTTACTAAAAACTGGAACCGAAGGGGTGGCTCATTCTCAATAAGTTGTTTGCATGCAAGACACTAAACATTAAAGACTTACTATGTCCACAGAGACAATTAACCCAAGGCTAAAGCCTATTGTACAATGTCCAAAAAAGAGAAGTTAGAACAAAAGGCTTTTAAGACTCTTCTCTGCTGAAGCTTTTGGGAAGGTGCTGATTGCCACGGGGAATTAGCAGTCATTTAACAGGAGTTGATGACATCAGGCTGAGTCACACTAGTCTGTGACACTAGTATGAGGTCATTTTAAACTAATCAAATGGGTGCTAGAGAAAGGTGCCATTTACAATTTATTACCTCAACTACCAACAAAAGGGCTGGATTTAGTTCATGGAAACCAAGGGCTTAATGAATCCGACTAAATAAGGAGGGTGGTGGTAATTGTGTCATTAAGGCCCAAATACTGAGAACCTGTCTACTTCTAAAATTGGCCCTGAGGCAACTTTTCCAAAGGTGATTCTATGGTCATTTAAAAAGCTTTCTGCTTTTTACGGTAGAGCTTTTCTTCTTGCAGTCACTGAAAAGTGGTTTCTGGACCACTTTTCTGGGAGTTTGTTCTGGGTCACTGGGAATGTTCATTATTGGTCTGCAAAAGTGTTGGTAATGCCCCTCAAACTGTCTCCCAACGGCAGATGTCTAATCAGCTAGTTGATGTGACTATATAAAAAGAAGAAAACCTGAGGCTGATTCTATTGAATGGCTTCTGGAAACCAGTCTCATTTTCTTTTCTTTTCTTTTTCTTTCTTTTTTTTTTTTTTTTTTCTGAGACAGTTTTGCTCTTGTTGTCCAGGCTGGAATGCAACGGCACGATCTCGGCTCACTGCAACCTCTGCCTCCTGGGTTCAAGCGATTTTCCTGTCTCAGCTTCCCAAGTAGCTGGGATTACAGGCGCCTGCCACTACGCCGGGCTAATATTTTGTATTTTTAGTAGAGACAGGGTTTCACCATGTTGGCCAGGCTGGTCTCGAACTCCTGACCTCAGGAGATCCACCCACCTCTGCCTCCAAAGTGCTGGGATTATAGGTGTGAGCCACCACGCCCGGCCATGATTAAACTTTTTCATCCATTGCATGTGCTGGCCAGTTAATAGATATTCACACATACTGCAAAACCTCCCCTCCAACAAACCACAGCTTCACATCCAAATCCCTCTGGCAGTGTCTACCTTAGACACTAGGAGGCAGCGTTGGCTAGTTGTCTATTTGCAAGGATGTAAGTCAAGGAATTTTTTTTTCTCTCTCCGTCCCACTTGCTGTGATCCCTTATTGTAAAAAGGTGAAGGGCCATGCTTAATTGTCTATCTCACAGCCATTTAAATATATTAGCTTTATGGGAGGACTGTAAAAGAAAAATGCAAAGGGACTTTTGACTGCCATGATTAATTTGGTTGCCTAAACCATTCAGACTAAACCCACTGTGTCAAATTCTAGTTTCAAGACTGGATGAAAGAGATTCTAGGGAATCACTGTATAAATACTGAATGAGAGCTCAAAAATTTTTTTCCAGGTAAACTTGCAATGCAACGAAGCCCAAGGCACTAGCTTTGCCTAGGAGGGAGGGACATTTCCATTTGATTCCTATGGCCGGAGGCTTAACAGCTTTCTTTTGTAGGCAAAGCAAAATAGAAGTGATACTGAAAGAAGCTAGTAATAGTCTAGCTTCCACTGCTATTCGCCCGAGCTTCAGGGGCCACACCCTCAGGGGCCACACCTCCCTGCAGGTCCCGTTTCTGGGAAAAGCTAGCAATCCATGTCTTTTGGAAATACTCCCTGAGCTCCCAAAATGGGTTTGGAAAGAGCTATACATAGCTTTCTATACATTGGTCTCTATCTTCTTATAGGATAATAAAGGAGATAATCCATGCACACAAATAACTATATGTAATATTACATTTAGGGAAATACAATAATTTCACTGTCCTTGCCTTAGGACTTCCATTTAGGTAGGCAGAGATCCCTGTGGACAGGAATAATCTGCTTTCACAAAAGGGTGACACCTGGCCGGGGGCCGTGGCTCACGCCTGTCATCCCAGCACTTTGGGAGACTGAGGCAGGTGGATAAACTGAGGTCAGGAGTTTGAGACCAGCCTGGCCAATACGGTGAAACCCCATCTCTGCTAAAAATACAAAAATTAGCCAGGCATGGTGGCAGATGCCTGTAATCTCAGCTACTCAGGAGGCTGAGGCAGGAGAATTGCTTGAACCCGGGAGGCGGAGGTTGCAGTGAACCGAGATCATGCCATTGCACTCCAGTCTGGGTGACAAGAACTACACTCTGCTTAAAAAAGAAAAAAGAAAAACAAAAAACAAAACCAAGTGTGGTGGCTCACGTCTGTAATCCCAGCACTTTGGAAAGCCGAGGTCAGGAGTTTGAGACCAGCCTGGCCAACATGGTGAAACCCTGTCTCTACTAAAAATACAAAATTAACTGGGTGTGGTGGCTCACGCCTGTAGTCCCAGCTACTCGGGAGGCTGAGACTGGAGAATCGCTTGAACCCCCGAGGCGGAGGCTGCAGTGAGCCAAGATTACGCCACTGCACTCCAGCCTGGGCAAGACAGAGCAAGACTCCGTTTCAAAAAAAAGAAAAAGAGTGGGGGGGCAGGTGACACCTGAGAGGCTTTTCAGTAAGTTCAGTTGGCAGCAGGTAAATCTCTAGGAGCTGTGTCTCCACAGATGAATTGGAGCACATTATAAAAGGCCTTGAATGCCAGGTTAGAAAATGTGAAGTTTAACATATGCAAATCAAAAGCTAGTTACGGTTTTTAGAAGAGAATCATCTGAGAAGTATCTTGAAAGAAGACCTGGCTAACTGCGTAAGGTAGAATAGATTGAAGGATGTACAAACAAGAAGGAACTTTACAAAAAAGTATACCAGAATTACCTCTGGAATGGGAGAGGCAAGGCTCAGCCTATTTGCATATGAATTTCAACTCTCTCTCAGGGTTGAGTGTCCATGGGCAAGCTGGTTAACCCCACTGAGCCTGTTTCTCATCTGTAAAACAAAGTTAAGAAAGGCATGAACCTCACAGGGTTGATGTGTAGATTACATAGATCATCTCTGTAAAGCACTTAGTACAGTGACTGGCATATAGTAAATGCTTACTAAATAGTTAATGATGATGACATTATGAGGAAACTGCAGTTCAAACACATTAAAAACTAAAAGAGGCAAATCTGGGACACAATCCCAAGTCTTCTGATTCAAATACAGTGTTTTTTACCCTTTGTTAGCAATGCAAAATGCTTGTTCCTCAGTGCCACAAAGATATAGCACTCGAACATAAATTTAATTTTCTCAGCAAGGCAATTTTTACTTTCTGCAGAACGGGTGCTTCTTGTAGATGGAACAATGGCAAGAGCACACCTGGACAGGGGAGGGACAGGAGTTCTTATTCCTGACGCAGGTAGCCCCTACTGCTGTGTCATTCCCCTATTGGCTAGGGTTGGACCACACAGTCTAAGCTAATTCTGATTGTCTATTTTAAAGAGAGCAGGAATACGAGCTGGAGTGGCAGGGTGAGTACTTTGGCAGGAAGAATGGTTAGGAACTGGTAATTAAAGGTGACTTAGGTCAGAGCAGGTGACTGGGGTGACTTAGGTCAAAGCAGGTGACCAGGGGACAGCTGTGAACTACTGGTTAGGACTGGTGGGAAAGTTGTTTACTGAAACTAGAAGCAAGGGGGGGCGAAGAGAACCAGGAAGTTAAACTTTAAAATGGAGAATCAAAGAATAAGAGAGCTGAACATACTGACATACTGATTCTTTGAAGAGAAACTGGGGTTCACTATATTTAACACCCTTGCTCATGCATTTTAAGAATTTAGGAAATTCCACCTGTCCTGAAATATCTCCTGCAATTTTGTGTCTTGATCTTTATGTCAAAGCACAAATTCTTTGATAAATACAAATCTTGAAGTAGCTCCACTTGCATAACTCTGAGGAAGAAAGCCTAATTTATTGATGATGATGATGATGATTATTATTATTTTGAGATGGAGAATTGCTCTGTTGCTCAGGCTGGAGTGCAGTGGCACGATCTCGGCTCACTACAACCTCCATCTCCCAGGTTCAAGCGATTCTCCTGCCTCAGTCTCCTGAGTATCTGGGATGGCAGGCACCTGCCACTATGCCTGGCTAATTTTTGTATATTTAGTAGAGACAGGGTTTCACCATGTTGGCCAGGCTGGTCTTGAACTCCCGATCTCAAGTGATCCACCTACCTCGGCCTCCCAAAGTGCTGGGATTACAGGCATGAGCCACTGCACCCAGCAAATTTATTGATTATTATAGTTTGCCAGTTTCAGGTTAATGGAGAGTTTATATAGCTGGGGATTTATATTTTCTTTTCATTTAGTCCATGTATTTTCTTTTCAATTAGTAAATTTGATACTATCTATAAACATGCCATACCATAAAATGTACTGAAACTTGTTTCAATTTAGAAGGTGTACTCTATATATTTTTTAAGTTGGCCAGGTGCAGTGGCTCGTGCTTGTAATCCTAGCACTTTGGGAGGCTGAGGCGAATGGATCACCTGAGGTCAGGAGTTTGAGATCAGCCTGGCCGACATGGTGAAACCCCATCTCTACTAAAAATACAAACAATTAGCCAGGTGTGGTGGCGGTGCCTGTAATCCCAGCTATTTGGGAGGCTGAGGTAGGAGAATCGCTTGAACCCAGGGGGCAGATGTTTCAGTGAGCCAAGACCACGCCACTTCACTCCAACCTGGGCAAAAGAGCAAAACTCGCAACTGTCAAAAAAAAAAAGTTATCTTGGTTTTTAAAGTTTACTTTTCCAGTTGAAAAAAAAAATCACATGAGTATCTGATTATCTTATTGACACAAGCGAAATACAGATAATTCAGATATGGAAAGTCTTCACTCTATAACCTAGTGTTATGGCGTAATATACGCTATGTAATAGCATAAACAAACAAACAAACCTTTCACCAAAAGTAATTAACTTATCTAACTCAAAGCAAACTTCCTATTCTGAATGTTTTTCTTTGGCAAGAAATACATATAATTATTGCAATTCCACAATGCCACAGGAGGAGATGTTAAAAAAAAAAACTGGAAATATTTTGGCTGGCAATGAATCATGTGGTACAGGGATGGGAGAGAGAGAAGTAGACGCTAGAGGAGAAAAGCAATCGCTATCTTGAAAATTTTGCACAGAAGAGCTCCACTCATTCTATGATGTTCTGGAAGCCAAAACAAAGACTAAACACTTGAAATCCACCAAGATTTTAGTTCAGCTTTATTTTATTTATTTATTTATTTATTTATTTTTGAGACGGAGTCTTGCTCTGTTGCCCAGGCTGAAGTGCAGTGGCGTGATCTCGGCTCCCAGGTTCACACCGTTCTCCTGCCTCAGCCTCCCAAGTAGCTGGGACTACAGGCACCCGCCACTGTGCCCAGCTAATTTTTTGTATTTTTAGTAGAGAAGGGGTTTCACCATGTTGGCCAGGCTGGTCTCGAACTCCTGACCTCAATTGATCCACCTGCCTCAGCCTCCCAAAGTGCTGGAATTACAGGCATGAGCCACCATGCCCGGCCCTGCATGTATTTTAATATACAATAAAACAAAAATAAAGGAATGTCCTAACAGTTTTTCTGACTTTGACAGCACTTAAAAAGGGTCTTGTCAACCAGGAGACACAATTTTTTTTTTTTTTTTTTGAGAGAGCGTCTTGCCCTGTCGCCCAAGCTGGAGTACAGTGGCGCGATCTCGGCTCACTGCAAGCTCCGCCTCCCAGGTTCACGCCATCCTCCTGCCTCAGTCTCCCGAGTAGCTGGGACTACAGGCGCCCACCACCATGCCTAGCTAATTTTTTGTATGTTTTAGTAGAGACGGGGTTTCACTGTGTTAGCCAGGATGGTCTCGATCTCCTGACCTCGTGATCCGCCCGCCTCAGACTCCCACAGTGCTGGGATTACAGGCGTGAGCCACCACGCCCGGCCCAGGAGACGCAAATTTTTAAAAGGAATTCCTACTTTGAGTAAGGATGGGGTCCTGATGGTATCACTAAGTTCCCTATTAATTTAGAGATGCTATTCGTAGGTTATTAGGTGGACGTAGAAGAGGCGAGAGAGGCCCGGGAAGTGAGGTTGTCTTGTTCTGCCCCCTTTCCTTCCAGAGAAGGGGAGAAAGGGGCCTTCACCTCTCAGGAGCATAGCAATGCTGGATGAGCAGTGCTTGTCGGACCGAGGCAGGAGAGAAGGCTGCGACCCTGTGTTGGTTTTTGCCTTATGCTTTTCTGCTTGTGCATTTAATCCCTTTTTCAGTTTCAAATCAGCACCATAGCAGATCTTATCAGCAAACATTATCCCTATCCTGAAGCAGTTGTCAGCCAGGGAGAGAAATAGGATCCACTCTGGGGAAATGCCACCCTGGCTTTGGCTTCTGGAGGCTGCAATTGCCTGTTAGGAGAGGTATCAAATTCCACTTCCCAAGGCTGCAGCAAGCCGAGATTGCACCACTGCACTCCAGCCTGGGCGACAGAGCAAGACTCTGTCTCAAAAAAAAAGAAAAAAAAAAAACTCCACTTCCCTCTTCGCCCACAGAAGCCAGTGTGAAATCCCCTTCCCTTGCATTCCTTTGAGCTGGTCCCATCGAGAAAGAGGCTGGCACTGGACAAGGAGATGAAAGCAGACTGTCCCAGGTACAGTGTCTCACCAAGCTCCTTCCAGCTGCCGTGGCCCTGCCCAGGTCTGCTGACCTCTGGTGACGGCCAACGCCATCTTGCCTCCTTAGCTCATTCCCACTTTGGCTGAGTCACTCAGGTCCAGGCTTAGAATGCTGGGTTTTGTTTTGATGCCTAACTCTGCACAGTCCTTTTTATAAGGTCACCTGCCTTGCTTGAATCTTCAGCTTGGTGCTGCCGACACCCCTGATGTGACATATGCTGTGCACAGCTCCAGGTCACAGAGGGAGTAAAAAACAAGTTCTTTCCTACCTGATGAAATACCTGATTACTTTATGCTTTGCATAAAGAGACATTTGCCTCAGGGAACAAATAAGACATAAATACCGAAAATGGGATTGCCCTTTAAAAAGGAGGACGTCTGCTCAGTCTAACCTGGGGAAGGTCTCTTTTATCTCCACTATTCAGGCTGACTACACAGTTTGTGAATTAACCTGATCTTTTCCTTTATCTTGTCTGGCCATGTGCCTTGCTTCTCAGTTATTTAGAAAGTACTTTAATAGCATCTTCACCAATGACTAAAGAAACAGAAAGTGACAAAAAAAAAAAAAAAGCAACCCTGTATTTGCTTTATTTACTATTAGTTTGGTAAGAATAAAATTTTCATAAGGATTGAGCTTGATATCTCTGAAAATGGCAGACTTAGATAATGAGGAACCACCCTTCCACTGAAAACAACTGCAAAAGCAGCAGAAAGTCTAAGAATAATTTGCTTCAAGGCATTGGGGGAGCTCACAACACAATAAAGAATTAAAGAGTTACAGGACCGAGATCCACAGAAGTAAATCCAAGATGTGTCCAGCTTTAGGGCTACTGTTCTCCCAGGGCATTTAACGAGGTCACGAAAGATTGAGAAGCTGAGCTGGGCGCGGTGGCTCAAGCCTGTAATCCCAGCACTTTGGGAGGCCGAGGTGGGCGGATCACGAGGTCAGGAGATCGAGACCATCCTGGCTAACACGGTGAAACCCCATCTCTACTAAAAATACAACAAATTAGCCGGGCGTGTTGGCAGGCGCCTGTAGTCCCAGCTACTCGGGAGGCTGAGGCAGGAGAATGGCGTGAACCCCGGGAGGCGGAGCTTGCAGTGAGCTGAGATTGCGCCACTGCACTCCAGCCTGGGGGACAGAGCAAGACTCTGTCTAAAAAAAAAAAAAAAAGAAAGATTGAGAAGCTGAGCAGATGTTTCGACAGCCTGGTGAGGAGGACCTACAAGTGAGAGGGAAATCTTGGGGGAAAAAATCATGCTTTGGGTTGGGAAACTCAAGGGCTAGACCCTAGGAATAAGGGTGAACTAGAGCCCAGCTTCCAACCATCTCAAGGCCTATATTAAATTAACACTGGAATTGCCAGTGTCCCTAGGCTCCTGCCAAAAGCATATGTAGATCTTCCCTAGCAAAAGATGAAATCAGAGTAGACTCAAATTATTTCTTCAATAATTAAGGCAATTATTACTTCTACTTATTTGACTCCTCATGAACCTATTTATTTTTTATTTTTACATTTTTACAGAATGTCTTGCACACAGTGAAAAGTAAACAGGCAGGCCAGGCGCCTGTAATCTCAGCACTCTGGGAAGCTGAGACGGGTGGATCACTTGAGGTCAGGAGTTTGAGACCAGCCTGGGCAACATGGCGAAACCTCGTCTCTACTAAAAATACAAAAATTAGCTGGGCATGGTGGTGGGCACCTGTAGTCCCAGCTACTTGGGAGACTGAGGCATGAGAATCACTTGAACCCAGGAGGTGGAGGTTGCAGTAAGCCAAGATCGCTCCATTGCACTCCAGCCTAGGGGACAGAGTGAGACTCTGTCTCAAAAATAAATAAATAAATAGGTTCATGAAGAGTAAAGTAAGTAGAAATAATAATTGTCTTAATTATTGAAGAAATAACTTGAGTCTACTATGATGTTATCTTTTTTTTTGAGGTGGAGTCTCACACTATTGCCTGGGCTGGAGTGCAATGGCGCCATCTTGGCTAACTGCAACCTCTGCCTCCCGCGTTCAAGTGATTCTCCTGCCTCAGCCTCCCAGGTAGCTGGGATTACAGGTGCGTGCCATCACACCAGGCTAATTTTATTGTATTTTTAGTAGAGACGGAGTTTCACTATGTTAGCCAGCCTGGTCTCAAACTCCTGACCTCATGATCCGCCCGCCTTGGCCTCCCAAAGTGCTGGGATTACAGGCGTGAGCCACCATATCCAGCCATGATGTTATCTTTTGCTAGAGAAGATCTACATATGGTTTTCGCAGGAGCCTGGGGACACTGGCAATTCCAGTGTTAATTTAATATAGGCCTTGAGATGGTTGGAAGATGGGCTCTAGTTCGTTCTTATTCCATTCAATATTCAACACATTCCTTCTTTATTGTTTTTGAGACAGAGTTTCAGTCTTGTTGCCTAGGCTGGCGTCCAATGACACGATCTCAGCTCACTGCAACTTCCGCCTCCCTGGTTCAAGCGATTCTCCTGCCTCAGCCTCCCCAGTACCTGGAACTACAGGGACACACCACCATACCCGGCTAATTTTTGTATTTTTAGTAGAGACTGGGTTTTTGTTTTGTTTTGTTTTGTTTTGTTTTGTTTTTGAGACAGAATTTCACTTTGTTGCCCAGGCTGGAGTTGCAGTGAGCTGAGATCATGCCATTGCACTCCAGCCTGGGCGACAAGAGTGAAACTTCATATCAAAAAAAAAAAAAAAATTTCTTCATATTTGAGTTCATGTCCCATATACTTTGTAAAACCAGGTTATTTGCTGTTTTTGCTTTGCTATTGAATTGTAGGAGTTCTTTATATATTTACAAATCAACCCTATCCAACGTTCACTGTAGCATTATTCACAATAGCAATGCTATGGAAGCAACCTAAATGTCCATGGATGGATGAGTGGATAAAGCAAGGGTGGTATATACATACAATGCAATATCGTGGAACCTTAAAACAAAAGGGAATCCTGTAACAGGCAAGGACATGGACAAAACTGGAGAACATTATGCTAAGTGAATTAAGCTAGTCACAGAAGGACAAATACTGCGTGACTGCATGCATATGAGAGATCTAAAATAATCAAACTCAAAGAATCAGAGAGTAGAATGATGGCTGCCAAGAGCTGGTGGAGGGGGAATGGGGAGCAGCTAATTAACAGGCATAAAGTTTCGATGATGGGGGCTGAGTGAGTTCTGGAGATCTGCTGTGTAACATTGTCCCTAGTTAATAGTACCCTATCCAGTACCCTATCCACTTAGAATGTATTAGGAGGGTAGTTCTCATGTTAAGTGATCTTATATTAAAATAAAGTTTTAAAAATTTTACTTTTTCTTCAATTCATTTTGAAGTTTCTCCTTTTTTTTTTTTTTTTAAATGGAGTCTTGCTCTTGTGGCCCAGGCTGGAGTGCAGTGGCATGATCTGGGTTCACTGCAACCCCTGCCTCCTGGGTTCAAGTAATTCTCCTGCCTCAGCCTCCCAAGTAGCTGGGATTACAGGCACATGCCACCACCCCTGGCTAATTTTTGTACTTTTAGTAGAGATGGGGTTTCACCATGTTGGCCAGGCTGGTCTCAAACTCCTGTCCTCAAGTGATCCTCCTGCCTCAGCCTCCCAAAGTGCTGGGATTACAGGCATGAGCCACCGTACCTGGTCTGAAGTTTTTGCTTTCAACAAAATTTTGTGAAATTGGAAGGGAAGATTCTGCTCTCAAAGAGGTTATAGTCTTTTTTTTTTTTTTTTTTTTTTTTGAGACAGAATCTCGCCCAATGACTGGAGTGCAATGGCTCAGTCTCGGCCCACTGCAACCTCTGCCTCCCAGGTTCAAATGATTCTCCTGCATCAGCCTCCTGAGTAGCTGAGATTACAGCCGCCCACCACCACGTCTGGCTAATTTTTTGTATCTTTAGTAGAGACGGGTTTCACCGTGTTGGCCAGGCTAGCCTTGAACCCCTGACCTCGTGATCCGCCTGCCACAGCCTCCCAAAGCGTTGGGATTACAGGCGTGATCCA
Organism: Hylobates moloch; assembly: GCF_009828535.3. Classification (NCBI taxonomy): domain Eukaryota; kingdom Metazoa; phylum Chordata; class Mammalia; order Primates; family Hylobatidae; genus Hylobates; species Hylobates moloch. Next base: position 233,033,525 of record NW_026652276.1, on the reverse strand, counting down.
CCACACCTGACCTGAGGTTATAGTCTTATCAGACAGACATTTAGGGAATTTTTTTTTTTTTTTTTTTTTTTTGAGATAGAGTCTTACTCTGTCTCCCAGGCTGGAGTGCCAAGGTGCGATCTCAACTCACTGCAACCTCTGCCTCCTGGGTCCAAGCAATTCTCCTGCTTCAGTCTCTCGAGTAGCTGGGAATACAGGCACCTGCCACTACACCCAGCTGATTTTTGTATTTTTAGTAGAGACAGGGTTTTACCATGTTAGTCAGGCTAGTCTCAAACTCCTGACCTCAGGTGATCAGCCTGCCTTGGCTTCCCAAAGTGCTGGGATTACAGGCGTGAGCCACCGCACCTGGCCCATTTAAGGAATTTTTAAAAATACAGCAAGGTAGACTGACTGTTGAAGTCGCAGTGAAACTGACAGCTGCTATTCCTCTGGTTGCATTTTCCATTTCATAGTTCTAATCTATACTGTCACTCCACCTCCCAATTTCCAGTTGACACCCTTTGGATGTACATTTTGGGTTGATGCCTGGGGACATTTAAAAATAGTTTAGTGCTGAGCATAAGCTAAATATATTCCCATAATTCCTATGCTAATCAATTATTTATCCCTTACAAATGCTAAGATCAAAAATGAAAAAAAAGTTATATATTTCAGTTTGACAGGAGGTCTTGGGAGACTAGCAAGAATAAAAAAAACTTTCAAGTCTCAAGTGAGTAAAATGGGTAAAAATGAGCTTCCCAACTCAGTTATACTTTAAACAAGGCAAAGAATACTCTTTTGCCACCATTAGTTAAAATTAAATGTATAAATTATGAGAAATTCATAATTTATATGAAATGTTTTAGTCCTTTAACATGAGAATCATTGGGATTCTGTACTATAACTGGTAAATATATTGTGATATCTACCACACTTTACCCTTCATTTTTGCTTTAATACAAAAGGTGATAAAATGCACTAAATTGCCACTTTAAATAAAATATTTTTATCCTTAAACGTTTCATTTGTGCTCATATATATATATATATATATATATATATTTTTTTTTTTTTTTTTGAGACAGGGTCTTGCTCTGTCACTCAGGCAGGAGTGCAGTGGCGCCATCTTGGCTCACTGCACCCTCTGCCTCCTGGGTTCAAGCGATTCTCATACCTCAGCCTCTCGAGTAACGGACTACAAGCGCATGCCACCATGCCCGGCTAATTTCTTTTTGTATTTTTGGTAGAGACGGGGTTTCACCATGTTGGCCAGGCTGGTCTCCAACTCTTGAGTTCAAGTGATCTGCCCGCCTTGACTTCCCAAAGTGCTGGGATTGCAGGCGTGAGCCACCACGCCTAGCATAATTCTACAATTTTACTTTTACAAAAAAAAGTGGAGACAATCGTGCAGAGTTCCCATTTACCCAGCACCCAGTTTCACCCATGAATGGCATCTTACGTTGGTATGGTATATTTGTTACATTTAAAAATATTAAGCCAGGCACAGAGGTTCACGCCTGTAATCTCAGCACTTTGGGAGGCCAAGGCTGGAGGATTGCCTGAGGTTGGGAGTTCGAGAGCAGTCCAACCAACATGGAGAAACCCCATCTCTACTAAAAATACAAAATTAGCCGGGCGTGGTGGCGCATGCCTGTAATCCCAGCTACTCAGGAGGCTGAGGCAGGAGAATCGCTTGAACCCGGGAGGCGGAGGTTGCAGTGAGCTGAGATCCGACTATTGAACTCCAGCCTGGGCAACAAGAGCAAAACTCAGTCTCACACACACAAAAAATAAATACTCCAGGCTGGGCATGGTGGCTCATGCCCATAATTCAAGCGTTTTGGAAGACCAAAGCAGATGGATTGCTTGAGTCCAGGAGTTAGAGAACAGCCTGGGCAACATGGTGAAGCCCCATCTCTACTAAAAAAATACAAAAATTAGCCGTCATGGTGGTGTACTCCTGTAGTCCCAACTACTCAGAGGGGTAAGGCAGGAGGATTCACTGAGCCCGGGAGTTTGAGGCTGCAGTGAGCAGAGACTGCACCACTGCACTTCAGCCTGGGTGACAGAGCAAGATCCTGTGTCCAAAAATAAAAAAATAAAAAAGCTTCAGACTCATTTTGTATATTTCTGCCCCAGTTCTAAAATCAACCATTTCTCTGAGCAGCCCTGATTCCTTTTGTGGGAAAATGGTATTAGAAATCATGGTCTTAGCCTGGGCGTTGGGGCTCATGCCTGGAATCTCAGCACTTTGGGAGGCCAAGGTGGGTGGATCACCTGAGGTCAGGAGTTCGAGACCAGCCTGACCAATATGATGAAACCCTATCTCTACTAAAAATACAAAAATTAGCCAGGCGTGGTGGCATGCATGCACCTGTAATCCCAGCTACTCGGGAGGCTGAGACAGGAGAATCGCTTGAACCCAGGAGGCAGAGGTTGTGGTGAGCTGAGACTGTGCCACTGCACTCCAGCCTGGGAAACAAGAGTGAAACTCCATCTCAAAAAAAAAAAAAAAAAAAGAAAAGAAAAGAAAAAGAAAAAAGACAAGAAATCATGGTCTGGATGCTGTTGTATTCTAATAGTATCAGAAATCATGGTCTGGATGCTGTTGTATTCTAATAGTCTGGATGTGCTCACTACTACCGTGATATCATTTCTCCTAAAACCTCTCAGATGACAGAGCACATAAATATGCGTATCTATAAATATTTATATATGTTACTATGTGTATCTATATTAAGCAAAATATGAGTTCTTACTAATCCATCTAACTCTATTCCATTACCATATTGATTGTTCTAGCCTACTTCCCTTGCTTATCTGTAAATTCCCACCCCAACAGTGAGACACCTTGCTCCCATCATTCACTATCTATCTATCTATCTATCTGTCTATCTATCTATTTACTTATTTTTATCTCTTGAGACGGATTCTTGCTCTGTTGCCCAGGCTGGAGTGCAGAGGCATGATCTAGGCTCACTGCAACCTCCGCCTGCCAGGTTCAAGCAATTCTCCTGACTCAGCCTCCCGAGTAGCTGGGATTACAGGTGGGTGCCACCACCCCTGGCTAATTTTTATATTTTTAGTAGAGACGGGTTTTTAGCATGTTGGCCAGGCTAGTCTCGAACTCCTGACCTCAAGTGATCTGCCCACCTCGGCCTCCCAAAGTGCTGAGATTATAGGCATGAGCCACCAGGCCTGGCCTTTACTGAACAATATTCCGTCCATACCTTTTACATACCTATATGTAGATTTACATCCACTATGAGAGCTATGTACTATTTTGTTACATGGAATCACCATAATTTATTAAGCTAAGCATTTATTTACAGACATTTGCATTATTTTACTTTTTCTAGTACAAGGATACGGTACACATCTTTGCAAATATTTGTTTATGTATGTGTGCTATTATTTCTTCATTTTATTTGATTTTTTCTTGTATATATGGAGTCTCACTATGTTGCCCAGGCTGGTCTTGAACTCCTGGACTCGAGCAATCCTCCCACTCAAGCCTCCAAAGCACTGGGATTACAGGCATGAGCCACTGCACCTGGCCAGTGTGCTAGTATTTCTGATAGATAGATACTTAGAGGGGCATTGAGGAGTCTAAGGATATTGGCTGTAGTCTTTTAAGCCTTCTAGAAATAAAGATTTTGAAATAGTGAATCTGTTTTGTTAGTCTTATTTCTCCATCTTATTCACAGACTATTAAATGCTTGGCTTAATAAAAATATATCATGTCTATGACAATTGCGTGATATAAGGACTTACTCATTTTTAGAAACTTATCTTTCTTTGACCCTATTCTCTTTTAAATTATCTATCCACACAGTTTCAGCTCTATTTTTTCCTTCTCTGAAATTCTACTATTCTTAGGTCTAGGACATATCCGACTGGACCCCATGCTTCCTCTAAGATTACAAGCTTATTTTCCACTGCCCTTTCCACTCTGTCAGAATTAAGTTGTTGCAGAATTAAGTTTTTTTTTTTTTTAGATGGAATCTTGCTCTGTCGCCCAGGCTGGAGTTCATTGGCATGACCTCGGTTCACTGCAACCTCCACCTCCTGAGTTCAAGTGATTCTCCTGCCTCAGCCTCCCCAGTAGCTGGGATTACAGTCACATGCCACCACCCCTGGCTAATTTTTTTGTATTTTTAGTAGAGATGGGGTTTCACCACGTTGGCCAGGCTGGTCTCGAACTCCTGGCCTCAAGTGATCTGCCTGCCTCAGCCTCCCAAAGTGCTGGGATTACAGGCATGAGCCACCTAGCCCGGCCCAGAATTAAGTTTTATATAACAATTCCTCTCATTTAACATCCTTTTGAACAGTGTTTAAATTTTGGTACATCCAAGTAAAGTTTGTATCGGATGCTCTGCTTCCAACAGAATGAGACGTCCACCAATGCGCAGACGGCTTAACCCTTTGTGTGCTCCCGTGCTGACTTTGCCTCTCATTTTCCCCATGGGCCTGGCAGCCTCTGGCCGGCTCTCCCTACAATCACCTCCCTTCCACATTTCTGCTTTCCTAAGCTTCCCATCATCTTCTCCACCAGGATGTGTGTTCCCATAATAGGTGCACAGGTTTTTTTGTTGTTGTTTATTTTTTATTTTTAAATTTGTTTGTATTTTATTTTCATGAGTTTTTGGGGAACAGGTGGTATTTGGTTACATGAGTAAATTCTTTAGTGGTGATCTGTGAGGTTTTGGTGTACCCATCACCTGAGCAAGTACACATTGAACCACCCAATTTGTAGCCTTTTTTTTTTTTTTTTTTTTTTGAGACGGGAGTCTCACTCTGTCGCCCAGGCTGGAGTACAGTGGCGCGATCTCGGCTCACTGCAACCTCCACCTCCTGGGTTCAAGCGATTCTCCCACTTCAGCTTTTCGAGTAGCTGGGATTACAGGCATAGGCCACCACACCTGGCTAATTTTTGTATTTTTAGAAGAATAGGGGTTTCACAATGTTGGCCAGGCTGGTCTTGAACTCCTGACCTCAAGTGGTCTGCCCACCTCAGCCTCACAAAGTGCTGGGATTACAGATGTGAGCCACTGTCCCTGGCCTTAACCAGTGGTTGTAAAAGTGTGATTTAAAGACCCCTGGAACCTGGGAGGCGGAGGTTGCAGTGAGCCGAGATCGTGCCATTGCACTCCAGCCTGGGCAACAGAGCCAGACTTCATTTCAAAAAACAGTAAAAAAAAATAATGACCCCTGGAGAGATTTCAGGATGACTTTTCACGGGGTTCACAAAATCAAAACTATGTTCGTAAAAATACTGAGAGGTCATTTTCTTTTTCTGTTGCGTCGGCATTCGCATTATGTTGGTACCATGATAGACTGAGTTCAGAAGCTGACATGAGCTTGCAGCTAACCATTCAAGTAAGCCAGCCATTAAAGAGATTTGCAAAAATGAAAAGCAATGCTACTCTTCCCAATATTTTATTCCAGAAAATAATGTTTTTAATAAAATAAGTTTTTTTATGTGCACATGTAATTGGTGGAATAAAGAAAATTGTCATTTCTCCATTTTATTTGTAGTATGGTAAATATCAGTTGATATAACCTTCATGAACAAAAACCTTGTTGGGGTCCTTAATATATATATATATATTTTTTGAGATGGAATCTTGCTCCGTTGCCTAGACTGGAGTGCAATGAACTCACTGCAACTTCAGCCTCCTGAGTTCAATGGATTCGCCTACCTCAGCCTCCGGAGTAGCTGGGATTATAGGCATGCTCCACTGAGCCTGGCTAATTTTGTATTTTTTAGTAGAGACAGGGTTTCGCCATGTTGGTCAGGCTGGTCTCGAACTCCTGACCTCAGGTGATCCACCTGCCTCGGCCTCCCAAAGTGTTGGGATTACAGGTGTGAGCCACTGCGCCTGGCAATAATTTTTTTATTTCTTTTTTTTTTGAGACGGAGTTTTGCTCTTGTTGCCCAGGCTGGAGTGCAATGGTGCGATCTCAGCTCACGGCAACCTCCGCCTCCCGGTGAGAGACAGGACTAGCTGGAGTTCCTAGACCAACTAAGAATCCCTAAGCCTAGCTGGGAAGGTGACCGCATCCACCTTTAAACACGGGGCTTGCAACTTAGCTCACACGTGACCAATCAGGTAGTAAAGACAGCTCACTAAAATGCTAATTAGGCAAAAACAGGAGGTAAAGGAATAGCCAATCATCTATTGCCTGAGAGCACAGCGGGAGGGACAATGATCGGGATATAAACCCAGGCATTGGAGCCGGCAATGGCTACCCTCTTTGGGTCCCCTCCCTTTGTATGGGAGCTCTGTTTTCACTCTATTCAATCTTGCAACTGCCCACTTTTCTGGTCCGTGTTTGTTATGGCTCGAGCTGAGCTTTTGCTCGCTGTCCACCACTGCTGTTTGCCGCCGTCGCAGACCCGCCGCTGACTTCCATCCCACCGGATCTGGCAGGGTGTCAGCTGTGCTTCTGATCCAGTGAGGCGCCCACTGCTGCTCCTGATTGGGCTAGAGGCTCGCCATTATTCCTGTATGGCTAAGTGCCCGGCTTTGTCCTAATCGAGCTGAACACTAGTTGCTGGGTTCCACGGTTCTCTTCCGTGACCCACAGCTTCTAATAGAGCTATAATACTCACCCCATGGCCCAAGATTCCATTCCTTGGAATCCATGAGGCCAAGAACCCCAGGTCAGAGAACATGAGGCTTGCCACCGTCTTGGAAGAGGCCCACCACCATCATGGGAGCTCTGGGAGCAAGGACCCGGTAACACTGGATTACAGGTGCAAGCCACCACGCCCGGCCAACAATAATTTTTAAGAGTACAGAGTTCCTGGCCCAAAAAGTTTGAGAATTGCTACACTAAAATAGTTATTCAAATCCAGTCTGGATAGTTTTTTGTTGTTGTTATTTTGATTTTTTTGTTGTTGTTTGTTTTTTTGTTTTTTGAGACAGAGTCTCGCTCTGTCGCCCAGGCTGAAGTGCATTGGCGTGTTCTCAGCTCACTGCAACCTCTGCTTCCTGGGTTCAAGCGATTCTCCTGCCTCAGCCTCCCAAGTAGCAGGTACTACACGCATGTGCCACCATGCCCAACTAATTTTTGCATTTTTAGTAGAGATGGGGCTTCACCATGTTGGCCAGGCTGGTCTCGAACTCCTGACCTCAAGTGATCCACCTGCTTCGGCCTCCCAAAGCGCTAGGATTACAGGTGTGAGCCACAGCTGCAATATTTTTTTTTTTTTTTTGAGGTGGAGTCTCGCACTGTCTCCCGGGCTGGAGTGCAATGGCACGATCTTGGCTCACTGCAACCTCCACCTCCTGGGTTCAAGTGATTCTCCTTCCTCAGCCTCCAGAGTAGCTGGGATTACAGGTGCCCGTCTCCACACCCCGCTAACTTTTTGTATTTTTAGTGAGATGGGGTTTCACTATGTTGGTCAGGCTGGTCTCAAACTCCTGACCTTGTGATCTGCCCACCTCGGCCTCCCAAAGTGCTGGGATTACAGGCTTAAGCCACTGTGCCCGGTCCCTGGCAATAATTTTTAAAAGTACAGAGTTGTTGGCCCCAAAAGTTTGAGAACTGCTACACTAAAATAGTGATTCAAATCCAGTCTGGATAGTTTTTTATTGTTGTTGTTTTGTTTTTGAGACGGAGTCTTGTTCTGTCACCCAGGCTGGAGCGCAGTGGCACGATCTCAGCTCACTGCAACCTCCATCTGCCAGGTTCAAGTGATTATTGTGCTGCAGCCTCCCGAGTGGTTGGGACTACAGGTGCATGCCATCACGCCTGGCTAATTTTTGTATTTTCAGAGATGGGGTTTCACCATGTTGGCCAGGCTGGTCTCGAACTCCTGACTTCAAGTGATCTGCCTGCCTTGGCCTCCCAAAGTGCTGGGATTACAGGCGTGAGCCACTGCGCCCGGCCTGTCTGGATAGTTTTGTTAGATCTTCCTCTGAAATGTTTTTTACCTCACAAAGATAAGAAAATTCTCTTAATTCCATCCCCATGTATATAATAGGTTTTTATTCTAAGGACTGTTAATCATATATATATATCATATACATATAAATCATATATATATCATATATATCATATATAATATGTATATCATATATCATATATAAATCATATATATCATATATATCATATATATCATATATAAACCATATATCATATATATAAATCATATATATCATATATAAATCATATATATCATATATATAAATCATATCATATATAAATCATATATATCATATAAATCATATATATCATATATAAATCATATATATCATATATAAATCATATATATATCTCATATATAAATGATATATATCATATATAAATCATATATATATCATATATAAATCATATATATCATATATAAATCATATATATATATATCATATATAAATCATATATATCATATATAAATCATATATATGTAAATACAAATAAAAAGAGAAAGAGAATAGGAAGTCCTATACCACAGAACCCAAAAGACACATACATATGACCAAAAAAGCTGTCTCTAAGAAGTAAAAATTTATTCTGATATGACTGATGTGTGCATAATTGTGTTTAAAAAAATTTAAGGCCGGGCGCGGTGGCTCACGCTTGTAATCCCAGCACTTTGGGAGGCCGAGGCGGGCGGATCACGAGGTCAGGAGATCGAGACCACGGTGAAACCCCGTCTCTACTAAAAATACAAAAAATTAGCCGGGCGTGGTGGCGGGCGCCTGTAGTCCCAGCTTCTCAGAGAGGCTGAGGCAGGAGAATGGCGTGAACCCGGGAGGCGGAGCTTGCAGTGAGCCGAGATCGTGCCACTGCACTCCAGCCTGGGCAACAGAGCAAGACTCCGTCTCAAAAAAAAAAAAAAAAATACAAAATTAGCGAGGCATGCTGATGCATGCCTGTAATCCCAGCTACTCGGGAGGCTGAGGCAGGAAAATCATTTGAGCCTGGGAGGTGGAGGTTGCAGTGAGCTGAGATCGGGCCATTGCACTCCAGCCTGGGCAACAAGAGTGAAACTCCATCTCAAAAAAAGAAGAAGACAAAAAACAAAGTTTAAAAACAATTTTTTAAAAAGGGGAATGTCATCGTAGCCCATTTCAAAATCTCATAGCTTTTTTTTTCTTTTTTTTATTTCTTTATTTTATTTTATTATTTTTCTTTTTGAGACAGAGTCTCACTCTATTGCCCATGGCATGAGCATGGTGCATTGCAGCCTTCAACTTCTGGGCTCAAGTGATCCTCATGCCTCAGCCTCCCTAGTAGCTGGGGCTACAGGCATGAGCCACCATGCCTGGCAAATTTTCTTCCTCTTATTATTTTTTTTTTTGTACAGACAGGGTCTTGCTATGTTGCTCAGGCTGGTCTCAAACTCCTGGGCTCAAGCTCTCCTCTCGCCTCAGCCTCCCAAAATGCTGGGATTACAGGTGTGAGCAACTGTTCCTGGCCTCATAGCCTTTTTTTATGCAGCTTTACTGAGATATGATTCACATCCTATATAACTGACCTACTTAAAATTTATAATTAGGCTGGTGTGGTGGCTCACGCCTGCAATCCCAGCACTTCGGGAGGCCAAGGCAGGTGGATCCCTTGAGGTCAGGAGTTTGAGAACAGCCTGACCAACATGGTGAAATCCCATCTCTACTAAAAATACAAAAATTAGCTGGGCATGGTGGTGCATGCCTGTAGTCCCAGCTACTTGGGAAGGTGATGCAGGGGAATCACTCGAACCCGGGAGGTGGAAGTCGCAGTGAGCTGAGATCGTGTCACAGGACTCAGGCTTGGGCAACAGAGTGAGACTCCTTCTCAAAAAAAAAAAAAAAAAAAAGTGTAATTAGGAATCTCTGAACACACTCCGGCTCAGGAGGCTGCCCATTTAAAATAATACATAAATAAAGTGTATAATTACACTTTCGTCTAGACTTTTAGTCTATTTACAGAGTAGTGAATCAATCACCACAATCACAACCAGTTTTAAAACATTTTTGGGCCAGGCACGGTGGCTCACACCTGTAATCCCAGCACTTTGGGAGGCCGAGGTGGTTGGATCATTTGAGGTCAGAAGTTCAAGACCAGCCTGGCCAATATGGTGAAACCCCATTTCAACTAAAAATACAAAAATTAGGCCGGGTGCGATGGCTCACATCTGCAATCCCAGCACTTTGGGAGGCTGAGGCGGGCAGATCACAAGGTCAGCAGTTTGAGACCAGCCTGGCCAACATGGTGAAACTCGTTTTGTTTTTTTTTGTTTGTTTTTTTTTTGAGACGGAGTCTCACTCTGTCACCCAGGCTGCAGTGCAGTGGTGCAATCTCGGCTCACTGCAAGCTCCGACTCCCAGGTTCACGCCATTCTCCTGCCTCAGCCTCCTGAGTAGCTGGGACTACAGGTGCCCGCTACCACGCCCAGCTAATTTTTTGTATTTTTTAGTAGAGACGGGGGGTGAAACCCTATCTCTACCAAAAATACAAAAAGTAGCCAGGCATGGTGTGCGCCTGTAATCCTAGCTATTCAGGAGGCTGAGGCAGGAGAATCACTTGAACACAGGAGGCAGAGGTTGCGGTGAGCTGAAACCGAGCCATTGCACTCCAGCTGCATCTCAAAAAAAAAAAAAATTATCTGGGTGGTAGTGATGTACGCCTGTAATCCCTGCTACTCAGGAGACTGAGGTGGGAGAATCCCTTGAGCCTGAGACGCAGGGGTTCCGGTGAGCCGAGATCGGGCCACTGCATTCCAGTCTGGGCAAGAGAGTGAGACCCTGTCTCAAAACAAAACAAAACAAAACAAAACAAACATTTTTGTCACCCTAAAAAAAACCAAACCCACTAGCCATCACCCCCAAGTTTCCTCTCTTCTCTGGTCATAGGGAGCTGCTAATCTCCTTTCTGTCTCTAAACTGATCTATTCTGGACATTTTATGTAAATGAAATCCTACAATAGGCTGATGCCAGGAGATGAGGCTGAGGCAAAGAGGAAATGTCACCTCCATCCTATACAGAAGTCTGGCAGGACTTAGTCAAGGTGGGCATGCGTGTATTCTATGACCTAGCCATCCCATTCCAGAATACAGATTGCACAAACATTTATACAAAAGGTCCATAGGGCTCATGTATCCAAGAATGTTCCTCAGAGAGTTGTGCATGGTTATTGGAGTTGGAAGCACTCTTGTTTTCGGGGATGTGGGAAAGTGAAGCGTGGAGGATGCACAGCCCGGATGCTCCGTGGCAGTTAGAGAGCGGTATATGTGCACACAGAAAAGCAGTTAGGCCTTAAAATATGGTGTCCATAAAAAGGGGGAAAACTGAATGTATCAGCAGGGGATTAATCAGGAAAACAAAAACTACTTTAAGTTTTTTTTTTTTTAGATGAAGTTTCACTCTTGTCAGGCTGGAGTGCAATGGTGCATTCTCAGCTCAGCGCAACCTCTTGCCTCCCGGGTTCAAGCGATTGTCCTGCCTCAGCCTCCCTAATAGCTGGGATTACGGGAGTGCACTGCCACACCTGGCTAATTTTTTTGTATTTTTAGTAGAGATGGTGTTTCACCATGTTGGCCAGGCTGGCCTCAAACTCCTGACCTCAGGTGATCCTCCCATCTTGGCCTCCCAAAGTGCTAGGATTACAGGCATAAGCCACTGCGCCCGGCCCCTTTAATTATTTTTTATTATAAATATTAACTCATTTAGACTTTTAGTACTTTTAAAATAGAATTTAGGCTGCTCCCGGAGAGGGAGCATCTGCTGCCTTCCTCTTCCTCCCTCCTTTAGGCTCCCCACTGTGCCGCCCACAGTAAGCTCAGAAGGAAGCTCACCTGGGAACCTGCAAACGCAGTTGGAAAGGTCAGCCCACGCCTCCCCTCCTCCCACCCCACTTTCCGGTCCCCTGCCCTCTCCTGTGATACAAAGCAGAGTGGGGAAAGAAGAAGAGAATTTGAGAGTAAAAGGTACCAGCCTGAACACCGAATGATCACAACTCTTCACACAAATTACAAATAAGTACGCATTCAAAACAAAACTACTTTTTTTGGCAAGGAAGTTACAAACACAAGTGAATATTTAAAATACATTAGAGTAATTGCCTATGCAGGGATGAGATAGGGAGTAAGAAATGGGACTAAGAGGGAATAAATAAATGAAGATGAGCAAGGCCTGCAGGAGCAGAGAACTGGCCACAAACTGAAAAGTGCAATTAACTAACCCCAAGTACATAAAAAAGAAAAGAAGTTCAGTGAGAACGACTTTAGCATAAGGGAGTATTCATTTAGCTGATACTCATTTAGCTGTTGTTATTCCCCTGGGAAAAGGGAATGAAAATTTAGGTTATAACCTATTGGCACCTTAATAAACATGCCCATTTCCTCTATCTTCTTGCTTCCTCAAACTAAAGAATCATAGAATCTAGCCTTGTAAATGGCCTTAGATCCTTGGAATCATCTGGAAGCAACTTAACATGTTAGAAAGACCACAGGCCTTATAGTAGCAATGGAAGATCTGTCATCTTATCCAAATCCCCAAGAAAGAAGTGGAGGCCATTAGAGCGGCCGGGCCCAGAATCACGTAGGGAGAGCAGAGCTGATTACAGATTTTGAATCTCTTGACCCTCATTCCAGAACCATTCCACCCTGCTATCCTGCTTCTATTTGTCTACTTGACTCTGAACTGTATTGATTGAAAAGCCAGCGATTGAATGACTCTTTAGGCATAGGTTTTTTTTGTTGTTGTTGGTTTGTTTTGTTTTGGTTTGGTTTGGTTTTTTGAGACGGAGTCTCGCTCTGTCACCCAGACTGGAGTGCAATGGCACGATCTCGGCTCACTGCAACCTCCACCTCCCGGGTTCAACCGATTCTCCTGCCTTAGCCTCCCAAGTAGTTGGGATTATAGGCGCCCACCACTATGCCTGGCTAATTTTTGTATTTTTAGTAGAGACGGGGTTTTGCCATGTGGGTTAGTCTGGTCTGGAACTCCTGACCTCAGGTGATCCACCCACCTCGGCCTCCCAAAGTGCTGGGATTACAGGCGTGAGCCACCATGCCTGGCCTTTTTTTTTTTTTTTTAAGACAAGTTCTCACTATGTTGCCCAGGCTGGCCTTGAACTCCTAAGCTCAAACAATCGTCCCACCTTTGCCCCCCAAAGTGCTAGGATTATATGGATTAGCCACCATGCCTGGCCAGGTGTAGCTTTGTAGATTGACTTTCTATTTGTTTCTGATGATTTTAAATAAGTGAATTTGAAATTCATTCATACTAATAGAAATATCTTTAGGAAAAAATCTTGGCCAGCCATGGTGGCTCATGCCTGTAATCCCAGCACTTTAGGAGGCTAAAGTAGGTGGATCACCTGAGGTCAGGAGTTCGAGAGCAGCCTGACCAACATGAAGAAACACTGTCTCTACTAAAAATACAAAAATTAGCTGGGCATGGTGCTGTGCACCTGTAGTCCCAGCTACTCGGGAGGCTGAGGGAGGAGAATTGCTTGAACCTGGGAGGCGGAGGTTGCAGTGAGCCAAGATCGCGCCACTGTACTCCAGCTTGGCGACAGAGCGAGACTCTGTCTCGAAAAAAAAAAAAAAAGATTTCTAAAGACATCAGTGTATATTTTCTTGAAACAAGGGCTTTCTCTCAGAACATTAGAGCATAATTCCAAAATTATGAAACTAATATTGATAAAAAATTATCTAAATTACATACCTGGCCAGGTCCAGCGGCTCACACCTATAATCTCAGCACTTTGGGAGGTCAAGACGGAAGGATCACTTGAGCCCAGGAGTTCGAGACCAGCCTGAGCAACATAGCAGGACCCAGTCTCTACAAAAGTACAAAAACTAGCCAGGTGTGGTGGTGCATGCCTGTAATCCCAGCTACTTAGGAGGCTGAAGCATGAGGATCACTTGAGCCCAGGATGCAGAAGTTGCAGTGAGCCTAGATGGTGCCACTGCACTACAACCTGGGTAACAAAGACCCTGTCTCCAAAAAATAAATAAATAAATAACAGACATATTCAACTTTTACCAACTGTCTCACTAATGTATTTTTCTGGTTCAGAATCCAGTTCAGGATCACACATTATATTAATATATAGGTGTCATGCCTCTTTAGTCACCCTTAATCTGGAATAGTTCCTCAGTCTTTTGTTTTGTTTGAGATGGAATCTCACTGTGTTGCACAGGGTGGAGTGCAGTGTCATAATCTCTGCTCACTGCAACCTCCATCTCCCAGGCTCAAGCGATTCTCCTGTCTCAGCCTCTGGAGTAGCTGGGATTACAGGCACCTGCCACCATGACTGGCTAATATTTGTATTTTTAGTAGAGACGGGGTTTCACCATGTTGGCCAGGCTGGTCTTGAACTCCTGACAACAGGTGATCTACCCATCTCAGTCTCTCAAAGTGCTGGGCTTACAGGCGGGAGCCACTGTGCCCAGCCACGTTTTTGTTTTTGTTTTTTTAATCTAGATTTTAAAAATAATACTGGTTGGTTATATTCTAGAATATAATGTACCTCATTTTGGGTTTGTGTAATGTTTGTGCATGATTAGATTTGGGTTATGCATCTTCGGTGGGAATACCACAGAAGGGATGCTGTGTTCTTCCCAGTGCACTGTATTAGGAGGCACGTGATATCTATTTTTCTCATTACAGGTGATGTTAACTTGGATCACTTGGTTAAGGTGATGTTTAATAGGCTTCTCCATGGTGCAGGGCATGGTGCATCACACCTGTAACCCCAGCACCTTGGGAGGCTGAGGCGGGTGGATCACCTGAAGTCAGGAGTTTGAGACCAGTCAGGCCAACATGGTGAAACCCCATCTCTACTAAAAATACAAAAAAATTAGCTGGGTGGCCAAGCATGGTGGCTCACGCCTGTAATTCCAGCACTTTGGGAGGCCAAGGCGGGCAGATCATGAGGTCAGGAATTCAAGACCAGGCTGGACAATATGGTGAAACTTGGTTGCTACTAAAAATACAAAAATTAGCCGAGCGTGGTGGTGCGTGCCTGTAGTCCCAGCTACTCGGGAGGCTGAGGTAAAAGAACCTCTTGAACCCGGGAGGTGGAGGTTGCATCGCGCCACTGCACTCCAGCCTGGGCGACGGAGTGAAACTCTGCCTCAATTAAAAAAAAAAAGTTTCTCCATGGCGGGGTCACTCTTTTCTTTGTAATTAACAAGTATCTTGTAGGGAGATCCTTTAGGCTATAGTCTGTCTTTAATTATACTTTTATCCACTAATTTTAGTATCCATTGATTATTCTTAATCTCCTCTTCCAAACTATTACTGTGGCAATTTGTTTTTCTTTTTTTTCTTTCTTTTTTTTTTTAGACAGTCTCACTCTGTCACCAGGCTAGAGTGTAATGGCACCATAGTCATGAGCCACCGTGCCCAGCCTACTGTGGCAATTTTTAAACATTTTAATTTTAGGTTCAGGGGTACATGTGCAGGTTTGTTATACAGGTAAACTCATGTCACGGGGGTTTGTTGTAGGAATTATTTTGTCACCCAGGTACTAAGCCTAGTACCCAATAGTTATTTTTTCTGCTCCTCTCCCTCCCCCCACCCTCCAGTCTCAAGTAGGCCCCAGTGTGTGTTGTTCCTTTCTTTTCATGCATAAGTTCTCATCATTTAGCTCCCGATTATAAGTGACAACATGTGGTATTTGGTTTTCTGTTCCTGCATTAGTTTGCTAAGGATAGTGGTTGCCAGCTCCGTCCATGTTCCTGCAAAGGACATGATCTTGTTTTTGTTTTGTTTTTTTCTTTTTTGAGACAGAGTCTCACTCTATTGCCCAGGCTGGAGTGCAATGGCATGATCTCAGCTCATTGCAACCTCCACCTCCCTGTTCAAGCAATTCTCCTGTCTCAACCTCCCGAGTAGCTGGTATTACAGGCATGCACCACCACACCCGGTTAATTTCTGTATTTTTAGTAGAGGCAGGATTTTGCCATGTTTGCCAGGCTAGTCTCAAACTCTTGACCTCAGGTGATCTATCAGCCTTGGCCTCCCAAAGTGCTGGGATTACAGGCGTGAGCCACTGATGATTTCTTTTTTAGGAGGTAAAACATTATGTGATTCTAAAAGTTAGAGATGGCCAGTCATGGTGGCTCATGCCTGTAATCCTGGCACTTTGGGGATGCCGAGGTTGGTGGATCACCTGAGGTCAGGAGTTCCAGACCAGCCTGACCAACATGGTGAAACCCCATCTCTACCAAAAATACAAAAATTAGCCAGGCGTGGTGGCAGGTGCCTGTAATCCCAGCTACTCAGGTGGCTGAGGCATGAGGATCACTTGAACTTGGAGACAGAGGTTGCAGTGAGCCAGGATTGTGCCATCGCACTCCAGCCTGGGTGACAGAGCAAGACTCTATCTCAGAAGAAAAATTAAAAAAAATTGGAGCTATCAAAAAAAGTTACATGTAGAGAAGTGTCCCTCACCCCATCTCTTTTACCCTATTTTCATCCTCCATTTTTTCCAACCTATTTTTATCTACCCTCTGTAGATAAAGAATCCCATTTGTTTCTCATGTATTCTTCTGTTTCTTTTTACCCAAATGAGCAGAGACATGTGTCTCTCTCTTTCCCCCTCCCTTGTTACAAGAAAGCTAGCAAACTGTAGACACCCCTTCCTCTTTGCCTTTTTCACTTAACGCTATATCCTGGAAATCATTCCTTACAGACGCATAGAGATCTTGGCCATTCTTTGTTGCAGCTGCATAGTGCTCCATTTTGTGGCAGTGCCATATTGTTTTCAACCACTCTCCTATGTATAAACATTTAGGCCATTTCCAGGATTTTGCAATTACAAACCATGCTGCAATATGCTTTTTTTTTGCATACATGTTTTTGCAATGTTGGAAGTATGACTTCAAGCTAAATTCCTAGAAGTAGGATTGCTGAGTGAAAAAGTTAATAAATGCGTCATTTTGTTAGATATTGCCAAATTCGGCCTGGTGCAGTGGCTCATGCCTGTAATCCCAGCACTGTAGGAGGCAGGAGGATCACTTGAGCCCAGGAGTTGTAAACCAGCCTAGGCAACATGGCAAAACCCTGTCTCTATCAATTAAAAAAAAAAAAAAGATATTGCCAAATTCCTTTCCAAAAAGACCGTATGTTTTCATGTCTACCAGCAATTTGTGAGAGCACTTCAAGTATCCTTTTAAACGAGAAGTGATGTTTCTGGAGCATTAAAACTGAAGTAATTTCAAAACCATGTTGTGCTCACACAAACAGGTGTGCACTTAATGGACTAAACTAGTTCAGCTGACATGTCGTCTTCATTAAGAACAGTGTGGAGACTGAAAAACTAATTTAGCCTAGAGCAGCTATTTAATTGTAAAGTCTCCTTTCTCAAATATTGATTTACTATGTGAGGAAATATTTACTTTGTATAGAAGTGTGTGGAATGGACGAGGGGGTTGACCTACATACGTGGTTTGGTATACACATATCCTCATTACAGAGGGTGTAATGAAGATAGAGGTGTTTCAGCACCATAAGAAAGGGAAAAAAGAAAAAAAAAAAGAGGTAGAGGTGGCCTCCCAAGCATCCACTCCCACTCCTCTTGTTAATGATTCACAATTTGTTGTTATTGTTGTCATTTACTGTTCTCCACACCTTTCCACAGAGCCTATGTGCTTTGAAAAAATATGTCTCTACTCCGCATAGAAGCGGGGCACACAGGGTCAGGCGCGGTGGCTCACGCCTGTAATCCCAGCACTTTGGGAGGCTGAGGCAGGCGGATCACAAGGTCAGGAGTTCAAGATCAGCCTGGCCAATATGGTGAAACCCTGTCTCTACTAAAAATACAAAAATTAGCCGGGCGTGGTGGCGTGTGCCTGTAGTCCCAGACACTCGGGAGGCTGAGGCAGAAGAATCACTTGAACCCGGGAGGCAGAGGTTGCAGTGAGCCAAGATCGCACCACTGCACTCCAGCCTGGGCGAGAGTGCAGTGAGACTCCGTCTCAAAAAAAAAAAAGAAAGAAAAAGAAAAAACAAAAGTAAGTGGGCTCAGGCCTAAGCTAACCAGACCAACCTCATTCCTGATGGTTGTTAATGTTTCAGATATGGGCCCGCAGCCTTAAGTAGAGAAGAGGCCAAGGTAGAAAAATATGAATCTGAGGTAAAAAGAAATGAGGTACTTGTTTGCCTAAATCAAGCCTCTCAATTAAACTAACCTTGAAGCCTGTCTTACCTTTGGACTTCTAGTGATGTCACCCCATAAAGCCCATTTGTTTCAGTAAATAAGAGTTGGGTTTTCTGTGACTTGCAACCAAAACCATTCTAATTTACAAAATGAGCAACTTTAATATTACCCATGAGAAATACTTCATTGGTACATGCTCTTTCCTAGCGTTTTTGAAAACTAAACTAGGTGGGTGAAAAGTGTATCTTTGCATGAAACTTTTTCATTCCAGAAAACATTTTGTCATCTTGATAATAATGGCCAATGCTACTATATCCAAATTTTTGTCTTTTTTTTTTTGAGACGGAGTCTCGCTCTGCCACTCAGGCTGGAGTGTGGTGGCGCGATCTCGGCTCACTGCAACCTCTGCCTCCCTGGTTCAAGCGACTCTCCTGCCTCAGCCTCCCTGAGTAGCTGGGATTACAGTCATACGCCACCACGCCCGGCTAATTTTTGTATTTTTACTGTAGATGGGGTTTCACCATTTTGGCCAGGCTGGTCTCGAACTCCCGACCTCAAGTGATACTCCTGCCTACCTCAAAAAGCAACTTGATAAATCCACAGGCTCGGTATATTTTAAAAATTCTTTTAAATACAGTATACTTTTCTCTTTTTTTCCAGAATTAACCA
This sequence comes from Hylobates moloch, assembly GCF_009828535.3. Lineage (NCBI taxonomy): Eukaryota > Metazoa > Chordata > Mammalia > Primates > Hylobatidae > Hylobates > Hylobates moloch. Next base: position 233,014,766 of record NW_026652276.1, on the reverse strand, counting down.
TGAATCGCACACACAGCCAGAGGCTTCTAACTCGAGAACGGACAAAGGGGCCTGCTTGTGCAGTACAGTTATTTTTAATGGTTAAACAAATTAAGTATATAAGACCAGTTTTACCTAATATAATAATAACGAACCAAAGTTTACAACAGACAAGAAAAGAAAAGCATCGGCTGTCCTCGCCACTCCGGCGCGATCTCCAAAGGGACGCGGGAGAGCGCCGCGGGCGACGCGGAAGTCTGACGTCACAGGAACTGGGGGCGGGGCGAGGGTGGCCCGCACACCCTATTGCGCATGCTCCCGCCTCCCCGGCCGCGGCCTGGCGCAATGCGCACGCGCGCGGGTGGGCGGGTTTGACTGGCTGTAGAGTCTGCGCCGTTGGTGAATGGCGTTGGTGGCGGGAAAGTTGAGTCTCTCCTGCGCCTAGCCTTCCGGGCGATGTGTAGTGACTTCCATAGGGCTGAGTCTGGGACCGAGGTGAGAGCCGCCGGGTTGGGAGTGAGGGAGATGGGAACAAGGCCGCCGGTGGGCGAGGGGAGCCGAGGGAACTCGGGGGGCTGGGAGGCTTGGGGCGGCGCGGCCTGGCCGGGCTGGGACCCGGCTCTCGGCCTGGACGCCGGCGATGCTGGCACCCTCTGCCACCTCTCACCTGGGCCCCAGGGGTCCGCCCCTGGGCAGCCTGGAGTCCTCCGAGGTGGGAGGACCGGGCGGAGGTGGAGGAAGTCTTTCTTTGGAAGACTTGCTGCCTGCCCAGATCGATATAACATACGAGGTCTCTCCTCCCAAGAGTTATGGTCTAAAAACCCGTCACAAATTAACTACCGTTGGAAATGTCAAGCTATGCAAGAAAAGCTAGAAAAGGGGAGGGGTCGCCCGTTGGAGCATTTGGAGCTTTTCTGGAACAGGTGGTGTTTGCGGAGGTTGCCTCACCTCCCTGTAGCCCACGTGTCTCTGTTTAGGGCAGCTGGCCCTCGCCACTCCCCAGTATTCGTTTCCAGCCCAGGTAGCTCCAGAGCCACACAAGCCGGTGGATGCCCCTCAAGAATTGAACCAAGTGTCCAGCACTTACTGTGTGTCAACTACGGGTTAAGGGATATAGGAGTAAGCAACAAAAGACATAACTTCTGCCATTAAAGAACTAGTAAGGGAGGCTGCTGTAAGAATTACAGTATTGCACAGAAGTTTGTTGTCCATTAGAGGGGCGGACATCATGGAAGATGCAGGAGAGATGACTGAAGTTTCAAGGACCATTTGAAATGGTTTGGCAAGGAGAGGATGACATTCAGAGCGGAGACAGTCGGGAGTACATGGATTCTGAATTAAGCAAGAGCATGGCTTATTTAGATAACTGCAAGTATTTCTGTAAAATTGGAACAAAGGGAGTGAGGGACAATAGGGTGGGAAGTAAGCGCTGAGCAGTGGGCAGGGTATGAAGGATCTTCTATGCAGATGAGAGAGGAAGCAATCTCAAAAGAGTCAGCAAACATTTTTGTGGAGGGCCATGTGGTAAATATTTAGGCTTTGCAGGCCATGCCGTTTCTGTCACAACCACTCAATTCTGCTGTTCTAATGGGAAGGCAGTCATAGATAAACAAAGGCACATGGCAGAGTTCCAATAAAGCTTTGTTTTTTGGATTTAGCCTGCTGGCTATAGTTTGACAATCCCTGTTCCTAAAGAGTAGAACGACTGCTTAGTATAAGAACGGCTACAGTTAAAACCATAGATATATGTATTTAAAAATATATTTATAATATATATTAAATAGAAAGTATTTAATACATGTAAACATTTTTTATATATAAATATATATTTTTTGAGATGAAGTCTCGCTCTGTTGCCCAGGCTGGAGTGCACTGGTGCGATCTCAGCTCACTGCAACTTCCGCCTCCCGGGTTCAAGCAATTCTCCTGCCTCCACCTCCCAGGTAGCTGGGATTACAGGCACATGCCACCACACCCAGCTAACTTTTGTATTTTTAGTAGAGGTGGGGTTTCGCCGTGTTGGCGAGGCTAGTCTCGAACTCCTGACCTCAGGTGATCTGCCTGCCTCAGCCTCCCAGAGTGCTGGGATTACAGGTGTGAGCCACTGCGCCCGGCCAAAACCTTATATTTAAATGATTATTTGAAAGCCAGGTTAAGGTCCGATGATTTTTGCAATCAGAACAAGCCTTGTATCCAAAAAATGGGAGTCTAGCACAGTTAAGTCATGGAACAAAGAACTTAACATCATATCCTTTGCCTACCTTGTCTGTGTGGCAATCCTAAGCCTAGCTCATACTACTCTGGAGTAGAGTGGGGTGGAATGGTGAATAGGAAGCTAGGCAATTGGCGCTGCTCTATTTTCTTATTAACAAAACCAGTTAAGCCAGTCTCTTTCCCTTTAAGTGGCCACTGCCAAATTTGTTTGAACTCTAGCTTCTTTGCACATTCATCTACTTTGAGTTTACTTGGAGGGATTGTGTTGAGGAATATATCTGAAGCCATAAGCTAACCCAAGAAACTGAAATAAACTACTTTAAATTTTTTTTTTTTTTTGAGACAAGAGTCTCACTCTATTGCCCAGGCTGGAGTACAGTGGCGCGATCTTGGCTCACTGTAACCTCTGCCTCCCGGGTTCCAGCAATTCTTCTGCCTCAGTCCCCCGAGTAGCTGGGACTACAGGTGCACGCCACCATGCCCGGCTAATTTGTTTTTTATTTTTATTTTTAGCAGAGACCGGGTTTCACTGTTGGCCAGGCTGGTCTTGAACTCCTGACCTCGTGATCCGCCTGCCTCGGCCTCCCAAAGTGCTGGGATGACAGGCATGAGCCATCGCACCTGGCCTGCTTTAAAATTCACTAGAATTAGAACCTAATAAAATAGTTAACCTTTCTTGGGAGTATCAGGGAAAAGACATTTCATATGGGGGTCTTCAAGAAAATAAAATTGTAAGAATACTTTTTTAGGCTGGGTGCGGTGGCTCATGCCCGTAATCCCAGCACTTTGGGAAGTTGAGGTGGGCAGATCACCTGAGGTCAGGAGTTAGAGAGAAACCCTGTCTCTAATAAAAATAAAAAAAATTAGCTGGGTTTGGTGGTGGGCGCCTGTAATCCCAGCTACCTGGGAGGGTGAAGGAAGAGAATTGCTTGAACCCAGGAGGCGGGGGGTTTCAGTGAGCCGACATCACGCCACTGCACTCCAGCCTGGGTGACAGAGCAAAACTCGTCTCAAAAAAAAAGAATATATATATATTTTTAGCAGATTCTAGGGATGAAGTTTATGATAAGCCAGGTGGAGAGTGGAAAACATATGTGCCCTTGATTTAAAGAAGACAAGCATTTGACTACAGTTTACAATAGAACAATCCATTTTTCCCTTTGCACAGTAGCAATGGGATTTTTACTTTTATATCTCACTGAGATTGTGAGAAAAGATTCAGTGATTTGGGCAGTATTTTGGTATCTTCCACCAAATGGCTTCATTTGCATATAGTTGTTAAATAATGGTGTACTTTGCATTTTTTCAAGAATGCTAATATGCCTTGAATTTAAAAATAATTGGTAAAAAAAAAAAAAATTGGAAGTGTCTGTCTAGTTTTAGTTGCTATGCACAGCATACCATGTTTTTTTTTCTTTAAAAAACTAACCCCATTATATTTATTATTAAAGCAGTTCATGTACATGGCAGAAAATTCCAATAGCACTGAAGTGAAAAGTAGGAAATGTCTCCACTCCCATTATCATTACCCAAGGATAGCCCTGTGAATATCTGTACATTCTTCCAGGAATTTTCTAATGACATATTTTGGAGGCTGAGATCTAGAGAATATTGGACTGGAAGTTCAGAAACCTTGGTTCTGCCAGGAGCAAGCACTGTGATTTTGGATGAGTCATTTAACCTTTGCTGTACTTTTGTGAAATGAAGGTGGTAGACTGATTTCTCAGCTCCCTTACAGCTCATATACTTATTTCTATCCTTTGAACTAAACACAGTGTCTGCATAGTAAATGTAAATAGTTACTGATAATAAAGGTTGGTTTTCTTAAAAAGAAAAGCTACAGAGTGGTCTTTTTGCTAGAGGCAGATATTACATAAGACAGATATTTAATGTTTCTTGTAAAATAATAATTGGTGTTGTATAATCACCTTTTATCTTTGCTTCTCTTTTACCCAGAATAGAATCCATGTTCCTTCATTATAATTATTCCATTATTATTGCCATCAAATTACTTGCCTCTTAACACCTCTAACCTATTTACCCATGCATGGTGAAAACCAACTGTCTGCTTCCACTCAGCTGAATATTATTAGAGAAAATCACAACTAGGCTGACTTGATTTTATTTTAAATTTATATATTTATTTTCATGTTTTTGAGAAAGGGTCTCACTCTGTCACCCAGGCTGGACAGCAGTGGCACGATTACAGCTCCCTGCAGCCTTGACCTCCTGGGCTCAAGTGATTCTCCCACCTCAGCCTCCCAAGTAGCTGGGACTAAAGGGATACACCACCATGCCTTGCTAATTTTTGTATTTTTTGTAGTGATGGGGTTTCGCCATGTTTCCCAGGCTGGTCTCAACTCCTGGGCTCAAGTGATTCACCTGCCTTGGCCTCCCAAAGTGTTGGGATTACAGGCATGAGCCACTGTGCCTGGCTCCATTTTAAATTTATAATCATCAATCTTAAATGGGCACCCGGTCTGACTATATTTCTCTAGTAATTCACTTTCTCACTACAAAACATCCAACCTTATCCGGGAATTCAAGACTCATGTTCTATCATCTTGACATCACTATGTATATGTTTAATAGGCATCCCAGATTTAACATATTTATCCTCAATTGCGTCTAGATCCAGGGAAAATATAATAAAGAGTATATGTATAAGAGAATAGTATTGTATGTATCAATGTTAAATTTATGATTGTGATCGTAATGTGACTGCAGAATACCTTTTACCTCTTTTTTGAGTTTATTTTGGTTTTATTTTTTGTTTTTGTTTCTTTGTTAGGAATATCTTTTTCTTAGGAGATACATATCAAAGTATATGAGAGGAAGTTGTTCAACAAAAAAAGTTACCTCAAATTTGGCAAAATGTTAGCAATTGGTGGATCTAGGTGAAGGTATTGGTTGTTCACTGTACTATTCTTAACGCTTTCTCTGGAGGTTTTAAATTTTTCAATTTTTATTTATTTATTTATTTATTTTGAGACAGTCTTACTCTGTCACCCAGGCTGGAGTGCAGGGGCATGATCTCGGCTCACTGCAGCCTCTGCCTCCCGGGTCCAAGTGATTCTCCTGCCTCAGTCTCCCTAGTAGCTGGGATTACAGGCATGTGCCACCATAGCTGGCTATTGTATTTTTAGTAGAGATGGGGTTTCACCATATTGGCCAGGCTGGTCTCAAACTCCTGACCTCGTGATCCACCCACCTTGGCCTCCCACCCATAGTGCTGGGATTACAGGCGTGAGCCATTGCACCCCGCCAAATTTTTCAAAATTTAAAAATTGGGGGCAAAAACTTAATGTGCTTCAAACTGAAGTCTTGATTGACCACCACACACGTGCACTCACCCCCAGCCTGCTGCTTTTCAGATCTTCCCTATCTTGTTAAATGGCGGCTTTATTCTATCTGGTGCATAAGCCAAAATACCCTGGAGTCCTCCTTGACTCTGCTTATTCACACATATCTCCTGTCAGTCCACTTGATTCATAAGCAAATTCTGTTTCCTGTACATTCAACATACTTTGTGAAATTGACCACTCCCCACTGTCTTTACCGCAACCATCATTCCTGCTGCTGTCGCCAGCACCTCCTTTTATTGCAGTAACCTAATTGGTCTCTGCTTCCAACCTTTCCACACTTACCCCAGGCTATTTTCTACATAATATCCAGAGTGATTCATTTTAAACATAAGTAGACTCTACTGCCGAAAGCTTCCGAGAGTTTCCCATATCATTTACAGTAAAATCCGGAGTCCTTATCCTCTCCTACACGGGTACGCGTTGCCCTGTAGCCCCACCCATACCCTCTGTCTCAATCTGCTGCCCTTTTGTTCTCATCTCCTGTCCCCCCAGTCGTCTTCAGACATTGTCCCTTGAATATGCCAAACGTGGTTCCATGTGAGAACTGTTTGCACTTCCTGGTCATTCTGCCTCGATTGCACTTCCCTCAGAAATTCACATGGCTCACTTCCTCACGTGCTTCCGGTTTCCGCTCAGATGTCAGCAAACAGGAGAAGCTTTTCCTGCTCATCCGTGTAGAGCAGCCGTCCTCCTGTCAGCCCTGACTCCTTTACCCTGTTTATTCTTTTTTTTTTTTTTTTTTTTTGAGATAGAGTCTCGCTCTTGTCGTCCAGGCTGGAGTGCAGTGGCGCTATCTCGGCTCAATGCAACCTCCGCCTCCTGAGATCAAGCCATTCTCCTGCCTTAGCCTCCCGAGTAGCTGGGACTACGGGCGTGTGCCACCATGCCCAGCTAATTTTTGTATTTTTAGTAGAGACAGGGTTTCGCTGTGTTAGCCAGGCTGGTCCCGAACTCCCAACCTCAGGTCATCCTCCTGACTTGGCCTCCCAAAGTGCTGGCATTACAGACAGGCGTGAGCCACCGCACCCAGCCAAGTGTTCATTTTATATTTACTCAGATACCATGATTTTTCAGTTAATAGGGTTTCTCCTAAAAAAAAAAAAATCATTATTTTATCCTTGTGAAAATTGCATATACTGATTTCTTTTTCAGAATTTCCTCTTCCTAAAATAGAGTAATAATTTTTTCTCTTTTTGGGCCAAAAAAAGATAAAAGTAAATAAATAATAGAGTCATAATTTTTGCTCCTAGAAAAGGGCAACTTCTGCACTTGTGAGATAGATTCCCTCCATCCCATGCCACCTCCTCAAGGACATCACACCTGCCGTCCTTCCTTCAGTCATTTTTCTCTGTCTTCTGCATTTTTTCTCCCAGTCTTTTCCGTCAGGATCCCAACCTAAAACAATGAAAACAAGACAAACGAAAGACCTCCCTCTCCGCCACCCCCCCACCCCAGTTCAGCACCCTTCATCACAGTGATGAGTTGTCTGTGCTCTCTGCCTCCACTTCCTCCTCTCACAGCCACCTTAGCTCACTGTGTTCTGGCTTCCCTCTCCACCCTGTTCATTGAAACCTCTCGTCAAGGTTATCAACCAGTTGCCAGTGCAGCACTCGTTTCTATGTCCTCCTCAAACTGGACCTCACAGTTGATCATGTATCTCTGTAAAACATCTCCTTCCCTCAGGACTCTTAAGGGCCTGCCTCAGTCAAACTTAGGACCTGAAGGAACACAGGAAAATGCAGGCTTCCTGCAGGCAAGCTGTCTGAGGAAGGGGCAGATTCATGCATGTCTAGTTTCTGCTCTTAAAATTACCCATAGAAAAATCTCTCTTTCCTGGAGGAAGAGAGAAGGAAAAGATGGGAGAAAATACCAGAAGTATTTTTCCAGCGGAATTCTTCCCATACAATTGGGGTAATGAGTGTTTCACCATCAGAAAGCTCCTGCAGTTTTGATTTTGTGCTTTCCTGCCTCTTGCTATGATCTTGCATAAAGATTATTTTTATGTCTAAATGAAATTTTGAAGCACAGTCTGATAAAATTTTCTAAAGGATTCATTTAATGGAATTAACAATTTGGGAAACTTCTTAAGTTTAAAATTTAGTACTACAATCATGATAAACTGTTCATGAAAAAAACTTTTTAAAAATGTTAGTGCTTACAAATTGTTAGAAATTGATGCTGCTTAGTCACGTATAGATAATTTTTGCTTGACCTTTTATGTATTCTTCTATTTTCCCTTTTCTCTTATAGGATGATTGCTTTTTAAAAAGTAATTATAAAAGTAGCAGCCCTTCAGGGAATATACTTAGAAACAATGGTATTTGAGTAATAGTTGTCTTTTCTGTAAAATTTAGACAAATGCTTTATTGAAGAGCCAGTACCATGCCTTGAAGGACAACTGAATTTTCAAAGTGGCAGAGAAGTGTGATTTCACATGTGACAGAATTAGTCCTCTGATTCTAGGAAATGTGGTGTTAAGGGCCAAGCTTTACATTGATCCCACACATCGTCACATCGCAGCAGCTCTCCTCTGCCTCCTACTCATTCCAACTGCTCTCTGCTTTCCCTGTGCTACCAAGTTACACACACATTTTCGCTTGAAGTGAATTTCCTCTACATATCAGTAGTACAACTATTAAGACTTGTATTCAGTCGGGCGCAGTGGCTTACGCCTGTAATCCCAGCACTTTGGGAGGCTGAGGTAGGCGGATCACCTGAGGTCAGGAGTTCAAGATCAGCCTGGCCAAAATGGCGAAACCCCATCTCTACTAAAAATACAAAAATTAGCTGGGTGTGGTGGCTCACGCCTGTAATGCCAGCTACTCGGGAGGCTAAGGCAGGAGAATCACTTGAACCTGGGAGGCGGAGGTTGCAAAGAGCCAAGATCCTGCCACTATACTCCAGCCTGGGCAACAGAGCGAGACTCCGTCTCAAGAAAAAAAAAAAAGAATTGTATTCACTGTTTTGTATTCAGGGGTAAAAAAGACAAAGGATAAAAAACTATTCAACTTATAGGTGGAAATCCAGGCCTCTTATAGAGCAAGGTTGGGAATATTTGGTTTAGCATGTTTGCTTCTTTAGGTAGCCTTTTCCACTGCTTAAACTGGTTTGAAACCTTGCCAGTGGGGTCCATTTCCAAGCAGATAATCACAAAAGGGGTGAGGAGATAAACCTTTATCCAAATGGTCTTGTGTTAGGCCGTTCTTGCGTTCCTATAAAGGAATACCTGAGTCTGGATAATTTATTTCAAAAGAGGTTTAATTGGCTCCTGGTTCTGCAGGCTGTACAGGAAGCATAGTGGCATCTACTGGGGAGGCCCCAGGAAGCCTCCAATCATAGTGGAAGGCACAAGAGCAGGCCATCACATGGTGAAAGCAGGAGCAAGAGGAGAGAGAGAATGGTGGAGGGAGAGGGAGGTGTGACACTCTTTTAAGTGACTAGATCTCTTGTCATGAGCTCACTTATCACCAAGGGGATGGGCCCAACCCATTCATGAAGGATCTGCCCCCATGATCCAAACACCTCCCACCATCAGGCCCTACCTCCAACAGTGGGGATTACGATTCAACATGAGATTTGGGTGGGGACAAATAGACAAACTATATCAGGTCTTATATACATGTTTGTGTTATACATGTCATTCATTTCTGATTAATTTAAGCACTCCCTGCTTTAGTGTAGGCTTTTTTCTTTCTCTTTTTTTTTTTTTTTTTGAGGTGGAGTTTTGCTCTTGTCACCCAGGCTGGAGTGCAATGGCATGATCTCGGCTCACTGCAACCTCCACCTCCTGGGTTCAAGTGATTCTCCTGCCTCAGCCTCCTGAATAGCTGGGATTACAGGCACCTGCCACTACGCCCAGCTAATTTTTTGTATTTTTATTAGAGAGGGGGTTTCGCCATGTTTTCCAGGCTGGTCTCGAACTCCTGACCTCAGGTGATCCGCCTGCCTTGGCCACCCAAAGTGCTGGAATTACTGGCATGAGCCATCATGCCCAGACTAGTGTAAGCTTTTCTAAATGATGTTTAAAAACATCTGTATGGGCCAGGCGTGGTGGCTCACGCCTGTAATCCCAGCACTTTGGGAGGCTGAGGCGGGCGGATCACCTGAGTTCAGCAGTTCGAGACCAGCCTGACCAACGTGGCAAAACCCTGTCTCTACTAAAAATACGAAAGTTACTGGGCATGGTGGCACACACCTGTAATCCCAGCGACTCAGGAGGCTGAGGCAGGATAATCACTTGAACCCAGGAAGACAGAGGTTGCAGTGAGCTGAGATCACGCCACTGCACTCCAGCCTGGGTGACAGAGTGAGACTTGGTCTCAAAAAATATATATATAATATGTATTCTACTAAATAGGCGATATACTGATTGCCCTAAAACAGGGCAATGTTTTGTTAGTACCTTGATGATAGTCATAAGGATGTGTACTCACGGACTTCTGTGTAATAGAGGTTTGCATCAATTATCCAAACCTGAACATCTAAATAGTTAGAGGTTCTTTACACTCTCCATTCTTCTCCCAGTTCTGCCTGTGCATGCCTTGTTTGCCTGTAGTTTAATAGGCAGCTATTAAGTTTCTGTCAAGCATAAAGCATTGCATTTTGGAATTGATAACAAAGCCAATATTGATGTCTTTCCTTTTAAATGTTTATATCCAGATGAGGGAGAGTGGCTGGCAATGTGTTCTTAAGGACAGTAATAGCTTCATGGAGGGAAGGAGCCTTGAAGAATGCCCAGAATTTTCATTCATTCAGTAGGGAATTTAGCTGGAGGAAATAGGGTAAAGATATTCCAGGTAGAAGGAAAAAAGGCATTTCTCTATCAGTACACAATTTATATTTACCTGAAAGAACTATGTGTACTAAAATCACTCAAAAGTCACTCTCACACAGATTAGAATTGGCCAACTCTCTTTTATGCCATCACAATGCCCCATGTGTATTTCTGTTACGGCACCTGCCTAACTTTATTGTACTTGTCTTTTTTTTTTTTTTTTTTACAGCCTTTTGACTCTTTAGTTTAAATAGGTCACACTATGTTGCTAGCCTTGGCCCAAGCATCCTTTCACCTCGGCCTCCCAAAGTGCTGGGATTACAGGCATGAGCCACGATGCCTGGCCTCCCCATCAGTTTCGTTGAAAACAGCAACTGTGTTGGCTACATCTTTATATCCCTAGCACTTACCTCAGTTCCTGGAACATACTTGAATTGCATGAAATGTTCACCGGTAAGTGGCCGGGCACGGTGGCTCATGCCTCTAATCCCAGCACTTTGGGAGGTCGGGGCAGGCAGATCACTTGAGGTCAGGAGTTTGAGACCAGCCTGGCCAACACGGTGAAACTCCGTCTCTACTAAAAATAGAAAAAATAGCTGGGTTTGGTGGTGGGCGCCTGTAATCCCAGCTACTCGGGAGGCTGAGGCAGGAGAATCGCTTGAACCCAGGGGCTTGCAGTGAGCCGAGATTGTGCCTCTGCACTCCAGCCTGGGCGACAGAGTGAGACTCTGTAAAATGTTTACCATTAAATGTCTGTATAATTGAGTATTATCTCTTTTGCAGACTACATGCTTGCTCCAGCAATGCTGCTGCGGCTGAAGACGTTTGGGACACCTTGTTAGCGTTCAAGTTTCAACTAAAGGAATGGTTGAAAGAAGTCAGATAATTGCCCAGACAGGACCTCAGATGGCTTTCCTCCTGTTTTTTAATTTTTAACTTTTATTTTTCTGTAGAGGTGGGATCTCACTATGTTGCCCAGGCTAGTCTCGAACTCTTGGCCTCAAGTACTCCTTCTGCCTCAGCCTCTCAAAGTGCTTGGATGACAGGTGTGAACCACTGCACCTGGCCTGATTTTCAGTTTAATAGGTCCAAAAACTCAGTTTAGTCCTTGTACTCATATTTGATTAGTCTCAGTGATACTGAGGTTGTATAGCATAGTAGAAAAATTCCAGGCTTTGAGAATCACAGAGATCTTGATTAAATCCTGGCCCTGGCATTTACTAGTTTTCTCATGTGAAAAATAGAATAGTAACAAATAGGGTTGATGTAACAATTAAAGGATATAATATAAAGAATGTACTGCTGATACCACAGTAAGCTCAAATAACTATTATTAGATAGCTATTGTTATGATAATAGAACTTAGCAGATGCTGATTTACAATCCAAATATCAAATCTATTGACTCACAATATTAGTGAAACTGTCAAATAGATTAAAATTGTTAGTCCACTGTGTATTCTTTTCTAGTTAGGAAATTTTGCCTTGGAAAGGTTGCTTAGAGAATTAAGAGAAACAGTTTGTCATAATGGCTACCATCACCAAGCTCTGATGCCTGAGGTATTAGTCTTCCCTAAGAGGATTAAACTGTCATGTCAAGCAGAATTTACTTGGGTTCCCTTTACCCTGGACACTTAAACTTCTTTTGCTTCTGAAACTGCAGGTTGACGATACCTTGCTTCTATTGACTCTTTCCTTGAATCTGGACATCATTAATTTTAATTTTCTATAATAGGCCTATGTCAGATTTTTGGAGTACCTCTTTTCTTATCCATGGAGGATATGTTCCAAGACCCCCAGTGGACGCTGAAACCACAGACAGTAGTGAACCCTATATACACTAGGTTTTTTCCCATACAGTGATGAACAGCCAGTATATACAGCATGGATATGCTGGACAAAGGGATGATTCGTGTCCCATGTGGGACAGAACAGGATGGTACGATATTTTATTATGCGACTCAGAATGACACGCAATTGAAAACTTGTGTATTTATTTCTAGAAGTTTCTGTTTAATAGTTCTGAACTGTGGTTGGCTATAACTGAAACCACAGAAAATGAAACTGCAGATAAGGGGGGACCAGTGTATTTTCTGCGTATGTTTCTTTTTTTTTTTTTTTGAGTTGGAGTCTCGTTCTGTCTCCTAGGCTAGAGTGCAGTGGTGTGATCTTGGCTCGCTGCAACCTCCACCTTCTGGGTTCAAGTGATTCTCCTGCCTCAGCCTCCCGAGTAGCTAGGATTACAGGTGCCCACCACCACGCCTGGCTAATTTTTTGTATTTTTCATAGAGATGGGGTTTCACCATGTCAGCCAGGCTGGTCTCGAACTCCTGACCTCAGGTGATCCACCTGCCTCGGCCTCCCAAAGTGCTGGGATTATGGGTGTGAACCACAATTACAATTGTTAATAGTAATATTAACAATTCGCTCAGCTTGTGAATTGTTAACATTATCCATTACTTGTAAATTTAAATCCATTTCCTATTTCTGGGAGGTTCTTTCACCCCCTTTATAATTCAGTATACTCTGCTTTGATGTAAAACATTGCTTTGGATATTCTCGGTGGTGGACGGTTTTTCTCCTTTGAAAATAAATTTGATTTTCTAAGTAACAGTGGAAAGTCTGATGCAGATTACCTAATCCTTTTGGGTAACTAAGAGGAGTAATACCATCTTCGCCCAAAAGAGTCCCGTCAATAAAATTATAATACTTTTTTCTGTTTTTTTTTGAGATGGAGTTTTGCTCTTGTTGCCCAGGCTAGAGTGCAATGGCGCGATCTCGGCTTACCGCAACCTCTGCCTTGGACTCAAGCGATTCTTCTGTATCAGCCTCCCCAGTAGCTGGGATTACAGGCATCTGCCCCCATGCCTGGCTAATTTAGTATTTTTAGTAGAGGCAGGGTTTCTGCATGTTGGTCAGACTGGTCTCGAACTCCCAATCTCAGGTGATCCGCCCACCTTGGCCTCCCAAAGTGCTGGGATTACAGGCGTGAGCCACTGCACCTGGCCTATAATACTTTCTTGAGTACTGTTTTGCCAGGATTTCTCAGGGGTGAGGATTCTAAAGTGTTTTGAGCAATAGCAGTAAGAGTAAACAATTGGAGTGTCTTCCCAAGTTAATCTAATGAGGATGTTATTCATTCGTATACATGCCTTTGAAGATATTTTATAGTTGTTTCCACGTGCTCTTTCTCGTCCATGAAAGTCTCTCTGTCTTGCTGGGCGCGGTGGCTCACGCCTGTAATCCCAGCACTTTGCGAGGCTGAGGCGGGTGGATCACCTGAGGTCAGGAGTTTGAGACCAGCCTGACCAACATGGCGAAACCCCATCTCTACTAAAAATACAAAAATTAGCCAGGCATGGTGGCACACGCCTGTAATTCCAGCTACTCAGGAGGCTGAGGCAGAAGAATCGCTTCAACCCAGGAGGCAGAGGTTGTAGTGAGCTGATCTTGTGCCACTGCACTCCAGCCTCGGTGACAAAGCGAAACTCTGTCTCAAAAAAAATAAATAATAATAATCTGTATTTTTCTTTGAGTTGCACTCTTTCAGTCTTGTAGCCCAGTGGTTCTTATACGTTTTAGTCTTAGCACTATGTAACACATTTAAAAATGGGAGCTTCCATGGGGTATGGTGGCTCATGCTTGTAATCTCAGCACTTTGGGAGGCTAAGGTGGGAGAATTGCTTGAGTCCAGGAGTTCGAGACCAGCCTAGACAACATAGGGAGACCCTGTCTCTGCAAAAACTAAAAAAAATTAGCCGGGTATGGTGGCACACACCTGTGGTCTCAGCTACTCAGGAGGCTGATATGCGAGGATTGCATGGGCCCAAGAAGTCGAGGCTGCAGAGAGCCATGATGTCATCACTGCACTCCAGCCTGGGTGACAGAGCAAGACCCTGTCTCAAAAAAAAAAAATTATTGAAGAATCTAAAGAGCTTTTGTTTATGTTATATGTGTCCATGAAACAGAAATTTAAAATTTTTAAATCTTTACATTCATGTACAGTGACACACACATTGAATACTTTCATAAAACATCCTCTCAGAGAAAGTCACGTTGGGAAAGGGAGGAGTATTTTAAGACCTTTTCAGAGAATTATAGATGTTCTTCTGGGTTACTGTACCAAACCTTGACAAGTAGTAGTTTTCCTAAAGGCTAACTACAATGTGGGATGTAAAATCTTAAGACCTTGGCCAGGTGCAGTAGCTCACACCTGTAATTCCAGCACTTTGGGAGGCCAAGGCAGGTGGATCACTTGAGCCCAGGAGTTGGAGACCAGCCTGGGCAGCATAGTGAGACCCTGTCTCCTAAAAATAACAAAAAATTAGCTGGACATAGTGGCTGGCCTGTAGTCCAGCTACTTGGGAGGCCGAGGTGGGAAGACCACTTGAGCCTGGGAGGTTGAGTCTCATCGTGCCATTGTACTCCAACCTGGGTGACGGGAGTAAGACCCTGTCTAAAAAAAAAAAAAAAGTTTCTCTTACAGTTGGAGTGAAATCTTTTACCCAGGAATGATTTCACACCATGTATCTTTTGGATGGCTCACTGAGTTATGTGTTAGGCACAGTTCTCCATAGGAGAAACACAACCAATAGGATACATGTAGCTATATAAGAGGAAATTTATTATGGAAATTGGCTCACATTGTTACCAGGGCAGCCAATCCGGTTGGGGTCCACAGTCCTTAGTTCTTGTCTTCTTGGAAGAAAGAATTCAGCCAAGACAGAAGTAGATTCAAGGCAGGAGTGAAGGGTTTTTGAAGTAATGTTCACTTGGAAGGGACCAAATGGGCAACTTGAAATATTGAATGCCCCTATTTCCTGATCCTTCCTGGTCTCCTCTCATCCTTCTCCTTGGGTGGGCTGCTGGCTAATTGCCTCATGTGCAGTGACTTGCCACCATCTCAAAGGGGCCACGAGTGCCATTTAGTGTTTGGAGTTCTGTGCATGCTCGCGTAGGGCAATTTTCCCGTATTGGTCTAGTGCTCCCAGAGAAAGGTCATATACTGGTCACACTCCACCATTTTGCTCCTTACTGCACATTCGTGGACATGTTTGCTCAATTCCTAGGATCTTATCAGGAAGTTGTTGCCCATAAGCCCAAGATGTTTCCTGTTAGGAAATTTTCCCCTCCCTGGTGCCAGCTGCAACCAGTTATCATTCCTGAAGAGGCCACCTGGACATTCCTTGGGGCCTGTCCTGCCCCACTCACACCTGCCTGCCTACCTACTCTAACAGCGTGATTATGGAGGCCAAGAAGTCCCAGACACACCATCTGCAAGCTGGAGAACCAGAAAGCCTGTGGTGTAATTCAGTCTGAGTCTGAAGGGCTGAGAGCCAGGAGAGCCCATGGTGTAACTCCCAGTCCAGGGCTTTAAAGGCTCGAGAATGGTGTAGGGTTAGGGGACAGGCAGCACTGGGGTAAGTCCCAGAATCAGGGGCTCCAATATCTGAGGGCAGGAGAAGATGAGTGTCCCAGTTCTAGAAAAGAGGGATTGGAGGATTCCGTCTGCACTAGTGAGGATGGATCCTCTTTAATCAGTCTACTGATTGAAATGCTCATGTCCTCCAGAAACACCCTCATGACACACCCAGAAATAATGCTTTACCAGCTATTTGGGCATCTCTTAACCTAATCTAGTTGATACATACAATTAACCATCACAGCCACCTTCAGGCTTAATAAGTCTCTAGAAGAACTCAGAACTCAATGAAAGCTGTTATGCTTGTGGTTATGGTTTGCAACAGCAAAAGGATATAGATTAAAATCAGCCAAGGGAAGAGACACAATAGGACAAAGTTCAGGAAGTTCCAAGTACAGAGCTTCCAGCTGTCCTCTCCCAGTGGAGTCATCAACGGTGCTAAATTCTCCCAGCAACAATGTGTGACAATAGAATATTGGCAAGCAGGGAATCTCAACTAGACTGGTGTCCAAAGGTTTTACTGGGGCTCTGACATGCGGACATAGTCAACCGCCTGCATAGCTGACCTTAGCTGCCAGCACCTCCAGGTTGGCCTGACACTGCATGACCCAAAGCCCCCACCAGAAATCACATTCCTGTGTGGCTCAAGGTTCCGTTGTAAACAGACACTATTTTTGGGGGCGGTGGGGGGGACAGGGTCTTGCTCTGTTGCCCAGGCTGGAGTGCAGTGGCACAATCTTGGCTCACTGCAGCCTCGACCTCCTGGACTCAAGCGTTTCTTTTCTGTCACCCTTCTGAGTAGCTGGGACTACAGTTGTATGCCACCATGCCCAGCCAATTTTTGTATTTTTTGTAGAGACAGGGTTTCCCCATGTTTCCCAGGCTGGTCTTAAACTCCTGGGCTCAAGCAATCCTCCCGCCTTGGCCTCCCGAAGTACTAGGATTACAGGCGTGAGCCACTGTGCCCGGCCCAAAGACGCTTTTATCAGGCAAGACATTCCAAGGGTTTAGAATTACCTCTCAGGAGCCAAGGACAAAAACCAGACCTCCCTTTGGGCAAGGTTAAATTATTCACCACACAGTATGTTTCTCATGTCATCACAAAGAATATTTTTTAAAGTGTACTCAAGCGTCATGATTTAGTAAAAGCAGTCATTTTTTTTTTTTTTTTTTTACTTCATCAAAGACATTCTTACATAAAGCTGGTTTGGTCTGCCTGAGTGCAGGTAGTGCTTGGCGCTGTGTGCTAATACATTTCCACACCACTGCCTTGATTACGCTAGTTGTCAGTAGGGTACCCACTATTGCTTTTAGGACCTTAGTGTCAAACTAGGCAAATAACATCTTAATTTTTACTTTTCCTGTTTACGAAAATAGTTTTGGCCATGAGTATGCCCTCAGAACCTCTGCTGTAATTAAGCACCCTGTAACTTTACCTTGTTTTATGACATAATGTCATCTAGAGGACCGAGACTGCACATTCTTTGAGGGTAGGTTGTCATCTTCATCTTTGTGTCAACATTTTACCTAGCACAGTGCTTCATACACAACAAATTCAACGAACGCCTGTTAAATTAATGCATATAACTTTTTCATCACTTGAGGAAGTCTTTCCACAACTTGATTTGGTTTAAAAAAATGCAAATAAAAGGTGACTTTTTCTTCCCATTTGTGATAGATTTTTCTTTTGTCATATAGAAGGGTTGTCAAATCTGCTGATTCCCAAGAAACTTGAGAATCAGTTTTGATTCCCTTGAGAATCAGTTTTGTCTCCCTTGTGACAGTTAAATCCTTCACCGAGGTTGCCCCCTGTGATCCTAATGACTTCTGTCATGGTGCAGACACTCCTCCTTCAGACTAGGGTGACAAACCCCAGGCCTCTCTCCACATACAGTTTTACTCTCCTCACATCTGTCCCCTAGTAACCACCAAGATGATCTGTTTGAAATGCAGATAGGCTGGGCGTGGTGGCTCACGCCTGTAAGGGGGGCGGATCATTTGAGGTCAGGAGTTTGAAACCAGCCTGGCCAACATGGTGCAACCTTGTCTCTACTAAAAATACAAAAATTAGCCGGGCGTGGTGGTGGGTGCCTGTAATCCCAGCTCCTCGGGAGGCTGAGGCAGGAGAATCACTTGAGCCCAGAAGGCAGAGGTTACAGTGAGCAGAGATCGTACCACTGATCTCCAACCTGGGCGACAGGGCAAGACTCCACCTCAAAAAAGAAAAAAAAGCGGATAATATGCCAGGTACTCTTTCCACATATTTAATCCTCATCAGCCTTAGGAGGGAGGGTGCTGTTTGTTATCCTCACTTTACAGATGAGAAGCCTAAGGACCTCAGTGACCTAACAGGTCTGGCTCTGGGGTCCCAAATGTCTACTCTTAACTATGTGCTAAATACTTCTCACTGCTTAGTGTCACAGCTGTTGGCTGTTGTCTACAAGCCAAAGATAAGCTCCCAAACATGGCATCTGAGCCCTTCCATGCTCTGACTTCTGCTCTCTTTTAGGGCTTCCCTGGGTCCTGCCTGTTTGGTGCTGTTACAGTATTTAGGAGTTCAAAGCTGTTCACAGTGTCCCTATGCACAGTGCTATTTATAACCTCTGCACTGTGGCTGCCCCTGTTTCTGCTAGCAGGTCTGCTAGGCCTGCCTGTGCCCCATTCACCTGGCAGAGTCTGAGGAGCCCAGGTGGTGGCTCCTCAAGGAAGTTCTCCACCTTTCTCCTTTGTCCCCTTCCCTAGGGAAATAAAGAGCTCACAATGAATGGGGCAGACAAATGAAGGCAGATAACTGTGTAACAGTGTGGTAAGAATTAACAGCGTGAAAGCTAATTATAAGGAAGGTAAAAATTTTGCCATAGCAGTTTGTCCTATATCCTAAAGTAGACTATCCATTCCTTTGAGGGTACAGACTCATTTTATACTGTCAGTATTTGGTAGATAAACAAAAAGTAAAATATCTGAAAAATAAACATAACATTTCTCCTAAACTATATTTCCTATTTCATATTTTCTTCCAAATCCACAAAATTATGAAAAAAAATTTTTTTGAGATAGGGCCTCACTCTGTCACCCAGGCTGCAACCTCTGCCTCTTGGACTCAAGTGATCTTCCCACCTCAGCCTCCTGAGTAGCTGGGATTACAGTGTGTGCCACCATGCCCAGATAATTTTTGTATTTTTTGTAGAGTCGGGGGTTTCACCATGTCGCCCAGGGTGGTCTGAAACTGGACTCAAGCGATCTGCCCACCTTGGCTTCCCAAAGTGTTGAGATTACAGGTGTGAGCCACAGCACCCAGCCTAAAGTTATGAAATCTTACAGACTTTCGGAAAATGGTATAAATATAGATGTCTAGGATTTTATATTTTTAAATAATGAGTTTTCCTTCTCTCTTCTTTTGTAAGCTCCTTGCCCGACTTGAAGGTAGAAGTTCCTTGAAAGAAATAGAACCAAATCTGTTTGCTGATGAAGATTCACCTGTGCATGGTAAAAATACAACCTTTATAAAAATATATAAATAAATGCAAATCTTTATAAAAGGATTTTTCACATAAGCTCACATGTATACACATACTCCTCACAAGAGTTTGTACGGGTTAAACTGTACAATTGAAAAATGAGACACAGGTTATGACAGAAAGCTTTTAAGCTTTCCTCATCAGTGTCGGACAAGGTAAGTTTGCTTCTCTGCAGTAAATCTTCAGAATATGCCTTGACCTCTGTCTTATTCCCAACACACAATATTTATGCAAGCCCTGTTATTATAGTTTACTTTGAAATTCCTTTTCTTTAGAAGTTTATGGAGTTGTAGGGAAGTCCTTAGGTACCCACTTGTTCTCTTAGTATTTCTACAACAGGGAAAACTGACAAAGGGCGTGTGCTTAGGTTGATTTTTTTTTCTTTTAATGTAGCGGCTTCATAGAGATAAAATTCACCCACTAAAGCGTGCAGTTAAGTGATTTTTAGTTTATTACACAGTTGTGCAACCGTTACCACAGCTGACTTTAGAGCATTTTATCTCCCCATAAAGAAGCTCATTTCTAGTAATCATCATCTCCCATGTTCCCCAGCTCTAGGCAACTACTAATCTACTTTCTAACTATAGATTTGCCTTTTCTGGACATTTCATATAATTGGAATCATGTAATATGTGATCTTCTGTGACTGGCCTCTTTTACTTTGAATAATTTGCACTGAATTGTGTAATTCAGTGTCACCATATCATAACAGGTATCAGTAGTTCATTTTTTGTTAAATATTTCATTGCATGAGTGTACATGTTGCTTATCCATTTGTTAGCTGATGGACATTTGGGTTGTTTCCATTTGCTGGCTGTTATGCATAATGCTGCTGTGGTTATCTGTGTACATGTTTTTCTGTGGATAGATGTTTTCAGTTCTATCGGGTAATACCTAGGATAGGCATTGCTAGGTCATATGGCAATTCCACATTTAACCTTTTGAGAAACTGCCAGACCGTTTTCCAAAGGAGCTTCACATTTTACTTGCACCATCATTGCATTGCCAGCAATTCCCATATTCTGGGAATGTGGTTCCAATTCCCATATTCTGGGAATAATTGTTATTGTCTGTCTTTTTGATAATAGCCATCCTAGTCAGTATGAAGTGTTACCTCTTTGTGGTTTTTGATTTACATTGTCCTCACGGCCAGTGATTTTGGGTATCTTTGCACAGGCTTATTGGCAAATTGTATATCTTTGAAGAAACGTCAGATCCTTTGCTCATTTAAAAAATCAGGTTATAGCCGAGCGCGGTGGCTCACACCTGTAACCCCAGCACTTTGGGAGGCTTAGGCAGGCAGATCACGAGGTCAGGAGTTCGAGACCAGCCTGGCCAATATGGTGAAACCCCCATCTCTACTAAAAATGAAGTATCCAACTGTTATTGTTGAATTGTCTGTTTCTCTCCTGAGTTTTATCATTTTTTGCTTTTGTATTTTGGGGCTTCATGTATTGTTAAGCACATATAACTTTTTATTTTGTCTTATTGCTGGCTGACCCATTTATCATTATAAAATGTTCTTCGTCACCTCACATCCATTAGGAAGGCTACTATCAAAAAAAATGGGAAACAGCAAGTGTTAGTAAGGATGTGGAGAAATTGTAACCCTTTTGCACTGTTGGTAAGATTGTAAAACGGTGCAACCATTATGGAAAACAGTATGGAGGTTCCTCAAACAATTAAAAATAGAGCTACCATATGATCCCATAATCTCACTTCTGGGTATTCATCCAAAAGAATTGAAAGCGGGATCTTGGAGAAATATTTGCACACTCTTGTTTATAGCAGCACTATTCACAATAGCTAAGAGGTAAAACCAACCTAAATGTACATCAGTGTACTTATAACGAATCCCTGGGGGGAAAAGTATCCATCAATGGTTGAGTGGTATATACAAAATGTGATATATACATGCAGTTGATATTATTCAGCCTTACAAAGGAAGGGAATTCTGTCACGTGCTACAACATGGATGAACCTTGAGGACATTGTGCTAAATGAAATAGGCCAGACACAACAAGACAAACTGCTTGATTCCACTTATATGCAGTTTCTAAGGTAGTTAAATTCACAGAAAAGAAAGTAAAATGGTAGTTACCAGGAGCTGGGGAGGCGGGGGAAGGGAGTCATTGTTTAATGGGTGCAAAATGTGAGTTTTGCAAGATGGAAAAGTTGTGGACTTCTGCTGCATTACTTCGTAGCAATGTCAATGTACTTCACACTGCTGAGCTGTATGCTTAAAAATGGTTAAAGTAGGGGCCAGGCACGGTGGCTCATGCCTGTAATCCCAGCACTTTGGGAGGCCAAGGTAGGTGGATCACCTGAGGTCTGGAGTTGGAGACCAGCCTGGCCAACATGGTAAAACCCTGTCTCTACTAAAAATGGAAAAAATTAGCCAGGCGTGGTGGCGGGCGCCTGTAGTCCCAGCTACTCGGGAGGCTGAGGCAGGAGAATGGCATGAACCCAGGAGGGATTCACTGAGCTTGCTGTGAGCCAAGATTGTGCCACTGCACTCCAGCCTGGGCGACAGAGTGAGACTCTGCCTCAAAAAAAAAAAAAAGAAAAAGAAAAATTACCCAGGTATGGTGGCTCATGCCTGTAATCCCAGCTACTCGAGAGGTCAAGATAGGAGAATCACTTGAACCTGGGAGGTGGAAGTTGCAATGAGCCAAGATTGCGCCACTTCACTCCGGCCTGGGTGACAAAGCAAGACTCCGTCTCAAAAAGAAAAAGAAAAAAAAAAAACCAAAGACAAGAAGGTTATGATTGCATTTTGCTGTCTGTTTTTTATATATGTCTTATGTCTTTTCTGTTTCTCCTTTACTGTTTTCTTTTGTGTTAAATATTTTCTAATGTACCATTTTAATTCCCTTGTCATTATTTTCACTATATTTTTCTGAATTATTTTCTAGTGATTGCCCTGGGATTACAAGTAATATCGTAATTTCTAACAATCTAGTTGGATTAATACAAACTTAATTTCCATATTTTGTAAAAAGCTTTGTTTACTGTATAGGTATTCCCTACATCTTTATACATTGTATGGTCATCAGCACACTTAATATTATTACTGAATTAAAGTAATTAAAATGATCCCTTAAGAATACTTTCTGGCGAGGTGCAGTGGCTCACACCTGTAATCCAGCACTTTGGGAGGCTGAGGTCTGTGGATCACCTGAGGTCAGAAGTTCAAGGCCAGCCTGGCCAACATGGTGAAACCTCATCTCTACAAAAATTAGCCGGGCATGATGGTGGATGCCTGTAATCCCAGCTACTCCGGAGGCTGAGACAGGAGAATTGCTTGAACCTGGGAGGCAGAGGTTGCAGTGAGCCGAGATCGCACCACTGTACTCCAGCCTGGGCAACAGGGCAAGACTGTCGCAAAAACAACTTCCTTCTTAAATCAGATAGATGAAAAAACAGTTACAAATATAAAAACATGTTTATACTTTTTTTTTTTTTTTTTAAGACAGAGTCTCACTCTGTCGCCCAGGATGGAGTGAAGTGGTATGATCTCGGCTCACTGCAACCTCCACCTCCTGGGTTCAAGCGATTCTCCTGCCTCAGCCTCCCTAGTACCTGGGACTATAGATGTGTGCCACCACATCTGGCTAATTTTTTATTTTTAGTAGAGATGGGGTTTCACCATGTCGGCCAGACTGCTCTCGAACTCCTGACCTCAGGTGATTCGCCCACCTTGGCCTCCCAAAGTGTTGGGATTACAGAGGTGAGCCACCATACCAGGCCTGTACTGTCTTTTATATTTACCTAGATAGTTACATTTCCCTGTGCTCTTTATTTTCTCATTTGGATTTCAGGTACTATGTCCTTTCATTCAGCCTGAAGGACTCCCTTTAGTATTTTTTGTACAGCAGATTTGCTAACCAAAATTCTCCATAATAAAACACAAATTTTGATCAAACATGTAAGACAAAAAGAATGGTCTTTGTACTCTCTCTATAGGGAAGGATATTATTAAGGTGAGCCTTATGAAACTGACAATATGTTAAAATGGGTTTGTGGAACAACTTCTACATTAGAATATTATATTATAGAAACACTGAAAAACACCATCATGTTTAGTAACTAACAAAAAAGTTTACTGAAAACTCCTGAAGACCCTATAGCTGTAAAACTAGTTGGATGAGTACTCCATTGGAACAATAGCAGATAGAAGACTGGGATTATAAAGATTATTTATCAACAATAGAAGCTTATCAGAGCTTGTTACAGAAAAGCTTAAGTTGAAGTAGTAAGATTTAGGGGTTATAGAGTCTCGATGCCATTGTAAACTTTTTTTTTGAGACAGAGTCTTGCTCTGTCATCTGTATTTTTAGTAGAGATGGGGTTTCACCATGTTGGCCAGGCTGGTCTCGAACACCCAACCTCAGGGAATTCACCCACCTTGGCCTCCCAAAATGCTGGGATTACAGGTGTGAGCCACTGCACCCATCTGAACATTTTTTAAAATTTAATTTAAATTCTAGGATACATGTGTAGAACGTGAAGGTTTGTTACACAGATAAACGCATGCCATGGTGGTTGGCTGCACCTATCAACCCATCACCTAGGTTACTTGTCCTATTTGTCCTGATGCGCTCCCTCCCCTCATACCTTCAGCAGACTCCGGTGTGTGTTGTCCCCCTCCCTGTGTCCATGTGTTCTCATCCAAACATTTATTTTTATTTTTGTTTTGTTTTGAGACAGAGTCTCACTCTGTCACCCAGGCTGGAGTGCAGCTCGATCTCGGCTCACTGCAACCTCAGCTTCCCAAATAGCTGGAATTACAGGCGGATGCTACCAGGCCCAGCAAATTTTTTGCATTTTTAGTAGAGACAGGGTTTCAACATGTTGGCCAGGCTGGTCTTGAACTCCTGACCTCAAGTGATCCACCCGTGTTAGCCTCCCAAAGTGCTGAGATTACAGGCATGAGCCATTGTGCCCAGTGCCAAACTTTTCTTTTTGAGACAAGGTCTCACTCTTGTTGCCCAGGCTGGAGTGCAGTGGCGCCATGATGGCTCGCTGCAGCCTCGACCAACCCCTGGGCTCAGGTGATCCTCACACCTCTGCCTCCTGAATAGCTGGGACTACAGATGTGTGCCACCACACCCAACTACTTTTTGTGTATTTTGTAGAGATGGAGTTTTGCCATGTTGCCCAGGATGGTCTTGAACTCCTGGGCTCAAGCCATCTGCCCACCTCAGCCTCCCACAGTGCTGGGATTATGGGCGTGAACCACCACGCCCAACCTGTAAACATATTTTTAATGCTTTTTTGGATAGGAGTTATTCAGTACCATGTACCAATACATTACTTCTTTACTTCTATAATGATTATAATCTTCAAATTCAACATATTTGTTATATAGTTGGTAGGCTGGTACCAAGACGATAGATTTTTTGGCTTTTCCTTATTTTGAAGGATCTTTAGATTCATAACTCTTTCTGACAATCTGTTACCCAAACTCCTTACAGCATTCTATTTGTAAGAGTAACTGTCAAGGCCAAATCATCCAGATTTTCTGATTTAGTTTAATATCTTCAAGTGCCAAACCTTAGGGATTTTTTTTACTGCGAGTTGTCACGTTCCATAATTTGGCCGGACAAGGATGCTGTAGCAGCCACAGAAACATATGAGACGGTGACTTCAAGTACATTGAAAAGGATGATGTCCCTTCTGTAGGACATAATATTTGATTACAGGTTTTGATCTTGAGGATCAAACAGTAAATGTTAAGAAAATCAGTAAAACTGATTTCAGTTCATCATTAAACATATTTGTGAGGAATTTAGTTCAAGGACCTTAATGATAATTCATGTGTCTCTTGCAAGTTTGCAGTGTCTTCCCGGTTGTTATAAAAGCCTTTTGTAGATCTGCTTTGCTATTAATGTGTAAAAGAAGAAGAGTATCTCTTAGGCAGGGATTTAACCTTCAACTTCTTTGCCTCAGTTTCACTCGTTGGGAATCCACTCTGTCCTTGCTGTTACTCTAGAAGCAATGAATGCCTAGGCTAGTGCTGTTGTCTGCTGTCTTCTGAGTATCTCAGTTTTAAAAGTTTGGTTCACAAAATAAGATGTTAAATATGCTTTTGCGGACTACATAATTAATGCTCCAAGGTCACTATTTTGGACAAACTCAGTGATCTTTTCCCTGCCGCTTTTCATTGTCATGACTTTTCTGCTGCATTTATCATTTAGTACTGTTTCATTTTCTTGAAACATTCTCTTTTGCCCAGTAATGTTTTTCTTCCTGGTTTTCCTATTAAATTTCTGTTTTAGCTGTCTTCTAATGCCTCTTCTAACTGTGGATATATCTCAAAAATTTAGTTTTGGCCTTAATTTTAGGTCCATAATACCCACCCATCAAAGAGATTTTTGTTTTTTCTCTGTTATTTCTGTGTGGATTACTCCCAGACTGCTATAACCAGCCCCTTATTACCATCTTGAATCTTTTTTTTTTTTTTTTTTTTTGAGATGGAGTTTCACTCTTGTTGCCCAGGCTGGAGTGCAATGGCGCGATCTCAGCTCACTGCAACCTCTGCCCCCCAGGTTCAAGCAATTCTCCTGCCTCAGATTCCCAAGTAGCTGGGATTACAGGCACATGCCACCATGCCCAGCTAATTTTTATATTTTTAGTAGAAGCAGGGTTTCGTCATGTTGGCCAGGCTGGTCTTGAACTCCTGACCTCAGGTGATCCACCTGCCTCAGCCTCCCAAAGTACTGGGATTACAGGTGTGAGCCATCGTGCCTGGCTTACCATCTTGAATCTTAAATTTTAGTGGCTGTAGGACATTTTCATTTTGTGACACCTAGAGATACATTTTTAAAAACCCATACCATTTTGAAAGCTACATTTTTGCTGGAATACTCAATGTGAATTATGTGAATTAAAAATTTCTACTTTGGGCTGGGTGTGGTGGTGCATGCCTGTAATTCTAGCACTTTGGGAGGCTGAGGTGGGTGGATCACTTGAACCCAGGAGTTTGAGACCAGCCTGGGCAACTCAGCAAGACTCCGTCTCTACAAAAAAATACAAAAATTAGCCAGGAGTGGTGGCACACACCTGTGGTCCCAGCTACTCAGGAGGCTGAGGTGGGAGGATGGCTTGAGCCTGGGAGGTGGAGGTTGCAGTGAGCTGAGGTCACGCCGCTACACTCTTGCCTGGACGACAGAATAAGACCCTGTCTCAAAAAAAGTCTACTTTATGTCTATATTTGATTTGTGCAGGTACTTCCAAGCCTATCTTTGAGAAGAACTTTTAAATCACTACATTAGGTTTACCTGCTGTATTAGTCCATTTTCATGCTGCTGATAAAGACATACCCAAGACTGGGCAATTTACAAAAGAAAGAGGTTTAATTGGACTTACAGTTCCATGTGGCTGGGGAAGCCTCACAATCATGGCAGAAGGCAAGGAGGAACAAGTCCCATCCTACATGGATGGCAGCAAGCAAAGAGAGCTTGTACAGGAAAATTCTCCCTTATAATAAGCGTCAGATCCCATGAGACTTACTATCACAAGAACAGCACAGGAAAGACCCACCCCCATGATTCAGTTACCCCTACTGGGTCCCTCCCACAATACGTGGGAATTCAAATGAGATTTGGGTGGGGACACAGCCTAACCATATCACCTGCAGGACTGAGGCCCTCACCATGCTAAGTGTGAGCACCCAGTGGTCTCTGGGCAGCAGGCCCCACACCTGGCAGTTTGCTCCTCTTGCTTGGCTCCTATGTTGGTCCCTGTGTCAACCCTGGTCTAGGACCTTCTTACCTGCTGAACTCTGCCACCAAAGCCACACACCCCACCTGTTGCTCCCTACCAGACCTGCTTCCGTTTAAAATGCCAGTTTCACAATTGGCTTTTAGGCCCTTAACCCTCACAACCCAAGACTTATATTTTTATTCTTTAGATGTCTCTCAAGAGGATCTTGAGAAGAAGGTAACTGATGAAGCACATTCAGAAGATCCTGGGTTTTGTGCTGGGGACAGAATACTCAAGTCCCAACCTTAGATAAGCTAGCAGGAAATGTAATCAAGTAAATAGTGATTATATAGTGTGATCTGTGCGATGATGGGAGATGATAGAGTTTGCTTTCCCTACCTCAGTGTTATTAGGAGCAAACAGGACATGTCTGAAGCAGCCTCTTTAAGGCATGCAGTACTCTAGAAAGGTGAGTAGCTGTGGGTCACCCTCTCTGGCTGCCTCTCTGGGAGCAGGAGAGGGAGGATTTGCTGTGGTCTGCTTCTTGGTTTCCCCATCTGCGCTTCTTCATGGTCCCTCGTTCTCTATCATGTAGGGCAGTAAAAGACGCTTGGCAAGAGTGGCGGGTTCAGCATAGCTCCTCAGTAGCATAGTAAGAGAGGGCACACTGAACATCTGGGTAGAATACAGGTTTAGTTGCTATGTTAACTTTTAATTAGATGGACAATTGTTAATATGAAAATAGTTTTACTCCTTGAGCCTGGAATCTTTTTTTTCTTTTCTTTTTAGAGACAGGGTCTCCCTCTGTTGTCTGGGCTAGAGTGCAGTGGCATGATCACAGCTCACTGTAGCCTCAACCTCACAGGCTCCCACTTCACCCTGGGTAGCCGAGACTGGGACTATAGGCACATGCCACCACGCCCAGCTGTTTCTTTTTTTAAATTTTTTGTAGAGGCAGGGTCTCCCTATGTTGCCCAGGCTCGTCATGAACTCCTGGGCTCAAGTGATCCTCCCACTTCAGCTTCCAAAGTGCTGGATTACAGACATGAGCCACTGTGCCCAGCCATGTGTAGAATTCTTAAATACAAGAGAAGTCTATGAGAACTGATAACATACTATGCTATAAGAAAGCCGAAGCCAGGCATGGTGGCTCATGCCTGTAATCCCAGCACTTTGGGAGGCTGAGGCAAGCAGACCACTTGAGCCCAGGAGTTCAAGACCAGCCTGGGCAACATGGTGGAATCCAGTCTGTACAAGAAATACAAAAATTAGCCAGGCATGATGACACATGCCTGTAGTCCCAACTACTTGAGAGGCTGAGGTGGAATCACTTTTTAAAGTTCTTTTTTTTTTTTTTTTGAGATGGAGTCTTGCCCTGTCGCCCAGGCTGGAGTGCAGTGGTGTGATCTCGGCTCACTGCAACCTCCGCCTCCCGGGTTCATGTCATTCTCCTGCCTCAGCCTCCCGAGCAGCTGGGACTACAGGTGCCCACCACCATGCCCAGCTACTTTTTTGTATTTTTAGTAGAGATGGGGTTTCACTGTGTTAGCCAGGATGGTCTCAATCTCCTGACCTTGCGGTCCACCCGCCTCGGCCTCCCAGAGTGCTGGGATTACAGGCGTGAGCCACCGCGCCCAGCCTAAAGTTCTTCTTAAGGTAAATTTAGAATTGCAAGTTGTATGTAAGATTATGGTGGAAATTTGGTGCAGTCTTGGCTCACTGCAGCCTCTACCTCCTGGGTTCAACTGATTCTCCAACCTCAGCCTCCCAATTAGCTGGGACTACTGATGCACACCACCATGGGTGGCTTTTTTTTTTAATTGTAGAGTCGGGGTCTCACTATCTATATTGACCAGGCTGATATCGAACTCTTGGGCTCAAGTGATCCTCCTGCCGTGACCTCCCAAAGTGCTGGGAGTTACAGGCATGAGCTACTGTACCCAGCCTAGATTTCTTATACATTATTTGTGAATACTCCAATATACAATGGTTTGTTGATAATAATAAGAAAGGCCAGGTGCGGTGGTTCACACCTGTAATCCCAGCACTTTGGGAGGCCGAGGTGGGTGGATCACCTGAGGTCAGGAGTTCGAGACCAGCCTGGCCAACATGGCAAAACCGCATATCTACCAAAAATACAAAAATTCGCTGGGCGTGGTAGCGCACCCCTGTAATCCCAGCTACTCGGGAGGCTGAGGCAGGAGAATTGCTTGAACCCAGGAGGCGAAAGTTGCAGTAAGCCAAGATTGCACCACTGCACTCCAGCCTAGGCAACAGAACAAGACTCCATCTCAAAAAAAATTAAATAAGAAGAAGAAATAAAGTAATTGAATTCTTTGTTTTTGTTTTTGTTTTTTGAGATGGAGTTTCGCTCGTCACCCAGGCTGGAGTGCAATGGCGTGATCTCGGCTCACTGCAACCTCTGTCTCCCGGGTTCAAGTGATTCTCCTGCTTCAGCCTCCCAAGTAGCTGAGATTACAGGTGCCCGCCACCATGCCCAGCTAATTTTTTGTATTTTTAGTAGGGTTTCACTATGTTGGCCAGGCTGGTCTTGAATTCCTGACCTCAGGTGATCCTCCCACCTCTGCCTCCCAAAGTGCTGGGATTATAGGCGTGAGCCACTGCACCCAGCCCTTGAATCCTTATTTAGACCATCATTTGATTGGGGCTAATAATCAGTATTTTAACATAGTGTTTCCAATCAGGTAGTTCAGTTGTAAATTAATAATGACAAGCAAGAATTGAATGCCACTGTGAGTGCATTTTGAAAAGCTCTGGAAGCAAGGCAACTTCCCCAGTGTCGTTTGATTTAACTTGTGCTGTCCTCAGTGAGTTATTTGAGCCTAGATAGGAGAGTTGGAGTCTTTAATGTTCAGAGTAGTTGACTTTGATTTTTAATGCTAGGAAAATAATTTCTAGTGCGGCTGGACATGGTTTCCAGAGATAATTCAAATAGCAAAGAAGAACTGAAGGCAGTTTGGGAACGTGTAAGGTTGTTTTCAGTTGAAGGATGCTGTTGGCATTTAGGGCCTGAGAGCCATGGGCTCTTGCCTCAATAATGTGTGAAACCACAAAATCCAGAATTGTTCCCCCCATAACATCAATAACACTGAGAAACCTAATTAGGGAGTGCTTCTACCTGCATGTCACAGAAGTCCAACTTAGTGACTTGCCCAGGTGGGGGCTTGTTTTCCTCACATCCTGAGTGGCACAGAGGCAGGCTGTGCGTGGCTGGTGGGGGCTCCGTATGCCCAGCAACACACCCGGCTAATTTTTTGTATTTTGTAGAGAGGTTTCACCGTTTAGCCCAGATGGTCTCGATCTCTGACCTCGTGATCCGCCCCCCTCTTACAGGCTTGAGCCACCGCGCCCGGCGAGGGTGGGCTTTCATCCCCACTGCTTCCAGATGGCTGCTCCACCCCCGCAGGAGGGCGTGGCAGGGCAGAAGGGGTCCCTGGATAGGAAAGAATCATCAACAGAGAGCAGCCTGCATCTCACTGGTGACAGCTGTGTTACCTGGTAACCTTTCTTTTCAAAGGAGACTATGAAAAATAGTTTTAAAGTGGACACATTTCCCTCCCCATCAAATTAGGTTTTATACTTTAGGAAGAGGGGAAGAATGGATATAGTGTAATCAACTACCAGAAAGGGTGTGTACTGTAGTCATCAGATTTTGGAAAGGCCCTAGATCTGTGGCTCTTTATTTTTGAATCTCGCAAATTGAAGTGGGAATGCACGTGAGCCTGGCCCGAGGAGAGTCCCCTAGCCTCTTCCAACCTTCCCACCGGGCTCTAATTTCCTTGTTTATTGTATTTGCTTGTACAGCCTCATTTTGGCAAAAGTGAATTTATTTATTTTATTTTATTTTTTTTTTGAGGCGGAGTCTCGCTCTGTCGCCCAGGCTGGAGTGCAGTGGCGCAATCTCGGCTCACTGCAAGCTCTGCCTCCCAGGTTCACACCATTCTCCTGCCTCGGCCTCTCCGAGTAGCTGGGACTACAGGCGCCCGCCACCACGCCCGGCTAATTTTTTTGTATTTTTAGTAGAGACGGAGTTTCACCGTGGTCTCGATCTCCTGACCTCGTGATCCGCCCGCCTCGGCCTCCCAAAGTGCTGGGATTACAAGCGTGAGCCACCGCGCCCGGCTCATTTTGGCAAAAGTGAATTTAGATTTTCTTTCACATTCCAGTAAATGTCTTTTTAAACTTTTTTGCATACTTTGCATTTTGTACCCTACCCTTGAGCTCTACTGCATTTTGACTGAGATTTTTAAATTTTACACAGGTGACATTCTTGAATTTCATGGCCCAGAAGGAACAGGAAAAACAGAAATGCTTTATCACCTAACAGCACGATGTATACTTCCCAAATCAGAAGGTGGCCTGGAAGTAGAAGTCTTATTTATTGATACAGATTACCACTTTGATATGCTCCGGCTAGTTACAATTCTTGAGCACAGACTATCCCAAAGCTCTGAAGAAATAATCAAATACTGCCTGGGAAGACTTTTTTTGGTGTACTGCAGTAGTAGCACCCACTTACTTCTTACACTTTACTCACTAGAAAGTATGTTTTGTAGTCACCCGTCTCTCTGCCTTTTGATTTTGGATAGCCTGTCCGCTTTTTACTGGATAGACCGTGTCAATGGAGGAGAAAGTGTGAACTTACAGGAGTCTACTCTGAGGAAATGTTCTCAGTGCTTAGAGAAGCTTGTAAATGACTATCGCCTGGTTCTTTTTGCAACGACACAAACTATAATGCAGAAAGCCTCGAACTCATCAGAAGAACCTTCTCATGCCTCTCGACGACTGTGTGATGTGGACATAGACTACAGACCCTATCTCTGTAAGGCATGGCAGCAACTGGTGAAGCACAGGATGTTTTTCTCCAAACAAGATGATTCTCAAAGCAGCAACCAATTTTCATTAGTTTCACGTTGTTTAAAAAGTAACAGTTTAAAAAAACATTTTTTTATTATTGGAGAAAGTGGGGTTGAATTTTGTTGATATATATCATAAAATAGTCTTTTGCAGGGTACTATGCAAGCCTTAAAATTTTTCTTTCTTAAGACAGAGTCTTGCTTTGTCTGCCAGGCTGGAGTGCAGTGGCACAATCATGGCTCACTGCAGCCTTGAACTCCTGGCCTCAAGGGATCCTCCTATGTGTGCCTCCTAGAGTGCAGGGATTACAGGGGTGAGACACTGCTCGTGGCCAAAGGTTTTCTTTTTTTTTTGGAGACAGAGTCTCACTCTGTCTCCCAGGCTGTTGGAGTGCAGTGGCACGATCTCAGCTCACTGCAGCCTCCACCTTCTGCGTTCAAGTGATTCTCCTGCCTCAGCCTCCCAAGTAGCTGGGATTACAGGCACCCACCACCACACCTGGCTCATTTTTGTATTTTTAGTAGAGACGGGGTTTCACCATGTTAGCCAGGCTGGTCTCGAACTCCTGACCTCAAGTGATCCACCCGCCTTGGCCTCCCAAAGTGCTGGGATTACAGGCCCGTGCCCAGCCCTGAAGTTTTAAACTCTAGGGGAATTAACAGTATTTCTTTACAGAATGGATTTGTTAAACTAGCACAGTAAAAGTAAAGACTATTCTGTTTTGCCGGGCGCGGTGGCTCACGCCTGTAATCCCAGCGCTTTGGGAGGCCGAGGTGGGTGGATCACGAGTTCAGGAGATTGAGACTATCTTGGCTAACAAGGTGAAACCCCGTCTCTACTAAAAATACAAAAAATTAGCCGGGCGCGGTGGCAGGTGCCTGTAGTCCCAGCTACTCAGGAGGCTGAGGCAGGAGAATGGCGTGAACCCAGGAGGCGGAGCTTGCAGTGAGCCCAGATAGCGCCACTGCAGTCCAGCCTGGGTGAAAGAGCGAGACTCCGTCTGAAAAAAAAAAAAAAAAAACAAAACTATTCTGTTTCTGGGCTGTTGAATCAAAGTGATTTTAGCAATTAAACTTTGTATTAAGCTTGCTTTAAAAGGAAATAAATAATATATACATACATCTGCCTAAATAAAATGGACATGTATAACTGTGCCACATTTTTGGAATTCAGTTAAGTCCTTTTTTATTTAAGAAAGTTTAAATGCATCTTTTTTTGTTTGTTTGTTTGAGATGGAGTCTCGTTCAGTCACCCAGGCTGGAGTGCAGTGGCATGATCTTGGCCCACTGTGACCTCCGCCTCCCAGGTTCAAGTGATTCTCATGCCTCAGCCTCCCAAGTAGGTGGGACTAGAGGCATGCGTCACCATATCCAGATAATTTTTGTTTTGTTTTGTTTTTGAGATGGAGTCTTGCTCTGTCGCCCAGGCTGGAGTGCAATGGCGCAGTCTCGGCTCACTGCAAGCTCTACCTCCCGGGTTCACGCCATTCTCCCGCCTCAGTCTCCCGAGTAGCTGGGACCACAGGTGCCCGCCACCACGCCCGGCTAATTTTTTGTATTTTTTAGTAGAGACAGGGTTTCACCATGTTAGCCAGGATGGTCTCGATCTCCTGACCTCGTGATCCGCCTCGGCCTCCTAAAGTGCTGGGATTACAGGCATGAGCTGTAAAAGCCTGGTGTCTTTTCTTTCCTTTTCTCTCTCTCTGTCAGACGTCTTTTTTTTTTTTCGGCCTCTTGAGTAGCTGGGACTATAGGCATGGGCTACCATACCCAGCTAATTTTTGTATTTTTTTGTAGAGACGGATTTCACCATGTTAGCCAGGCTGTTCTCAAATTCCTGGGCTCAATCCATCTACCTTGGCCTCCCAATGTGCTGGAATTACAGGTGTGAGCTACCATGCCCAGCCAATTACTAGTATTTTCTTACCTATTTAGAATAGTCAGGCATACCTCAAAATGGATTGAATCATTTCCAGCTGAGAGCTGGACAGGCACTTTTTTTGCTTTTGAGATAGACTCTCTCCCTCTGCTGCCCAGGCTGGAGTGCGGTGGTGCAATCTTGGCTCACTGCAACCTCCGCCTCCCAGGTTCAAGTGATTTTCCTGGCTCAGCCTCCCAAGTAGCTGGGATTACAGGCATGCTCCACCACGCCCAGCCATTTTTTGTATTTTTAGTAGAGATGGGGGTTTCGCCATGTTGGTCAGGCTGGTCTTGAACTCCTGACCTCAAGTGATCTGCCTGCCTCGGCCTCCCAAAGTGCTAGGATTACAGGCGTGAGCCACCACACTCAGCCTGGACAGGAACTTTGGTGCAGGGATGGCCCAAACGGGAGCATGCACCTCAAGGGGTATACAAGGTGATGTATAGGAAGAAAGTTTTAGAAATTCTATTAATTTTAATTCAAGAAAAGATCAATTTATATTGGTTTGATATTTAGATTGACTTCAGCAGTCTCCTTCAATCTGTATGTCAGAATGTCATATGTCACATATGTATCTGAGTTACTCCATGGGAAAAATGGAAGGGATTTAGAGTAGTGTTCTCATAGGTTTGTTCATTTGTATGTTACCTATCAGTTAAAACTATTTCACTGTAAATGCACTTATCTAATGAACGTTCTTTTCAAGGGTTTAAGAAGAACACTGCAAAGAAACTGAGCTGGAAATTGTGTTTTCATAACGCAGCCTAGCAGATGCAGCAGGTGCCGTCTGTGCCCACCCACCAGTCCTGGGCCTGCTACTCTGGTCCACTACAGTTTCCAAACATCCAGGGCTTCTGAGGGTGTCTTCTTGATGCCACAGCCTGCCGGGCTGCATGTGGGGCAAGCTGGGCCATCCTTAACCAACGAGGGGCATTTGGTGCATAAACACCTGGATTTCCTCAGCTCTCAGTGAGAGGACACTGAGCTGTTTCTCAGAGTGGCCCCAGCAGGAGGCATTCCCAGTTGCTTACAGCGATAACCTCTTCATGGACACATCACTTACTGCCTCCCTCCTTTCCATTCCTCACTTCCCCACTTTCTCAGGGGCCTCCTGGGATGTCTCCCTTGTGAACAGGCCTGTCTTAGGAACGTGTCAGCAGACAGTAAAAAGTCATCAGACTAACAGCCCTTCAGTGGTGTTTGCCCTTCAGCCACATGATGAAATTAAACACGATGGCAGTTGTTCACACCCACACACCTGTATGCTCCCACTAAATAATTTTACCTTGAAAAAAAAACCGTGTGTGTGTGTGTGTGTGTATATATATATATATATTTTTTTTCCTTTTGAGACAGTCTCACTCTGCCACCCAGGCTGGAGTGCAATGGTGTGATCTTGGCTCACTGCAACCTCCACCTCCTGAGCTCAAGCGATTCTCCTGACTCAGCCTCCCAAGTAGCTGGGATTACAGGCGCCTGCCACTATGCCTGGCTAATTTTTGTATTTTTAGTAGAGACGGGGTTTCACCATGTTGGACAGGCTGATCTTGAACTCCTGACCTCGGGTGATCCACCCACCTCAGCCTCCCAAAGTGCTGGGATTAAGACTTGAGCCGCCGCGCCTGGCCACGAATATATATTTTAATAGTTCATCTTTCTAAATTTTGTGTACTTTTATTATATGCAATACATGTTATACATAAGTAATTTATAAACATTTGTAAGTTGGGGAAATATGCTAATTTCCCCCATCAGTGTGTATGGTCAGTACAATTCAGAATCTTCAGCTCTAGAGAGAAGATGTGAATATTCAGTTACCTTCCCTTTCAAGCTCTGTAAATTGTGTGTGCCAAGTGTGTATGAAAAACTCAGCAACTCTCAGCAGAAGTCTAGCCTTGAATATGATAAGATTTTCCATTTCCTCTTTCTATAAATGAAGTGCTAATTTAATGGACAGTTATTCACAGATTTATAACATTCTTCAGGAACATGATTAAAAAATAATGAACTTTTATATTACATTATCAATTATATATTAATGTATCAGACTAAAGACTTCGTTATCTTAAAAAGATTTGTTATTTGACATGTTGGAAGGAATTAAGAATACTGGCTAGGCCGGGCGTGGTGGCTCACACCTGTAATTCCAGCACTTTGAGAGGCCGAGATGGATGGATCACTTGAGGTAAGGAGTTCGAGACCAGCCTGGCCAACATGGTGAAACTCCGTCTCTAGTAAAAATAGAAAAATTAGCTGGGCGTGGTGGTGCACACCTGTAATCCCAGCTACTAGGGAGGCTGAGGCAAGAGAATTGCTTGAGCCCTGGAGGCGGAGGTTGCAGTGAGTTGAGATTGTGCCACTGCACTCCAGCCTGGGCAACAGAGCAAGACTCCATCTCAAAAAAAAAAAAAAAAGAATACGGTTAATAAAAAAATATTTAAACCAAAAGTTATACACTAGAAATGTTAAGGCTGGCATGGTGGCTCACACCTGTAATCCCAGCACTTTGGGAAACTGAGGCAGGTAGATCATTTGAGGTCAGGAGTTTGAGACCAGCCTTGCCAACTTGGTGAAATCCCATCTCTACTAAAAATACAAAAAAAGTTAGCCAGGCGGTAGAGGCATGTGCCTGTAATCCCAGCTATGCGGGAGGATGAGGCAGGAGAATTGCTTGAGCCTGGGAGGCAGAGGGTGGAGTGAGCCAAGATCATGCCACTGCACTCCAGACTGGGCGACAGAGTGAGACCCTGTCTCAAAAAAATAAAAAAGAAATTTTAGCACTTGTAAAAAGAATCCACCTTATAAAGAGAAAGAGACACCACATTGTAAGTTACATACGTGGCAGACACCAGGGATGCAGGATAGAACCAGAAGAATAATAGAAGTGCATGTTTACAAATCTTAGAATATCCCATTTATTTATTTTATTTACTTGCAAAAAAAACATGGGGATCATAAAATACTTTTCTTCTCAGGGTCATTTTGAGAATCTAGTGAAAAAAATACATGTGAAAAATAGTTCAGACATTCATTTCACAGTATATACTATACAAAATAGGGTATGTACCTTATCACTTGCTTCAAATATATAGTTTTCTGCTTTTAACTATAAGATGCTGTATTATCAATATCATTAATTTTTTATGTAGACTATGTTATATACGGATTATCTAAGAATGACAATGAAATAGACATTTTCAGATAAAAACAGAATTTACCACCAAAATTTCTTCACCAAAGGAACTTTTAAAAGATTATCTCAGAAAGTAAATCTGAGATGTAAGAAGTAATGATGAGTAAATGTAAAGAAATACTGATAGTAAGGCAATCCTCAGCAAAAAGAACAAAGCTGGAGGCATCATGCTACCCAGCTTCAAACTATACTACAAGGCTACAGTAACCAAAACAGCATAGTACTGGCACAAAAACACAAGTAGACTGATGGAACAGAATATAGAATTTAGAAATGAGACCACACACCTATAATTTTTTGATCTTCGACAAACCTGACAAAAACAAGCAATGGGCAATGGATTCTCTATTCAATAAATTGTGCTGGGATAACTGGCCAGCCATATGCAAAAGATTGAAAATGGACGCCTTCCTTATGCCATATACAAAAATTAACTCAAGATGGATTAAAGACTTAATGTAAAACCCAAAACAATAAAAATCCTGGAAGACAACCCAGGCAGTACCATTCAGGACATAGGCACAGGCAAAGATTTCATGACAAAGACGCCAAAAACAGTTGTGACAGAAGCAAAAATTCACAAATGGGATCTAATTAAACTAAAGAGCTGCACAGCAAAAGAAACTATCAACAGAGTAAACAGACAGCTTACAGAATGGGAGAAAATTGTTGCAAACTATGCATCTGAGAAAGGTCTGAAATCCAGCATCTATAAGTAATTTAAACAACTTCAGAAGAAAAAAACCACCCCATTAAAAAGTGGGCAAAGGACATGAACAGACGCTTTTCAAAAGAAGACATCTGTGGCCAACAATCCTATGAAAAAAAGCCCAACATCACTGATCATTAGAGAAATGCAAATCGAAACGAGGTACCATCTCACACCAGTCCAAATGGCTATTATAAAAATGTCAAAAAATAACAGATGTTGGTGAGGTTGTGGAGAAAAAGATACGCTTATACACTGTTGGTGGAAGTGTAAATTAAATTAGTTCAGCCATTGTGGAAGACAGTGGGGGGATAAAGACAGAGATAACCATTCGACCCAGCAATCTCATTACTGGGTATATACCCAAAGGAATAGAAATCATTCTGTTACAAAGACACATGAACGCATATGTTCGTTGCAGCACTGCCCATCAGTGACAGACTGGATTAAAAAAATGTGGTACATACACACCAGGGAATACTATGCATCCATAAAAAGGAACAAGATTGACCGGGCGTGGTGGCTCATGCCTGTGATCCTAGCACTTTGTGAGGCCGAGGTGGGTGGATTGCCTGAGCTCAGGAGGTCGAGACCAGCCTGGGCAACACGGTGAAACCCCATCTCTACTAAAATACAAAAAATTAGCTGGGCATGGTGGCACGCGCCTGTAGTCCCAGCTACTCAGGAGGCCGAGGCAGAAGAATTGCTGGAACCTGGGAGGCAGAGGTTGCAGTGAGCCAAGATCACGCTATGGCACTCCTGCCTGGGCGACTCCATCTCTAAAAAATATAAAATATAAGGAACAAGATCATGCCTTTGCCATGGACATGGATAGGGCTGGACACTATTATCCTTAGCAAACTAACATAGGAACAGAAAACCAGATACTGCATGTTCTCACTTAGAAGTGGGAGCTAATGATGAGAACTCCTGGATACAAAGAAGGGAACAACACGCACACACACACGCACACACACATCCTCTCACAGACTTAGAATATGTGGCAAGAAAAGCATATAATTGGCCGGGCGCAGTGGCTCACGCTTGTAATCCCAGCACTTTGGGAGGCCGAGGCGGGCGGATCACGAGGTCAGGAGATCGAGACCATGGTGAAACCCTGTCTCTACTAAAAATACAAAAAATTAGCTGGGCGTGGTGGTGGGCGCCTGTAGTCCCAGCTACTTGGAGAGGCTGAGGCAGGAGAATGGCGTGAACCCGGGAGGCGGAGCTTGCAGTGAGCCGAGATCGCGCCACTGCACTCCAGCCTGGGCAACAGAGCGAGACTCCATCTCAAAAAAAAAAAAAAAAAAAAAAAACAAGAAAAGCATATAAGTTAACATTGGGAGCAGAAGAATTAGTGTTCTAAGGTCCTTGCATTGTCTGGGAGAAGGGGAAAAGTATCAACATTAGACATTGATAAAGGGTCTGCACCTTTTGATTTCTTAATCAAGGTGAATTGATTATAGAAATTAAGGATTTCTATCCTTAACCACTCAAGGATAGAAAAAGGGGCATAACTTTAAAATGAAACAGGAAAATGGTGGGCAGATCTTTAAATTTAAAAGAGCCGAATACAGCAGGACAGATCCAAAGCACAGAGGAGATGGTGTATTTAACTCCATCCACACCAATCATTAGATTACATGCAAAGGGACTGAGGACTCCAGTTAAAATGACAGTTTTAGACTGGTTTTTAAAATACATATTTGCTATTTTATTTTTAGAGACAAGGTCTCGCTCCGTTGCCCAGGCTGGAGTGCAGCGGCGTCATAACTCACTGCAGCCTCAAACTCCTGGGTTCCAGTGAGCCTCCACCTCAGCCTCCAAAGTAGCTGTGATTACAGGTATGTGCCACCTTGCCTAGCTGAGTCTCTTGAATTGATAAAAGGTATATACAAAAATCCCTCAGTAAACATTAGTTAATAGTGAAATATTAGAAGTGTCTCTTTTAAAATCAAGAACAAGAGTGCCTGCTATTATTACTTGTATTCAACATTATACTGAAAGTGTCAACACAGTAAAGCAAGGAAAATGAAAAAAAAAAAAGGCATAAAAAAAGGCATATGGAAGAAACAAAACTGTCCTTCTTTAAAGGTTAGATGATTGTATGTATGGAAATCCAATATCATCTATGAGCAGATTATTAGAATTAAGAGTTTAGCAAATTTGCGAGCTAAAACATCAACATTTAAGTTTTTCTAAGTACCAGCAACAGAATTAAAAAATAGAATTTTAGGCTGAGTGCAGTGGCTCACAAGTATAATCCCAGTACTTTGGGAGACCAAGGAGGGAGGATTGCTTGAGTCCTAGGAGTTCGAGACCAGCCTGGGCAACATAGTGTGAGACCCTGTCTCTATAAAAATAAATTTTAAAAAAGAAAATGGAATTTTAAATATATATAATATTTAATCATAACTAAAACTATAAACTTCCTAGAAATAAATCTAATAAAAATATACAAGATCTTTTTGGAGAAAATTACAAAACTTTATTGTAAGAAGCAGAGTTTAACCCTTTTCCCATTTAGAAAACAAAAGTGCAGCTCACTGCCAGTGCTCATTTAATTTTACGTAAACACATTCTTGGAGGCTGAAGCAAATCTTACTGATTTTCGATGTGAAAATAAAATATAAAAACTGTTCTTGGAGTTATTTCTAAACAGAACTAACATCAGAAACATCTGAATCATCAGAATCTATTTCAGAAAAATCGGGCTCATTGAATGAATCTTCGGCCAACTGTTGAGAACGATGTTAACATCACGTGTAGGAATACTACATTTTCTAGGATTTGATATTTTCAGGGATCGAGAATTACTATGTTTTGTAAATGGACATACCACTACTAAAGACAGAATGCTATAAATGGAATGATGTCTTTTGTTTCTAAAGTCGATATACTAGAGCAATGTGAAAATAATCATAAAAGCGAGATATTTTGTGGCAAAGTTATCTCGGGGTAAATGCTGCATCTGTAAGCACTGCCAGTGAGTATTCTCAGGGCAAATGGGAAAAGGATTAAAGAACCCCTAAATAAATGGAGAGAAGTAGCATGTTTGCGATTGAGAGACTCAGTGTCAATAATATAAAGATGTCAGTTCTGCGACTAAGCAATTGATCCAATGCAATTCCTGTCAAAATCCCAACAGAACTATTTTCGTTTTGCTTCATTTTGGAACTGATTCTTAAATTTAGTACAGCAAGGAGCCAGGAATCCTGGAGCCCCTCGTATCCACTCAGGTCCACCAGGAGGCAGATGCAAAAATGATGTCAGGAGCGTAAGAGGTGAAAGACAAGGAGGGGGCAGAATGAGGCAGGGAAAACCTTAGGGCCTGACACCTTTGGAAGGAAGGAGACAGAAAGAACTGGGAGGAAGAACTTCAGACTGGCAGCACAGCTCAGAGAAAGTCTTGGCCTGTCCACCAGGGAACTCCTATGCAAAGATTGTCTGGAGGACACCCTCACTGGGCAGAAGTATTCATGAGGAGCACATGACCTCAGCTCATATACTGTGGCAGAGCAAAAGGCACTTTAGCTGGACACTGTCAGATAACTCACTTTCAAAGGGAGATCCGAGCTAAGTGTTCTTTCTTTCTTTTCTTTTCTTTTCCTTCCCTTCCTTCCTTCCTTTCCTTCCTTCCTTTCTCTCTCTCTCTCTCTCTTGTCTTTCTTTCTTTCTTTCCTTTCTTCCTTTCTTTCGGAGGCTTGCTTCTTCACCCAGGCTGGAGTGCAGTGGCACAATCTCAGCTCACTGCAACCTCTGCCTCCTGGGTTCAAACAATTCTCCTGCCTCAGCCTCCCGAGTAGCTGGGATTACAGGCGCATGCCAGCACGCCCGGCTAATTTTTGTATTTTTAGTAGAGACAGGGTTTCACCATGTTAGCCAGGATGGTCTCGAACTCCTGACCACAAGTGATCTGCCTGCCTCGGCCTCCCAAAGTGCTGGGATTACAGGCATGAGCCATTGCACCCAGCCTGGCTGCTAAGTTTTCTTAAAGGAGGCTGAGGTAGGGGAACTTACCCTATTAGATGTAAGGATATGTAGCTAAGGCCAGGCATGGTGGCTCAGGCCTGTAATCCCAGCACTTTGGGATGCTAAGGTGGGCGGATCACGAGGTCAAAAGATCGAGACCATTCTGGCCAACACGGTGAAACCCCCGTCTCTACTAAAAATACAAAAATTAGCTGGGCGTGGTGGCACACACCTGTAGTCCCAGCTACTCAAGAGGCTGAGGCAGGAGAATTGCTTCAACCCAGGAGGCAGAAGTTGCGCTAAGCCGAGATCACGCCACTGCACTCCAGCCTGGGCGACAGAGCGAGACTCCGTCTCAAAAAAAAAAAAAAAATTTAGCTAAAGTGAGAGTATGCTATTGGTAAAAGGATACACAAGTAGAACAGAATATAGAGCTTCAGAACAAACCCACACGTATGGACTTAAGCGTATTTCAGAAGCACCAAATCATTGTGGAAAGGATGGACTATTCAAATCCTTGTAGCAAGGATGGATGATACAGAATGGAAAAAGATGCCACTGAAAACTGGATTACATTAGTACTTATAATTTTTACTCATCAAAGATTCCATCAACAAAGCGAAAAGAGAAGCTACAAACTGAGAGTATATTTGCAACCCATGTGAACAACACGTTTAATATTAAACCAAAATGTGTGTATACTCATAAGTGTGTATATATGTGCACACAAATATGTGTGTATACAGAAATCAAGGCAAAATGGGCAAAGGAGGCCGAGTGCAGTGACTCACGCCTGTAATCCCAGCACTTTGGCAGGCCAAGGCAGGCGGATCACGAGGTCAGGAGATCGAGACCATCCTGGCTAACATGGTGAAACCCCATCTCTACTAAAAATACAAAAAATTAGCCGGGCGTAGGCCGGGCGCGGTGGCTCACGCTTGTAATCCCAGCACTTTGGGAGGCCGAGGCGGGCGGATCACGAGGTCAGGAGATCGAGACCACAGTGAAACCCCGTCTCTACTAAA
The DNA here is from genome assembly GCF_009828535.3 of Hylobates moloch. Taxonomy (NCBI): domain Eukaryota; kingdom Metazoa; phylum Chordata; class Mammalia; order Primates; family Hylobatidae; genus Hylobates; species Hylobates moloch. Next base: position 232,972,091 of record NW_026652276.1, on the reverse strand, counting down.
AATACAAAAAAATTAGCCGGGCGTGGTGGCGGGCGCCTGTAGTCCCAGCTACTCGGAGAGGCTGAGGCAGGAGAATGGCGTGAACCCGGGAGGCAGAGCTTGCAGTGAGCCGAGATTGCGCCACTGCACTCCAGCCTGGGTGACAGAGCAAGACTCCGTCTCAAAAAAAGAAAAATGAGCAAAGGATATTCAGAGGCATTTCACAGAAAAGAAACAGGACTGGTCAAAAAATATGAAATGATGTTCAATCTCATCAGTAATTGCAAAAACAAATTAAGAGCTCAGTAAGGTGTCATTTCACACACACTTGGATGACAGAAATTTAAAGGCTGACATTACCAAGTAGCGAAGAAGATGTGCAACAAAGAACGCCTACTCTGTGCTGCTGGCAAAGTCAAACCAAAGAAGTGCAAGCACCTGGAAAACGAACTTGGCATTATTTTCTTTATTTCTTTTTTTTTTTCTTTTGAGACGGAGTCTCGCTCTGACGCCAGGCTGGAGTGCAGTGGTGTGATCTCGGCTCACTGCAACCTCCGCCTCCCGGGTTCAAGCGATTCTCCTGCCTCAGCCTCCTGAGTAGCTGGGATTATAGGCGCGCACCGCCACACCCAGCTAATTTTTGTATTTTTAGTAGAGACGGGGTTTCACCATGTTGGCCAGGATGGTCTCCATCTCTTGACCTCATAATCCACCCGCCTCAGCCTCCCAAAGTGCTGGCATTACAGGCGTGAGCCACCGCGCCCGGCTTGGCATTATTTTTCAAAGTTAAATACACATATATCCTTCAACTTGGCATATATTCTTGAGAGATTCTTGCTCATGTGTATCAGGAAAGATGTATAAATATATTTGTATTAGCATTATTCATAACAACAAAAGCCAGAGTCAACTCAAACATCCATTCACAACAGAATGAATAAACAAATGGTGGCATATTCATACAAGGAAGCACCCAACAGCATTAAAAATGAACGCACTACTATCAGTTGCATAAACAGTCAATAAATCATACAAACGTAATCCTGAATTTTTTTTTTTTTTTTTACTTTTTCTTTTTTTCAGAGGCTAAGGAAGGGGTGGGGTTGGGCAGGGAGAGGAAGGGGCTGAGGGTGGAGTCTGCTGATTTTTCTTAAAGAACATTACAAAGGAATACCTTCAATATAATACCTTTTAAAATAATACCTTCAGCCGGGCGCGGTGGCTCACGCCTGTAATCCCAGCACTTTGGGAGGCCAAGGCGGGTGGATCACCTGAGGTCAGGAGTTTAAGACCAGCCTGGCCAATATGGTGAAACTCCATCTCTACTAAAAATACCAAATTAGCTGGGCATGGTGGCGCATGCCTGTAATCCCAGCTACTCGGGAAGCTGAGGCAGGAGAATCACTTGAACCCGGGAGGCAGAGATTGCAGTGAGCCGAGATCGCGCCATTGCACTCCAGCCTTGGGGACAAGAGCAAGACTTCATCTCAAAAAAAAAAAAAAAGACATAACTCACATACTACACAATTTGCTCATTTAAAGTATACTATTTGGTGGTTTTAGTCAACTCCAAGTTCTGCGACCATTTTATTTTAGAACATTGTCACCCCGAAAAGAAAAGAAGCCCCATACCACTTAGTAGTCATTCCTCATGCCCTTCTCTTCCCCAGCTCCTGGTAATCCTACCCTGCTTTCTGTCTGCATTTGCCTGCTATGGACATTTCAAATATATAGAATCATATACTCTGTGGTCTGAGTCTTCTTTCACTTAGTATAATGTTTTCAAGATTCATCCATGTCATAATATATGTCAACAGTTTATTCCTCTTTTTTTTTTTTTTTTTTTTCCGAGACAGGGTCTCACTCTGTCACCCAAGCTGAAGTGCAATGGCGCTATCTCAGCTCACCACAACCTCCGCCTCCTGGGCTCAAGCGATTCTCCTGCCTCTCGGCCTCCTGAGTAGCTGGGAATTACAGGCATGCGCCACCACACCTAGCTAATTTTTGTATTTTTTGTAGAGATGGGGTTTTGCCATGTTACGGAGGCTGGTCTTGAACTCCTGGGCTCAAGTGATCCACACGTCTCAGCCTCCCAAAGTGCTGGGATTACAGGAGTGAGTCACCAAACCCAGCCAGTTTAGTCCTTATAGCTGTATAATATTCCATTGCACAAATATGCCACTTTTTAAAAATCCAACATCAATGGTTGGCTATTTGGGATGTCTCCAATTTGGGGCTATTTTGATTAATGCTGCGATGAATATCAATTTACAAGTCGTTGTGTGGAGATGCCTTTTAAAACAAGGTTCAAAAACAAAACTAAATAATATATGCTAAAATCACAAGAAAAGCAGGGGACCAGCAGCGTGCTATTTGCAAATGTTCCAGTCAGTTCATCGAGGTTCTTTTTTTAATATTCCTCATAACTCATCACATATTACAATAATCATAACATACACACACATACAAATAGGGTGTTCTGGCCTCCACATTTTGTAAAAAGCTTTACGGTTGGATGTGGGAGGGAAAGTAGCCTTTAGAAACTGTAAGTAGACTTTGGTTTCTTGGACGCATCCACCTTCTCCCTTTCTGTCCCACCGCACTCCCGCTTCCAAGTATGCCCAGTTCTCTGCTTAGCTTTCACAGCATCTGCTCTGTTATGTCCACAGACCTACCCGAATTTACCAGCTTTAAATATTGGAATGTTTCAGCCGGGGGTGGTGGCTCACACCTGTAATCCCAGCATTTTGGTCAGGAGTTTGAGACCAGCCTGACCAATACAGTGAAACCCCGTCTCTACTAAAAATACAAAAAATTTGCCGGGCGTGATAGCGGACACCTGTAATCCCAGCTACTCGGGAGGCTGAGGCAGGAGAATCGCTTGAACCCAGGAGGCAGAGGTTGCAGTGAGCAGAGCTGGTGCCACTGCACTCCAGCCTGGGCAACATGCGAGACTCTGTCTCAAAATAAATAAATAAATATTGGAATGTTTCAACAAAATACAGAAACAATTAAAAAAATTTTTTTTAAATTGGAATGAGGGAAACTCTGAGCCGATAAGCCTATTCTGGTTCGGGAAACCACCCTATTTTAAAAAGAGGGGGAATTGCTATTGTCTTCCCTCTTTTTTTTTTTTTTTTTTTTGTCTTTATGGGTTTATGCTTTTTTTCCCCTTTCCTGTGATTTTAGTAGGTTTCAGGAGGAATTACTGGTTAACAGGCATGTTCAACTGCAGTGGTTATCCAGAAGTTTCATCATTTAAGCTGATTCTGGGTTTTCTATTCCTTGCAGTTAAAATCATCTTGATTTGACGGAATTGCAATGGTATTTACCCACAGAAATATTTTATGATTTTTAGTGAGTACATCGTATTTCCTCTTATGGAATAAATATGTAATTATTTAATCACTCTTGAAGTATTTGAGTGGCTTTCAATTTCTTTGTTTTTTGAAAATAGAATTATAGAAGGAAAAAAATTTAAAAAGTTTACAAGAATTATACAATTTTTCTGCAGTTTTTTAATGTTATCAAACATCCCAAACTAGGCACAGTGGCTCATCCCTGTAATCCTAGCACTTTTGGAGGCCAAGGCAGGAGGATGCTTGAGTCCAGGAGTTCAAGACCAGCCTGAGCAATATAGTGAGACCCCATCTCTACAAAACAATTATTATTTATTATTTATTTATTTTTGAAAGAGAGTCTTGCTGTGTCACCCAGGCTGGAGTGCAGTGGCCTGATCTCAGCTCACTGCAACCTCCACCTCCCGGGTTCAAGAGATTCTCCTGCCTTAGCCTCCTGAGTATCTGGGACTACAGGCACAAGCTGCCACGCCCGGCTAATTTCTGTATTTTTAGTAGAGGTGGGGTTTCACTGTTGGCCAGGCTGGTCTCCAACTCCTGACCTCCGGTGATCCGCCCACCTCAGCCTCCCAAAGTGCTGGAATCACAGGCATGAGCCACTGCGCCTGGCCTCTACAAAAAATTTAAAAATTACCCAGGTATGGTGGTGCCCGCCTGTGGTCCCAGCTACTCGGGAGGCTCAGAGGGGAGGATCGCTTGAGCCTGGAAAGTCAAGACTGCAGTGAATCATGATCAGACTGCTGCACTCAAGCCTGGGTAACAGAGTGAGATCTTGTCTGATTAAAAAAAAAAAAAATCAGCTGGGCGCAGTGGCTCACGCCTGTAATCCCAGCACTTTGGGAGGCCGAGGCGGGCGGATCACTTGAGGTCAGGAGTTCGAGACCAGCCTGGCCAACATAGTGAAACCCTGACTCTACTAACAATACAAAAATTAGCTGGGGATGGTGGTACATGCCTGTAATTCCAGATACTTGGGAGATTGAGGCGCAAGAATCACTTGAACCCAAGGAGGCTGCAATGAGCTGAGATGGCACCACTGCAGTCCAGCCTGGGTGACAGAGTGAGACTCTGTCTCAAAAAAAAAAAAAAAAAATTGCAAGAATATTTATATCAACTTATGCTCCTACCCTCAGAGGAGGAGAGTATTGGTATTTTCACACTCATAACAGCAGGCAGTACTTATATTGTCTTATACCTCTATTTCCTAATTATAGTCATTTGAAAAAAATTCAGAAAAATAAAAAGCCATGATCTCACCATCCAAAGATCTCTGCCATTATCATTTGGAGTGTATCATTCCAGATGAGGCTCTATACGTTGTTCTTTTTTTTTTTTTTTTTTTTTTGAGATAGGGTCTCAGTCTGTCACCCAGGCTGGAGTGCAATGGCGCAATCATGGCTCAAGTGTTCCTCCCACCTCAGCTTCCCGAGTAGCCGTGACTGCAGGCACACACTACCACACCTGGCTAATTTTTAAAATTTTTTTTGTAGAGAGAGAGTCTCGCTTTTTGCCCAGGCTGGTCTCGAAATCCTGACCTCAAGTCATCTTCCCACCTCGGCCTCTCAAAGTGCTGGATTACAGGCGCGAGCCACTGCATGTGGCCCACATTGTCCTTGAGGGAGTGTTTTGGCTTTTTGTTGTTTTTTCCTTGCTGGACATACTGTTTTTTTGTTTGCTTTGTTCACTTAACAATGGGTTTTGGACATCTTTCCATATCAATATATCGATCCAATCATTTTCAAAGCTCTGTACCTCATACTTTGCTTAACCCACTCCTATTGATGGGCATTTAAATTGTTTCTATTTTTTCCTAAATCCTTATACACACAGCTTGGCAGTTACCCAATTATTTCCTTTAGATAAATAAAGAGATACACTTCTTGGTTAAAGGATGTTTACTTTTTTGAGTTTTCAACACGTTAATACATACCACTAAAAGTAGAAAAAAGTGAGGCCAGTGATAAACAGGTCTTGGGCAGAATCATTTGATGTGCAAAACTCAATTCTTGGACTTTTGATTTATATGAGGTAATGAATTTACATTTTGCCTATTCTGGCAAAATCTGACATTTGTAATTTCAAATTCTTTCTAAAGTGAGACAGTCACTTGACTATACCTATATTAGTATTTCAGTAACATAAGGCTCAGATTTCAGCTGTGATGGGAACTGCAAAATGGTATGATTCATGTGACTGCTAACAAATCATTCAAAATTTAGGAAGTTTGCATCTGTTTTATGTAGATATATCTAAATTACGAATATGGGTTAATATTTGGAGTATTCTTAGCCTAATATATTATATTGCATCTGAAGGCTTGAATTGACACGAATTAACCTATACATCTTTAAATATTTGCAAAATTATATCTTATACAAGCTAGTAATAAATGACCATATTACAATTCAGGAGCTGAAAAGTGTAGTGAGGGTTGCCATGGGAACCTTAATGTGATATTCCCTTGCTTTCATTTAAATTTCATTTTTAATATTGCATTAACATTTTTGCATTTAATGGATAGATATTTGAATTAATATTGAAGTGCTCTTTCTAATATAAATAAAATATAAGAAATGAAAATGTGATTTTTCTTCCAATGAACAAATGAACATATAATCCAAGATCTTGTAGAAATAACAGCACTTGAGTTTTAAATTACTGGATTCCATTCATTTATTTTGAAGTTTCTTAAAGGATCTTTTTTAAAGATTCAGAAATATTTATGGATAGTCACATAATTCATGTCTTTAACATTTTAAATATGATTCAGAATTTCCTGAAGGCTTTTTGGGGGTAATTTACTGTGCCAAAGTTGATTGTTCTGTATTTCTGACTGACTGACCTCTCACATCACTTCTACCTCTCCAAGCTCATATTGGGGTAATGATCATTTATAGGGTGATACGCTTAATCTTACTTAAAACAAAATACAGATTACCAAATACCGGTGTGTCTATTTAAATCTACTATATAAAAATCTAACTTATGCCAGAGATAAATTATAGGCTATTACTTATGGACTCTTGACTATAAAAAGTATTCATACATAAGGGTATATGTGAATAGTGCACTGAAAATCAAAATAAATGGCTATGATGTATGGACAACAGAACCTGTGACTGCAAGCGGCTGTTGGGTGTCGGGAGCCTTGAGGTCTTGCTGATGTGGTGCAACCCACTGGACGTGTGACTGTGTGCAAGCTACTTAATCTCATGGATAAAACAAAGAGTCTGAATCAGGATCTCTAGCTTCTTTTCTACTAAAGTATTCGCTAAAAGAAATTTGGAAAATTATGTATCCCCTTACATGTTTTGACTTAACATTCAAACTTTCATTTATAAGTATTTAATTTATGACATATTCACATTTTAAAATAAAACATTTATTTAAAATATCCACTAAAATCTACATATCACAGCAGTTTGATACCCACCATACATTTTTTTGTTTTGTTTTTTGAGATGGAGTCTCGCTCTGTCGCCCAGGCTGGAGTGCAGTGGGGCGATCTTGGCTCACTGCAACCTCTACCTCCCAGGTTCAAGTGATTCTCCTGCCTCAGCCTCCCAAGTAGCTGGGACTACAGGTATGCATCACCACGTCCAGCTAATTTTTGTGTTTTTTGGTAGAGATGGGGTTTCACCATGTTGCCCAGGCTAGTCTCAAATTCCTGACCTCAGCTGATCTGCCCACCTTGGCCTCCCAAAGTGCTGGGATTACAAGCATGAGCTACCGCGCCCGGCCACACCATACATTTTCTAAAATACAAAAATAAAGCTCCATGATTCTACCCATGGGAGGTACCTGGAGTGGCCACATTCATAGAGACAGGAAGCAGAAGGGTGGGTGCAGGGGCTGGGGATGGTGCTGGAAACTGTTTGTGGAATGATGTGACTATACTTCACGCACTGAGCTGTACACTTCTAAGTGGTGAATGTGGTAAATATTACAGGTATTTTACCACAATGTTTTTACAATTAAAAATTAATTTTAAAAAGTAATGCTGGCCGGGCGCAGTGGCTCACGCTTGTAATCCCAGCACTTTGGGAGGCCGAGGCGGGCGGATCACGAGGTCAGGAGATCCAGACCACGGTGAAACCCCGTCTCTACTAAAAATACAACAAAATTAGCCGGGCGTGGTGGCGGGTGCCTGTGGTCCCAGCTACTCGGAGAGGCTGAGGCAGGAGAATGGCGTGAACCCGGGAGGCGGAGGTTGCAGTGAGCCGAGATCGTGCCACTGCACTCCAGCCTGGAAAAAAAAAAAAAAAAAAAAAAAAAAAGTAATGCTTGTACTTGTCAGAATTTTTACATAATTCCTAGTTTCATTAATTTCTATTCCATTCCTATTCCCCTACAGAATTTTAATCTGATATAATTGTGCCTTTTATATTTGAAAGTACTTTATTGACTTTGTTGGCCCAGACACAGGTCTCTGCAACAAATACATGCATATAAATTTAAATTTTCTCCCCAGCCTGGGCAAGATAGCAAAACCCTGTCTCTATAAAAAAAATTTTTTTTAAATTAGCTGGGTGTGGTGGCACATGCCTAGGGTCCCTGCTAGTCAGGAGGCTGAGATGGGAGGATCACCTGAGCCCAGGGAAGTCCAAGCTGCAGTGAGCTATGACTGCAACATTGCACTCCAGCCTGGGTGACAGGGCCAAAACCTTGTTTCAAAAACAAAAAAAGAAAGGAACTATTTTCTCCCATGACCTTAAGACTCCAAATATTAAGTAACTGAGTAATTGTAATAGCTATTAGTAGGACACAATTCATCAAAACAACCTAAATATTTCAGATATTGATAAATAATGGGTAACAAAAGGCAAAATGTGTCAGAAACGTATTTCTTAATAAGATCTGTGAGTTAGGTCTAAATATAGTAAGTACATAATAGGACTGAATAAATGAACATAATTAGCTGATCCGTAATATCAGGAAGGAGACTTGCCTGAGTTCAAAAATAAATATGGATTTTAATATCCTACAATCTAAAAGTTAATGAAACTAACATCAACATAAAACATGAACTTACCTTGAGTTTATGTTCCTTTCACTTGAAATGGTAAAGTTCATCTGTCAAAAGAAAACATGGGCATTTTCACGCTTCTTCCTTGTAGTCAGGCAAAATATGCAACTGAGACACAAGTGAACGACCATAATCGTCAAGTTCTTTCCCATTATCAGGAACTCTGAAATTACAGAGAAAATGCATTTTTGTAAGAAACTGGCATTTTCCAAAATGTTATCTACACATCTTGAATATTTTAATTATTGGATGGATAGATGCTTGAATGGATGGGTGTGTGGGTGGGGTGGAATAGATAGCTGGGTGGCTGATAGGTGACAGATAGATAGATAGATAGCTAATAGATGATTGATACATAGACAATAGATGATATAGATAGATGATGGATTGATACATAGATGATAGATGATAAGATAGGTGATAGATTGTTACATAGATGATAGGTAGATGATAGATAGATAATAGTTAGATATATAGATGATAGATACACAGATGATAAATAGATGATAGACAGAATCACCAAGGCTGGCCATGTCATTGCCTGGATGAAGCCCCCACTGCCTTCAGTAATTTCTACTCTTCCCTCTTTGCACACAGTATTTTCCCCATAAGCGATGCATTCTAAATAATCAGAGATATTAGGTCACCAACAGAACTGTTCTTTTCTCCACTGGCCCACTGCATAAAGGTAGCCCACCCTTAACCTATGAAAGGGGAAAACATGAAACTCTACTATGGGTTCATGGTTCTTTGATTAAAGGAATCCTCAGAGACATCAGTGTTTTAAATTGATCCCCTTCACCCTGCCACCCCTTATTTTTGGTGCTCAAAAGATTCCACCTCCAGCAGCAGTGTGCCATAATAAGGTCTGGTATGGGTGGGAAGAATCCCTCTCTCGGGTAAAATGAGGATCTCCTGTGACGCTCCCATGCCCACTGATAGCTGTCAATGACGAACTGAAGCAGCCGTTCCAGACAAGGGCAAGGCAATGAAGGGCTCGGACCCCTTACAGATGAAAGTCTGGATCCCCTCAGCTGGCAAACGAGCCAGACCCGCCAAAATGTTTGGGTGAAAGTGGGGCAACCTGGAATGGATGGTGGGAGGGAGATAACAGAGACCAGTTGCGGGCTGGGAGCCACTACAGCAGCAGGGACTGGATCTTGGTATGCCTGGGAGATGGCCACGGCCACTGCTGTTAACATTACGCTTTCATTTGTTCTTGTGGGGAAGAAGTGACAGCATTATTCTCCTGTGAGATCTGGATATCATTAAAAGGAATTGAGTACATTGGAGTGGTACAAAGGGTTGACTGTCCCACCCAGTGTTTATGTGCCAACCAAAATCCACATGGCCATGCCCATTTCACCCCCTGCCTCTCCACACCGTGGTCTCTCAGCTTCTGGAGCAACACTGCATGGCTCACGTTCCTCCCTTGGTTGTAGAACCACTCCTGCTTGCTGCCACCACTGCCTTGCAAATAAGGACTCTCGAAGACAATGAAAAGCTAATGCCTGTGCCTGCCCACCGGTCATCCAGGGGCCCTTCCTCCCCAATAGCTGCCTAGAGTGGCAAGGTGACACATCCTGAAAGTTTAGGGGACTGAACTCCCTCTAGGGCTGACCTTAACTAAGGAGAGTCAGGAAAAGAAGACAAGGAGCATGGAAGTCAGTTTCTTCCTCCTGAATGCAGCATTTTAGCATTTCCTATGACGTCACTGAGGACATCCCATGAGACCACACAGTCGGCTGAGCATGGTGAGATGCCGTGTGGACCCAGTCACGCACCCCTGTGGATCCGCCAACACACCTGGCTAATTTTTGTATTTTTAGTAGAGTCAGGGTTTCTCCATGTTGCCCAGGCTGGCTTTGAACTCCTGACCTCAGGTGATCTGCCCGCCTCAGCCTCCAAAAGTGCTGAAATTACAGGCGTGAGCCACTGCACCCAGCCTATTTCTTTGCTTTTTCTCTTTAAAATTTGCTGCGTTTTGATGACCTTTACATATAGTCTTTGTACTAATGTCTAATTATTTTCATAAGATAAATTCTTAGTATTGAAAATGCATTTCTAAAAGTTGTGCCAGTTTATATTCCTCTACTGTATATGAAAACATTAGTTTCTTTATGTACTTGCAAACCACAAGTATCTCTCCCGGAAAATCTTGGTCATACTCCTGTGTTCAAAATGGTATCCATTCTGCTTTCCATTTCTTTGGTTATTAGCAAGACCACATACAATTTTCAAGGTGATTGGCCATTTCTATTTCTTTTGTGAATTGTCTACAACATGGGTCTGTTTATCTTAATTTTTTTTTTTTTTTTTCTGAGATGGAGTCTCACTCTGTTGCCCAGGCTGGAGTGCAGTGGCGCCATCTCAGCTCACTGCAACCTCCGCCTCCTGGGTTCAAGTAATTCTCCTGCCTCAGCCTCCTGAGTAGCTGAGATTACAGGTGTGTGCCACCACGCCTGGCTAATTTTTGTATTTTTTAGTACAGACAGGATTTCACTATGTTGGTCAGCCTGGTCTCAAACTCCTAACCTCGTGATCCACCCACCTTGGCCTCCCAAAGTGCTGGGATTACAGGCGTGAGCCACTGCGCCCAGCGTTATCTTAATATTTTTATCTCAATCTATCACTTGTCTTTGTTTATAGTATCATGTTAATATGTTTTTCTATATAATTAGACTCATTTTGAGAAAAAATATTACAGCAATTCTTCATTTATTCATAGTCATTCCTTTTGGAGAATTTTCTGGTCGAATGGGTATTAAATACTTCAAGACCCAGCTCAAATGACCTTTTCGCCATGAAGTCTTCCCTGACTTCCTCTAACTCAAGCGTCACTTAATCATCCATCCCGTGTTCCCACACACACATTAAGCACTTCATTCAGACTTTGTTGTATTAAATATGTTTACATATGTAACATTTATCCTGTTATAAGTTTTTTGAAAGCAGGAACAATATTTCATTTCTATGAATACAACAGAGCCTATATTCAATACAAGGGCTTGATTTGTTCTTTACCAACGCTTTTAAATTTTTTAATATTTTTGAGAGAAATATTTCTGGATTATGTGTTTGCATAGTTTTTTTTTTTTTTTTTTTCTGAGACAGGGTCTCACTCTGTTGCCCAGGCTGGAATGCAGTGGTGCAATCATGGCTCACTGCAGCCTTAGCCTCCAGGGCCGAGGTGATCCTCCCACCTCAGCCTCCAGAGTAGCTGGGACTACAGGCACATGTCCAGCTAATTTTTTTTTTTTTTTTTTTTGAGACAGAATCTCGCTCTGTCACCCAGGCTGGATTGCAGTAGTATGATTTCAGCTCACTGCAACCTCCGCCTCCTGGGTTCAAGTGATTCTCCAGCCTCAGCCTCATGAGTAGCTGGGATTACAGGTACCTGCACCACACCTGGCTAATTTTTGTATTTTTAGTAGAGATGGGGTTTCACCATGTTGGCCAGGCTGGTCTCAAACCCCTGACCTCAGGTGATCTGCCCACCTCGGCCTCCCAAAGTGCTGGGATTACAGGCATGAGCCACTGCACCAGCCTTGTCCAGCTAATTTTTTAATTTTTTGTAAAGATGAGGTTTCACCATGTTGCCCAGGCTGGTCTCCAACTCCTGGACTCAAGTGATCCACCCGCCTCGGCCTCCCAAAGTGCTGATATTACAGGCATGAACCACCTCGCCTGGCTTATTTGCATACTTTTTTTTTTTTAAATGGAGTCTCACTCTGTTGCCCAGGCTGGAATGCAATGGTGCTATCTTGGCTCACTGTAACCTCTACCTCCTGGGTTCAACTGATTCTCCTGCCTCAGCCTCCTGAGTAGTTGGGATTACAGGCATGTGCCACCAAGCCCGGCTAATTTTTTATTTTTAGTAGAGATGGGATTTCACAGGGCATACGTTTCAAGTAGAGTTTACTGAAAAACAATTTACAATTTTTAGTAATTGACATGAACATATAAAGATGATGGATAGGATTCTACTATAAGATGCTGGTTTACCAGCCACTGCAAAAACATGCCAAAATGTAAAGACCATTGATGCTAGGAAGAAACTGCATCAACTAACGAGCAAAATAACCAGCTAACATCATAATGACAGGATGAAATTCATGCATAACAATATTAACCTTAAATGTAAATGGGCTAAATGCTCCAATTAAAAAACACAGACTGGCAAATTGGATAAAGAGTCAAGACCCATCAGTGTGCTGTATTCAGGAGACCCATCTCACGTGCAGACACACACATAGGCTCAAAATAAAGGGATGGAGGAAGATCTACCATGCAAATGGAAGACAAAAAAAGGCAGGGGATGCAATCCTAGTCTCTGATAAAACAGACTTTAAACCAACAAAAATCAAGAGAGACAAAGAAGGCCATCACATAATGGTAAAGGGATCAATTCAACAAGAACAGCTAACTATCCTAAATATATATGCACCCAATACAGGAGCACCCAGATTCATAAAGCAAGTCCTTAGAGACTTACAAAGAGAGTTAGACTCCCACACAATAATAATGGGAGACTTTAACACCCCACTGTCAACATTAGACAGATCAATGAGACAGAAAGTTAACAAGAATATCCAGGAATTGAACTCAGCTCTGCAACAAGCAGACCTAATAGACATCTACAGAACTCTCCACCCCAAATCAACAGAATATACATCCTTCTCAGCACATCGCACTTATTCCAAAATTGACCACACAGGTGGAAGTAAAGCACTCCTCAGCAAATGTAAAAGAACAGAAATTATAACAAACTGTCTCTCAGACCACAGTGCAATCAAACTAGAACTCAGGATTAAGAAACTCACTCAAAACCGCTCAACTACATGGAAACTGAACAACCTGCTCCTGAATGACTACTGGGTACATAACGAAATGAAGGCAGAAATAAAGAAGTTATTTGAAACCAATGAGAACAAAGACACAACATACCAGAATCTCTGGGACACATTTAAAGCAGTGTGTAGAGGGAAATTTATAGCACTAAATGCCCACAAGAGAAAGCAGGAAAGATCTAAAATTGACACCCTAACATCACAATTAAAAGATCTAGAGAAGCAAGAGCAAACACATTCAAAAGATAACAGAAGGCAAGAAATAACTAAGATCAGAGCAGAACTGAGGGAGATAGAGACACAAAAAACCCTTCAAAAAATCAATGAATCCAGGAGCTGGTTTTTTGAAAAGATCAACAAAATTGATAGACTGCTAGCAAGACTAATGAAGAAAAGAGAGAAGAATCAAATAGACGTAATAAAAAATGATAAAGGGGATATCACCACAGAAATACAAACTACCATCAGAAAATACTATAAACACCTCTACGCGAATAAACTAGAAAATCTAGAAGAAATGGATAAGTTCCTGGACAATACACCCTCCCAAGACTAAACCAGGAAGAAGTTGAATCCCTAAATAGACCAATAACAGGCTCTGAAATTGAGGCAATAATTAATAGCCTACCAACCAAAAGAAGTCCAGGACCAGACGGATTCACAGCCAAATTATACCAGAGGTACAAGGAGGAACTGGTACCATTCCTTCTAGGGAATCCTCCCTAACTTTTTTTTTTTTTTTTTTTTTTTTTTTTTTTTTTTTGAGACGGAGTCTTGCTCTGTCACCCAGGCTGGAGTGCAGTGGCGCACCGCCTCCCGGGTTCACGCCATTCTCCTGCCTCAGCCTCTCCGAGTAGCTGGGACTACAGGCGCCCGCCACCACGCCCGGCTAATTTTTTTTTGTATGTTTAGTAGAGACGGGGTTTCACCGTGGTCTCGATCTCCTGACCTTGTGACCTAACTCATTTTATGAGGCCAGCATCATCCTGATACCAAAGCCTGGCAGAGACACAACAAAAAAAGAGAATTATAGACCAATATCCCTGATGAACATCAATGCAAAAATCCTCAATAAAATACTGGCAAACCAAATCCAGCAGCACATCAAAAAGCTTATCCACCATGATCAAGTGGGCTTCATCCCTGGGATGCAAGGCTGGTTCAACATATGCAAATGAATAAATGTAATCCAGCATATAAACAGAAACAAAGGCAAAAACCACATGATTACCTCACTAGATGCAGAAAAGGCCTTTGACAAAATTCAACAACCCTTCATGCTAAAAACTCTCAATAAATTAGGTATTGATAGGACGTATCTCAAAATAATAAGAGCTATCTATGACAAACCCACAGCCAATATCATGCTGAATGGGCAAAAACTGGAAACATTCCCTTTGAAAACTGGCACAAGACAGGGATGCCCTCTCTCACCACTCCTATTCAACATAGTGTTGGAAGTTCTGGCCAGAGCAATCAGGCAGGAGAAAGAAATAAAGGGTATTCGATTAGGAAAAGAGAAAGTCAAATTGTCCCTGTTTGCAGATGACATGATTGTATATTTAGAAAACCCCATCGTCTCAGCCCAAAATCTCCTTAAGCTGATAAGCAACTTCAGCAAAGTCTCAGGATACAAAAATCAATGTGCAAAAATCACAAGCATTCTTATACACCAATAACAGACCAACAGAGAGCTAAATCATGAGTGAACTCCCATTCACAATTGCTTCAAAGAGAATAAAATACCTAGGAATCCAACTTACAAGGGATGTGAAGGACCTCTTCAAAGAGAACTACAAAACACTGCTCAATGAAATAAAAGAGGACACAAAGAAATGGAAGAACATTCCATGCTCATGGATAGGTAGAAACAATATCGTGAAAATGGCCATACTGCCCAAGGTAATTTATAGATTCAATGCCATCCCCATTAAGCTACCAATGACTTTCTTCACAGAATTGGAAAAAACTACTTTAAAGTTCATATGGAACCAAAAAAGAGCCCGCATTGCCAAGACAATCCTAAGCCAAAAGAACAAAGCTGGAGGCCTCATGCTACCTGACTTCAAACTATACTATGAGGCTACAGTAACCAAAACAGCATGGTACTGGTACCAAAACAGAGATATAGACCAATGGAACAGAACTGAGCCCTCAGAAATAATAGCACACATCTACAACCATCTGATCTTTGACAAATCTGACAAAAACAAGAAATGGGGAAAGGATTCCCTATTTAATAAATGGTGCTGGGAAAACTGGCAAGCCATATGTAGAAAGCTGAAACTGGATCCCTTCCTTACACCTTATACAACAATTAATTCAAGATGGATTAAAGACTTAAATGTTAGACCTAAAACCATAAAAACCCTAGAAGAAAACCTAGGCAATACCATTCAGGACATAGGCTTGGGCAAGGACTTCATGTCTAAAACACCAAAAGCAATGGCAACAAAAGCTAAAATTGACAAATGGGATCTAATTAAACTAAAGAGCTTCTGCACAGCAAAAGAAACTACCATCAGAGTGAACAGGCAACCTACAGAATGGGAGAAAATTTTTGCAATCTACTCATCTGACAAAGGGCTAATGTCCAGAATCTACAAAGAACTCAAACAAATTTACAAGAAAAAAACAAACAACCCCATCAACAAGTGGGCGAAGTATATGAACAGACCCTTCTCAAAAGAAGACATTTATGCAGCCAACAGACACATGAAAAAATGCTCATCATCACTGGCCATCAGAGAAATGCAAGTCAAAACCACAATGAGATACCATCTCACACCAGTTAGAATGGCAATCATTAAAAAGTCAGGAAACGACAGGTGCTGGAGAGGATGTGGAGAAATAGGAACACTTTTACACTGTTGGTGGGACTGTAAACTAGTTCAACCATTGTGGAAGACAGTGTGGCAATTCCTCCAGGATCTAGAACTAGAAATACCATTTGACCCAGCCATCCCATTACTGGGTATATCCCCAAAGGATTGTAAATCATACTGCTATAAAGACACATGCACATGTATGTTTATTGTGGCACTATTCACAACAGCAAAGACTTGGAATCAACCCAGATGTCCATCAATGATAGACTGGATTAAGAAAATGTGGCACATATACACCATGGAATACTATGCAGCCATAAAAAAGGATGAGTTCATGTCCTTTGTAGGGACATGGATGAAGCTGGAAACCATCATTCTCAGCAAACTATCACAAGGACAGAAAACCAAACACCACATGTTCTCACTCATAGGTGGGAATTGAACAATGAGAACACTCGGACACAGGAAGAGGAACATCACACACCAGGGACTGTCGTGGGGTGGGGGAAGAGGGGAGGGATAGCATTAGGAGATATACCTAATGTTAAATGACGAGTTAATGGGTGCAGCACACCAACATGGCACATGTATACATAAGGAACAAACCTGCACTTTGTGCACAGGTACCCTAGAACTTAAAGTGTAATAAAAAATAACAATACTAATAAGATAAAAAAAAAAAGATGCTGGTTTACAAGGCTATAGACTATAACTAAATGGGCCTAGATGCTTATAGATTATTTATTTCTTTATAATGGCTTATCTCTGCTGCTGTGTGACTATGGCTAGCATTCTCCAGATTAGTAAAATCATTAGGATTAAATCTAAAACTAGACTTAAATACGCTTTAAGTTTATAACTAGATTGGCTCTCAACAGGGTTCCAGGTCATTGAGGTTGTCATGTAGGTGACCTCTGCACCCATTACTGTTCACTGGAATATTGTTTTTGCCCTACTTCTCTGAGTCTGGTCATTACTTAAATTGTGTTTCCTCAAACTGTACAAGATGAGTACCTCTCCTGACAATGTTCTTTTATAGTCGATACAGTGTCATCTTCATTATAAAGATCTGCATACTATTCTAATATGATGCTGGACCTTCACCATTGCCTTTTGAGAGCCTCTTCTCAATGTCAGAGAAATTATTCAAAACTTGGAAGGAGACACGCAAGATTCCCAAGCGATACAGTTTGGGTTTTTGTCCCTGCCCAGATCTCATGTGGAAAAGTAATCCTCAGTGTTGGAGGTGGGGATTAGAGGGAGGTGTTTGGATTATGGCAGTGGATCCCTCATGAATGGCTTGGGCTAGCCCCTTGGTGATAAGTGAGCTTGCGCCCTGAGCTCACAGGAGACGTGGTCTTTTTTTTTTTCTGAGATGGTGTCTCACTCTGTCACCCAGGCTGGAGTGCAGTGGTGCAAAATCAGCTCATTGCAAGCTCTGCCTCCCGGGTTCACGCCATTCTCCTGCCTCAGCCTCCTGAGTAGCTGGGACTACAGGCGCCCACCACCACACCCGGCTAATTTTTTGTATTTTTAGTAGAGACGGGATTTCACAGTGTTAGCCAGGATGGTCTCGATCTCCTGACCTTGTGATCTGCTCACCTCGGCCTCCCAAAGTGCTGGGATTACAGGCCTGAGCCACCGCGCCCTGCCGAGCCAGACCTGGTCATTTGAAAGCATGTGGCACCTCCCCCCTTCTCTCTCTTGTTCCTGCTTCCCCATGTGATGAGCCGACTTCCCCTTCTTCTTCCGCCTTGACTGGACGTTTCTGGAGGCCTCCGGAGAAGCAGAAGCTGCTATGCTTCCTGTACAGCCTGCAGATCCCTGAGCCAATTAAACCTCTTTTCTTATCAATTACCCAGTCTCAGGTACTTCTTTATAGCAGTCCAAGGACGGCTTAATACACTAGGTGTTCTTTCAGTGCACTGCTGGGCTTGTTCCTTTGACTGACTGTCTAATAACTGGGTTATTTGACAACTCTGTAGGCACAGAGGTTAACTTGTAGGTTCTTGTCCAGTTAGAGATGGAAGTAAGTTCTGCCCATTGTGAAAGATAACCCCAGAGGTTGTGGCTTATGGCCCTGTATGACATTAAATAGTTTTATATCTAACCTACTGACTGTATAAAGAATCTGACATTTCGGCCGGGTGCAGTGGCTCACACCTGTAATCCCAGCACTTTGGGAAGCTGAGGCGGGTGGATCACAAGGTCAGGAGTTTGAGACCAGCCTGGCCAAGATGGTGAAACCCCATCTCTACTAAAAATACAAAATTAGCCAGGCGTGGTGGTGGGCACCTGTAATCCCAGCTACTTGGGAGGCTGAGGCAGAGAATTGCTTGAACCTGGGAGGCAGAGTTTGCAGTGAGCTGAGATGGTGCCACCGCACTCCAGGCTGGGTGACAGGGTGAGACTCCATCTCCAAAAAAAAAAAGAACCTAACATTTCTTTATTACATTGTTATAAATACCTATCTCCTCAAATTCCTATGTGAACCTAGTCTTTTACGATTCCCTCATTAACTAACAAATTGAATACAATGTTTGACCACATGTTCATTTTATATATTTTTTTTGTTTTGTTGTTTTGAGACAGGGTCTCACTCTGTTGCCTCTGCTGGAATGCAGAGGCATGATCACAGCAGCCACAACCTCCTGGACCCAGTGATCCTCCCATCTCAGTGTCCAGAGCAGCTGGGACTATATGCATGAGCCACCACACCTGCTAATTTTTTTTTATCTTTTGTAGAGATCGGGTCTCGCCATGTTTCCCAGGCTGGTCTTAAACTCCTGGGCTGAAACAATAACACCCACCTCAGGCTCCCAAAGTGCTAGGATTACAGGAATGAGCCACCACGCCCAGCCTCATTTTATATTTGTATGAGATCATGTTTTTAATCTTTTGAAAATTAGTTTTTAGTCTACTATTAGAGACCTCTTCTTTTAAATTTAGCTTTCAAGTAAGTTAGGTTGATTGAGAAACAAAATAACATGCTGCTCTACTACTATAAAAGCCAACTGGCAATCATAGCCCAGACTTCTTTTCCTTCTTTGGCTGTTGAGTACTTTCTCTTCTTGTAGCCTAGAAAATATAGGCTAGAGAGCTTCACCAGATAGTTCTTTTAGTTAATCCGTCTGCCTGCAATATTTATGAAGCCCCGTGTGTGAAGAGCACGGCCCCGGGGTGCATAGTAAACATGTAATTAAAGGGGTGGGGAGAGGTTGCTGTATAGCTTCACGTGATTGTTTTCAACTAGAATTATGCTTGGCCAAAGGAGAAGGGGAAAAAATCCCCAACGATAATAAAATGAAGTTAATAAATTAGCATTTTGGCCAAGTAAGTGGACAAAGCTCCCTGCCACGTTAGCTAAGTTATCATGTGTTACCATTGTGTCCCTATCCAAATCTCCTGTCGAATTGGAGGAGGGACCTGGTGGGAGGTGACTGGATCATGGGGACAGATTTCTTCCTTGCTGGTCTTTTTTTTTTTTTTTTTTTTTTGAGATAGAGTTTTGCTCTCATTGCCCAGGCTGGAGTACAGTGGCACCATCTCGGCTCACCCACAAACTCTGCCTCCCGGGTTCAAGCGATTCTGCTGCCTCAGCCTCCCAAATAGCTGGGATTACAGGCACCCGCCACCACACTCGGCTAATTTTGTATTTTTAGTAGAGACAGGGTTTCTCCATGTTGGTCAGGCTGGACTCGAACTCCCGACCTCAGGTGATCCGCCTGCCTCAGCTTCCCAAAGTGCTGAGATTACAGGTGTGAGCCACACATCTGGCCTCTCTCTTGCCTTTCTCGTGATAGTGAGTGAGTTCTCATGAGATCTGATGGTTTAAAAGTGTGTGGTGGCCAGGCGCGGTGGCTCACGTCTGTAATCCCAGCACTTTGGAAGGCTCGGGTGGGTGGGTCATTTGAGGTCAGGAGTCCGAGACCAGCCTAGCCAACATGGTGAAACCCTGTCTCTACTAAAAATACAAAAATTAGCCAGGCCTGGTGGCACACATCTGTAGCCACAGCTACTTGGGAGGCTGAGGTGTGAGAACTGCTTGAGTTCAGGAGGCAGAGGTTGCAGTAAGCTGAGATCACGCCACTGCACTCTAGTCTGGGACACACAGCGAGACCCTTTTCCCAAAAGAAATAAAAAATTAAAAAATAAAAATAAGGCCGGGCATGGTGACTCACTCCTGTAATCCCAACACTGTGAGAGGCCAAGGTGGGTGGATCATCTGAGGTCAGGAGTTCGAGACCGGCCTGGCCAACATGGCGAAACCCCGTCTCTACTAAAAATACAAAAATTAGCCAGGCGTGGTGGCACGTACCTATAATCCCAGCTACTGGGGAGGCTGAGGCAGGAGAATCACTTAAACCTGGGAGGCAGAGTTTGCAGTGAGCCGAATTGACGCCATTGCACTCCAGTCTGGGCGACAAGAGTGAGACTCCATCTCAAAAACAAAACAAAACAAAACAAAAACCTTTTTTCTTCATAAATTGCCTAATCTCAGGTAGTTCTTTATTGCAGTATGAGAACAGACTAATATACCACCCAAAATGATCGCTTTCTTTACAGGATGGCTAATACCCTAGTATAACAGATTTGGACTTTAGAATTGGACCTCAGATATGGGAAGGTCCTAAGAAAACCTTTCTTTTGGGAAAAGCATCACAAGCACCACGTCTGAAGGAGAGTATGTCACTCAAGGCAGTCACTGAGTCTATCATTTTGCTCCACCTAGGTTGAGCTTCAAGGCCCAGCTCAAATCCTACATGTTCTGTGATGCTTTCCTGATCATCCTGGGCCAGAGTTGGCTTCCGCACTTGTCTGCACCCTCCATTTAAGACTTGTGTTTTTATGTGCATGTACTTTTTCTCCCAGTCCAGACTATAAATCCCTGGAAAACAAATTTTGTATCCTCTGCTTAGATATCCTCCCCAGTGTTTGTTATACAACAGGCACTCAATAATGAATGCCTATTGGTTGGTTCATGCGAACTGGTCACTCCTGGCCAGTACAGGTAGAAAAGAAACTGTAATCTGACCATTTTGAAAGACAATCAAATTCATCGGTAAACGATATAATTTCTTTCTCTGGATAATCTTGAAGTAATTAGTACAAGCCATCCACACCCATTATTATTGTTTTCTTTATACAGTATTGTCTTAAAATTGAAATTGCATTTACTTAGCAGAGGGCTTCTGAAACTATTCTTAAATTTTCAGTGTCGTATTTAAATTGGATTCATCTAATGAACAACAGAGTGCGCACAGAGTAAGAACAAATATAATAGGATGTATTTTACATTTGGTTGAATGAAACATTGAGTAAAGCAGCACGCCTAATTTCTCATGGTAGCTACTGATGTTAGAATCTAAAAAAGTCTAATTAGAGTGTTAGTGTAGAGACTAACCTTAGCATAGGGTAATAGCTAGATTATTTCCTCATTTGAGGACAGTGTGTCTGTGTCACAAAAACTGAGGTTTCATATATATATATATATATATTTTTTTTTTTTTTTTTCCTTTGGCTGGGCATAGTGGCTCATGCCTGTAGTCCCAGCAATTTGAGAGGCCAAGGTGGGAGGATTGCTGGAGCCCAGGAGTTTGAGATCAGCCTGAGCAGTATGGCAAAACCTCGTCTCTACACAAAATAAAAAATTAGCCAGGCATGGTAGCACATGCCCGTGGTCCCAGCTACTTGGAGTCTGAAGGATGGCTTGAACCCAGGAGGTCAAGTCTGCAGTGAGCCAAGATTGTGCCACTGCACTCCAGCCTGGGTGACAGAGTGAGACCCTGTCTCCAAAAATGAATAATTTAATGATATGAAAATAAAATATATTCTTCATAACATATGTCTTAGTACTTTGCTTACAGGACTTATCAAATACTCCTTGACTGAGTCTTGAGGGCCAGCTGTGAGCTAACACAGGGATAGACAGCATAAGGAACCACTTTATTCTATGCGATCATGAGCCCTGTTCCAAGTACTTCCCAAGTCCAAGTGCATTTTAGGGTGACTCTATTATAGAGTCCTAAATAAGGCAAGACCATTGGGACACAAAATGGTAAAATTCTTGTTTTGTACTAGTGCTTCTCAAACTTCATGTGAATACAAATTACCAGGTGACCTCATTAAACGCAGACTTTGATTCAGTATCTGGGGTGAGGCCTGAGATTCCACATTTCTTTTCTTTTCGAGACGGAGTTTTGCTTTGTCACCCAGGCTGGAGCGCAATGGGGCGATCTTGGCTCACTGCAACCTCCGCCTCCCATGTTCAAGCAATTCTCCCACCTCAGCCTCCCGAGTAGCTGGGATTACAAGAACCCACCACCATGCCCAGCTAATTTTTGTATTTTTAGTAAAGACAGGGGTTTCGCCATGTTGGCCAGGCTGGTCTTGAACTCCTGACCTCAGGTGATCCACTCGCCTTGGCCTCCTAAAGTGCTGGGATAACAGGCATGAGCCACCGCCCTGGCCAAGATTCCACTTTATTTTTTTTTTTCTTTTTAGACGGAGTCTCACTCAGTCACCTGGGCTGGAGTGCAATGGCGTGATCTCGACTCTCTGCAAGCTCCGCCTCCCAGGTTCACGCCATTCTCCTGCCTCAGCCTCCCAAGTAGCTGTAACTACAGGTGCCCGTCACCACACCTGGCTAATTTTTTGTATTTTTAGTAGAGATGGGGTTTCACTGTGTTAGCCAGGATGGGCTCCATCTCTTGACCTCGTGATCCACCCACCTTAGCCTCCCAAAGTGCTGGGATTACAGGCGTGAGCCACCGTGCCCGGCTGAGATTCCACATTTCTAACAGGCTCCCAGGCGCCGCTGAACTTGGCCTGGGATTGCACTTTGAGAATCCTTGCCTTAGAGAATCTGGGATTCTCAGACCTCTCAGGATTGCCGTAGATCTACCCTATTCCTGAAGCTCCTTTTCTCTTTCTCCTCTTCATGGTCTGACCCATGGGGCTATTGGGCCTTCTCTCTACCAGGCATCCCTGTTACTTCCCCAACACAAAATAGAACTCAGCCCCCTTCCTTTCCAATAATAATTTCTTTGTGATGAAAAAACAGGACAAGATCAGGAAGTGACATGTTACATGCTCCACAGACGTGAATTGACTGCATTGGAGATTATTCCAACCAACAAATATTAGGACTTTTACATTACAGGCAAAGATTTACCTGTGACCCAGAGTGGCATTTAACAGCAGTTATAAAGATGAAACACCTAGCTGAAATTCTATCCCACAATACATATACTTTTTTTTTGATGGAGTCTCGCTCTGTCACCCAGGCTAAAGTGCAGTGGTGTGATCTTGACTCACTGCAACCTCTGCCTCCCGGGTTCAAGCAATTCTCCTGCCTCAGCCTCCCAAGTAGCTGGACTACAGGTACCCACCACCATGCCCGGCTAATTTTTTATTTTCAGTAGAGATGGGGTTTTACCATGTTGGTCAGGCTGGTCTCAAACTCCTGACCTCAGGTGATCCACCCGCTTCAGCCTCCCAAAATGCTGGGATTACAGGCATAAGTCACCACGCCTGTCCTAATTTTTTTTTTTTTTTTTTAAACAGAGTTTCGCTCTGTTATCTATATTATCTAGGCTGGAGTGCAGTGGCCTAATCTCAGCTCACTGCATCCTCCGCCTCCTGGGCTCAAGTGATCTTCCCACCTCAGCCTCCCAAGTAACTGGGACCACAGCCACACGCTACCATGCCAGGCTAATTTTTAAATTTTCTGTAGAGACAGGGTTTTCCATGTTATCCAGACTGGTCTCAAACTCCTGAGCTCAAGCAATCTACCTGCCTTGGCCTCCCAAATCCCAGCTCGCCTGCTGGGATTATAGGCGTGAACCACTGCTCCTGGCCTGAGAACTATTTCAACAATAATTATCTAAAGGATAAAATTGTGACACTCAGAAATATAAATAAAATAAACACATGTCAAAGATTTTAGTAAACTCACGGCTTCATGAGGGAACCAGTAAGATGTTATAACAGGTCCAAAGAGAAGTCAAATAACACACATATACAGGCAGTCAAGAATGCAGAAATAAATTTCCTAACAGTACAAAACTGGTCAGTATCCCACAAGGCAATAATCAATTCCATCTCCACCACCAAAAAAGTTCATTTCGATTTCTCTGGACAAGTTATTTGTATTTCTACCCTTTTTTTTTCTTTACAATTTATAAAGTTATGAAATAATTCAAGTATAAAGAAAGCCTGAGATACCAAAAAAAAAAAATTAAAAAGAAAGAAAAAGAAAGCCTGAGATAACCTTGGAGATGTGTCAGGCAGTACACCCATTTTAGAGTGTCACATTTTTGCTGGCCGTCTAATCCTTCTTCCTTTGTCATTGTTCCTCCCTATGAAAGTGGCAATCTGGGAAACAAAATTGGGTCTTCCTCTAAAATAGGTTCCTTATGGACATGCCACAGGCAAGGAAGAGATAACTTCAAGGTCTTTCCACTTCAGGGCCATTCACAAGCTTCTACCTTCCAAATATTCATTGTCCAAGCTAAAGCTTCTCCTAGTTTCATATGTATCTTCCATGGCTCTGCTTCTCTCCAGTTAATACTATGTGTAGTTAAGGATGATTTGTGATGTAAACACTTGCAAGATACTACATATGCATCCCCCTCCCCGCACCAAGCAACCTTCTGAGAACAGTGTCCTCTTTTAATATTTGACACTCTGAGATTCAGAGATTATGCTCTCTACCCAGGAACAGAAACAAATGAGTTGAGTTAAAATCAAAAATAGAGGGCCAGCCGCGGTGGCTCACGCCTGTAATCCCAGCACTTCAGGAGGCCTAGGCAGGCAGATCACCTGAGGTTGGGAGTTCGAGACCAGCCTGACCAACATGGAGAAACCCCATCTCTACTAAAAATACAAAATTAGCTGGGCATGGTGGCGTGTTGCCTATAGTCCCAGCTACTCAGGAGGCTGAGGCAGGAGAATCACTTGAACCCAGGAAGCAGAGGTTGCAGTGAGCTGAGATCACACCATTGCACTCCAGCCTGGGCAACAAGAGCAAAACTCCATCTCAAAAAAAAAAAAAATCAAAACTAGATCTGTTTTGGTCTAGGCCCTCCCTCCCAGAAGAACTTGGTGGTTGTCTTAGTCTATTTGGGCTACTACAGCAAAATGCCATAAATTAGGTGGCTTATAAACAACATAAATTTATTTCTCACAGTTCTGGAGGCTGGGAAGTCCAAGATCAAGGAACTGGCAGGTTGGATATCTGGTGAGGGCCTGCTTTCTGGTCCACAGATGAAGCCTTCTCATTGTTACCTCACATGGTGGAAGGGGCAAGGCTGTTCTCCGGGTTCTCCTTAAAAAGGCACCAATGGCCGGGCGCGGTGGCTCAAGCCTGTAATCCCAGAACTTTGCAAGGCCGAGGTAGGTGAATCACGAAGTCAGGAGATCGAGACCAGCCTGACTAACATGGTGAAACCCCGTCTCTACTAAAAATTAGCCGGGTGTGGTGGCGCACACCTGTAATCCCAGCTACTCAGGAGGCTGAGGCAGGAGAATCACTTGAACTCGGGAGGCAGAGGTTGAGGTGAGCCGAGATCATGCCACTGCACTCCAGCCTGAGCTACAGAGCGAGACTCCACCTCAAAAAAAAAAAAAAAAAAAAAAAGGTACCAATTGCATTCAGGAGGGCTCCACCCTTGTGACCTAATCACCTCCCAACACCCCCACCTCCAAATACTATAACATTAGAACTTAGGATTTAACAGTCGAATTTGGAGGGGGTCACAAACATCTGGTCTGTAGCAGCGGTCCACACTGACTGGACACAAACCTCTGGGCTAGACATAAGCATTTTTTGCCAACACGTGGTCTGTGTTGGTTCTACCCAAGTGGCCATTCTGAGTTCTGTTACTGAGACAATTTCCAGAAGCACACACCCAAAGAGCCTACTTCATTACGTATCCAGTGTCAGTGCAGGGTGGACACTGAAGCCAGATTCTGCTCTCTTGGCTCCTCTCGGCCTCTCCTTGTGTACTTACTATTTCTGAAGTGAACGAGAGGCAAACTTCACTCACCCAGAAGCATTTGAAGGGCTTGATCCTGTGTGAAGTGAGATTTGTAGGGGAGCGGAGTTCCTCACATCCCAGCTCTAAATAGACAGTGGGTGTCACATCTACATACACTATTAAATATATATACTATCAAATATATATACTATCTATAATATATACTATATCAAATATATATCTATATATCCTATCAAAATATACTATTTTGTCTTCTGCAGTTTGAGTAAATATATTTTTGGAAGGTATTCACCTAATCATTTGTCCATCTATGTCATTACTCTATCCATCCATTTATTTACTTTCTATACATCTGTACTGAAAATAATAATTTCATACACTGAATTACCCAGATTACATTTAGATTTTTGCATTTAATTTAAGGCTGATTTTAAGAGACACATTCAAGGAAAGGTGACCAGGGTGTTTAGAGGTTCAGAAACTTCCTCATTTGAAGAAAAGCTGAAGATTAACTAACTTTAAAAAGAAAATAATAAAGGGAGAATTGATGCCTGGCCTCGAATATTTGACAAATTGTTTAATACAATATGGATTAGAAAATTTATGTACTTTCAAACTGTTATTAATTAGAGGCATATTTCAGGTCAAAATGAACTCTTAACAATTCAAACTACCTAGGATCAAATCTGTTGCCTGGGGCCAGGCGCAATGGCTCATGCCTGTAATCACAGCACTTTGGGAGGACGTGGTGGGCCAATCACTTGAGGTCAGGAGTTCAAGTCCAGGCTGGACAATATGGCAAAACCCCGTCTCTACTAAAAATACAAAAAAAAATTAGGGCGTGATGGCTCACGCCTGTAATCCCAGCACTTTGGGAGGCCGGGGCAGGTAGATCACGACATCAGAGATTGAGACCATCCTGGACACCATGGTGAAACCCCGTCTCTACTAAAAATATAAAAATTAGCTGGGCATGGTGGCATGCGCCTGTATTCCCAGCGGCAGGCGGAGGCAGGAGAATGGCATGAACCTAGGAGGCGGAGGTTGCAGTGAGCCGAGATGGCGCCACTGCACTCCAGCCTGGCGACAGAGCAAGACTCCATCTCAAAAAAAAAAAAAAAATTAGCCAGGCATGGTGGCGTGCACCTGTAGTCCTACCTACTCAGGAGACTGAGGCACGAGACTTTCTTGAATCTGGGAGGCAGAGGTTGCAGTGAGCCGAGATCGCACTACTGCATTCCAGCCTGGGTGACAGAGCCAAGATTCTGTCCCCCCAAAAAAATCAGTTGCCTGCATAGGAAGTCATGAATCTTTTTTTTTTTTTTTTAAATTAGATGGAGTTTTACTGTTGTTGCCAGGAGTGCAATGGCACGACCTCGGCTGACTGACTCGGCAACCTCCGCCTCCTGGGTTCAAGAGATTCTCCTGCCTCAGCCTTCCAAGTAGCTGGGATTACAGGTGTGCGCCATCATGCCTGGCTAATTTTGTATTTTTCGTAGAGACAGGGTTTCATCATGTTGGTCAGGCCGGTCTTGAGCTCCTGACCTCAGGTGATCCACCTGCCTTGGCCTCCCAAAGTGTTAGGATTACAGGTGTGAGCCACTGCGCCTGGCCAGAAGTCATGAGTCATTTTGTCACCAGCAGAAATGTAAGGATTTTGTATCTAGGATGTTTAGGTATGTCTTCATGGATTGGGAAGTTGACCTCACTGACATTAGATAAGTTCCAAATATTATAAGATACAATTTGTCTTACACAGACATGAGATTTAAAAATAAATCCATTGAGACAATTTCTGGAATAAGGGGGTGAGAAGATCTACAGACCCTCTTTCTAATGAAACAACTATAACTGGTGAAAATTACTTTTGGAAAAACACCTATTTAAAGTCTTGGCCGGCGCCCAGTGCGGTGGCTCACGCCTGCCTACCAAAGACTCCAAACAGCATCCCTATCTGCCACTGACACCTCAAGCACCGTTGCATCTGCTGGGTCATATGGCCCGAGTGGCAGTTCCAATGGTGCCTGCCTCCAGCAGCCTGGACCTGCTGCAGAGCCTCCTATTCTGGACTCCACTCAAAACTGATGGCCTTTTGGATCACTTGATAAATGGGCCGGAGTAACACACCCAAAGGAGGAATGTGTTGCCTCCAAATCCAAATAGGCCCGCTGGGTGTCTTGGCCCTTTCTTGGTGGAAGGAGACGCCAAATGCAGCAGCTTAACCTTCACTGAAAAGCGGTATCTCGACAGGCCCCACGCCGTTGGACCCCTAGACATTTCACTGCGGAAGAAGGTCCCCGAATTTTAGTCAGATTGAGTTCCCATCCTCTGGCACTGACATGTCTCACCAATGAGTCCAGTGCGTTTGCTACATCTCACTCGCTGGGTCCAGTCAGCACAGTGTCATCCGTGTAGTGGACCAACGTGACATCCTGCAGAAGAGAAAAGCGATCCAGATCTCTGCAAACAGGGGAGTTCGATTTCCATCCGCCCCCATCCGGGCCATCCTGCTGCCTTAGCGACTGCTCCTCCCCAAAGTGCGGGCGGGGGGCCTCTCTCCTACTCCCCACACACCCATTTCTGAGTAGCGACAGGGGCTGGAGGCTTATTTTACGGGGTAGAAAGCCGCTGGTAGACCAAGACTGTCCGAGGGAGGAGGACAGGATGAAGCCAGTGCGTGGTGGAGACCAGCCAGACAAGACTAGTGAGACAGTGTCCCGCTGACATGCTTTTTCCCTGGGGACAGGACTCCCCCGACTGCCTCCCTGCCTGGCCCTGGAGTTCTAGTTGGGGGGAGGAGTGGCAGGAAATGAGGGTGCGAAGGCCTTAGCCCTGCGGTTTGGGGTCTGCCGCCCGTCAAGAAGCGGGGATTTACTCTTCCGGGCCTTTCCCGCGCACCTTAAGGTACAGCTGCGCGATCCGCACTGCTGCCTGAGAAGAACCGATTGCCATTTATGAACTCTTTTTTAAGGAGGGAGTCATGGTGGCCAAGAAGGCTGTCCACATGCCTAAGACCTGCAGCTGGCAGACAGGGGTGTGCTTAACCTTCACGTCATGAAGGCCATGCAGTCTCTCAAATCCCGAGGCTACGTGAAGGAACAGTTTGCCTGGAGACGTTTCTACTGGTACCTTACCAATGAGGGTATCCAGTGTCTCCGTGATTATCTCCATCTGATCCCGGAGATCGTGCCTGCCACCCTACACCACAGCCATCCAGACATCGGCAGGCCTCGGCCTAAAGGTCTGGAGGGTAAGCGACCTGCAAGACTCACAAGAGGGGAAGCCAACAGAGACAGCTACAGACGGAGCGCTGTGCCCCCTGGTGCCCACAAGAAAGACAAGGCTGGGACCGGGTCAGCAACCAAATTCCAGTTTAGAGGTGGATTTGGTCGTGGATGTGCTCAGCCACCTCAGTAAAATTGGAGAGAATTATTTAGCATTGAATAAACTTATAGCCAGAAAAACTTAAAAAAAAAAAAAAAGAAGTCTGAAAACAAGATTATGACACAAAGCCAAAGAGTTGATATACCCCTGAGGTAGGACGGTGAAGGCATATTGCTGGCCTTGCCATCTGAAGGCAAATTGTTTCTGGTGGGCCTTATGGACAGGAATGGAGAAAAAGGCATTTGCCTAATCAATGGCTGCATACCAGGTACCAGGAGATGGTTAATTTGCTCAGGCAATGAAACCACATTTGGTACAGCAGCTGCAATTAGAGTCACCACTTGGTTAAGCTTACGATAATCCACTCTCATTCTCTAAGATGCATCTGTCTTCTGCACAGACTACATGGGAGAGCTGAATGGGGATGTGGTGGGAATCACCACCCCTGCATCTTTCAAGTCCTTGATGGTGGCACTCATCTCCACAGTCCCTCCAGGGATGTGATATTGTTTTTCATTTACTATTTTTCTAGGTAGAAGCAGCTCTAATGGCTTCCATTTGGCCTTTCTCACCATAACAGCCTTCACCCTACCAGTTGGGGCCAATGTGGGAATTCTGCCAGCTGCTAAGTATGTCTACGTCAATTATATATTCTGGCACTGGGGAAATGACCACAGGATGAGTCCAGGACCCACTGTAAGTCGGACCCGTGCTAAAACTCCATTAATTACCTGACCTCCATAAGGCCCTACTTTAACTGGAGGACCACAATGACGTTTTGGGTCCCCTGGAATCAATATCAGCTCAGAGCCAGTGTCCAGTAGTCCCTGAAAGATCTGATCATTCCCTTCTCCCCAGTGCACAGTTACCCTGGTAAAAGGCCAGAGGTCTCCCTGGGTAAGGATGGGAGAAGTATTAATGGTATAAATTGTCGGTAGTGTAGTGGGGTCCTTCCTCAAGGGGACCTGGCCTCCCCTTCATTCAAGGGGCTCTGGGTCTATAGACTGGTTCAAGTCTGGAATTTGATTGAGGGACCATGATTCTCTATTTTTTTTTTTTTTTTTTTTTGAGACAGAGTCTTGCTTGCTCTGTTGCCCAGGCTGGAGTGCAGTGGCATGATCTCCGCTCACTGCAACCTCCGCCTCCCGGGTTCAAGCAATTCTCCTGCCTCAGCCTCCTGAGTAGCTGGGATTATAGGCACCCGCCACCATGCCCAGCTAATTTTTGTATTTTTAGTAGAGACGGGGTTTCACCATGTTGGTCAGGCTGGTCTCGAACCCCTGACCTCGTGATCCACCCACCTTGGCCTCCCAAAGTGCTGGTATTACAGGCGTGAGCCACCACGCCTGGCCGATTCTCTATTTTTATAGCTCAAAATTAGTCTTTTTCCACTTGACCTGAACAAAAGACTAATTTGAGTACAAATTAAGTAAGAATGCAATAGGCTTCCTATCAATTTCACTTCTAGGAACACTGTGATAATTAGCCAATGCCAGAGCTCTACATGAGCCAGACTATTCTGATTGCTGCTTTGCCTCTGCTGTCCATTATGGTAACTACACCCATTATGGTAACAAACTTGCCTTTGACAGTTGAGTGCTGCTACTTGGCCCTGGCCACCTCAGGATCCAATTATTCCCATTGCATTTAAACTTTCTAATTGAGTGACTGCAGTTCACACTGTAAGATCTGACATACAGAGAAGAGCAATCACAGAGCTCTTGAAGGATGCAGGTGCTCCCCTCACAAATCTATTTCACAAAGCATTGGTCAAGGGTATGTGTTCTGAGCCTCCCAGCTGGGATGAGTATGTCTAAAGTGACTAATCCACTCCACCATCCCAATCTCCCTAAGCCCTTGGATCCCTTCCTCTACATTAAACCAACGGAGATCAGGCATTTCCAGCTTGTTCACAGTGGGCCATCTTTTGATCCATATTTCAGCTAACCAAGCAAATAAACTATTAGAACCTTTTTTTAACTCCCTGAGCTGCAATATTAAATGCAGAATCCCTGCTTAGTGGGCCCATATCGAAAAATTCAGCCTGATCCAACTTTACATTCCTTCCACCATTATCCCACACCCTTGATATCCATTCCTATGCCTGTTCTCCAGATTGCTGCTTATATAAATTACAAAACTTGAGCAGTTATTTTCAAGTGTAGCGCACCTCCTCGTGAGTCAGACTCGGAACATCACCTCTAGAGGCCAGCCCACTGGGACTTTAGTTATAGGTCTAGAAACAAACAGGGGTGTCAGGGGTAGGTCCGGAGGAGAATCAGCATTGTCTTGACCCCAGCTTCATCAGGGTCTTCCCACACATCCCCATTCCAAGTTACAGGGTCCCATTCTTTTCCAATCAATGCCCTCACTTTAACAGTAGACACCTGCTGGGCATGGTGGTGGCTCATGCCTGTAATCCTAGCACTTTGGGAGGCTGAGGTGGGTGGATTACCTGAGGTCAGGAGTTCTAGACCAGCCTGGCCAACATAGTCAAACCCCGTCTCTACGAAAAATACAAAAATTAGCTGGGCATGGCACACACCTGCAGTCTCAGCTACTCGTGAGGCTGAGGCAGGAGAATTGCTTGAACCCAGGAGGCGGAGGTTGCAGTGAGCCGAGATTGTACCACCACACTCCAGCCTTGGGTGATAGAACAAGACTCTGTCTCAAAACATAATAATAAAATAAAATAAATAAAATTCTTAGAAAACATAGCGTAAATCTTTGTGCCCCTGGATTAGGCAATGGTTTTTGTTTTGTTTTGTTTTTTGAGATGGAGTTTCGCTCTTATTGCCCAAGCTGGAGTGCAATGGCGTGATCTTGGCTCACTGCAACCTCTGCCTCCCAGGTTCAAGCGATTCTCCTGTCTCAGCCTCCTGAGTAGCTGGGATTACAGGCATGTGCCACCACACCCGGCTAATTTTGTATTTTTAGTAGAGATGGGGTTTCTCCATGTTGGTCAGGCTGGTCTCAAACTCCTGACCTCAGGTGATCTGCCTGCCTTGGCCTCCCAAACTGCTGCGATTACAGGCGTGAGTCACCATGCCCGGCCGGCAATGGGTTTTTTTATATATGACACCAAAAGCACAAATATCAAGAAAAAATAAAGTAGACTTTATCAAAATTGAGACTTTTTGTGCTTCAATAGACACCATCAAGAAAATTAAATGACAACTCACTGAATGGGAGAAATATTTGCAAATTATCTATTTGATAAGCAACTTATATCTAGAATATATAAAGAACGTTTACAATTCAATAAAAACATAAATAACCCAATTTTCTAACTGAGCAAAGGATCTAAATAGACATTTCTCCAAAGAGAATATGCAAATGGCTAATACTCCCATGAAAAGATGCTCGGCCGGGCACAGTGGCTCACGCCTGGAATCCTAGCTCTTTGGGAGGCCACGCCGGGTGGATCACGAGATCAGGGGTTTGAGACCAGCCTGGCCAAGATGGTGAAACCCATCTCTACTAAAAATACAAAAATTAGCTGGGCACGGCGGTGGGCGCCTGTAATCCCCGCTAATCGGGAGGCTGAGGCAGGAGAATTGCTTGAACCCGGGAGGCGGAGGTTGCAGTGAGCCGAGATTGTGCCACTGTACTCCAGCCTGGGTGACAGAGCAAGACTCCATCTCAAAAAAAAAAAAAAAAAAGTAAAGGACGAACATTGAATTAGAAATTGATAGAATCAGGTTCTCGGACCAGCCCTGCTGTTCATCAATTGTGTCATCTCCAGCAGATCACTTTCTTTTCCTTCTTCCCCTCTTATTGACCAACACAGTAGTAAGTAATACATGTCTTCCTTTGGATCAAATGACAAAGTATAGGTTTTGAGCATAGAACAATGAGATTTGTTTTCTTTTGAAGTTTCTAAAACCAGTCTCATTACTTTATAATCAGGCTATTTTATGAAAACATTAAAAAAAAAATACTTTAAACAAGTGAATTTGCAAGTCACCGACAAGGTCTGTTCTCCTGTTGGCTTTCTGAGTTCTGTCGCTGAAATTCATCTGTCCCTTTCGGCTTCCTGCATGACCTCATCCTGTTCAGCAGCACGGAAGAATAGTAAGAATTTACTCCCATTAAGCAATCTCCTAAACAAAAAGTGATTTGATAGGCAATAGCCTCAGAGACATAACTGTACAGTGAAATCAAGATCATTTCCACAGGGGTCTCTTCTGTGACCATCTGCAGCACTTATTCTAAAAGAAAACACTGATGAAATTTTAAGGATTTCTCTATAATGTGGTAATTGGCATTTGAAATTGTCTTAAGTCTACAATGAAAAGTCATATGGTACTACTTTGGGAAAATATCAATCAACGTTTTAACAGAAATGCAGTTTCAGTGTTCCTTTAATACATACATACAACTTAAATGAGTTGTGGGTGCCAGACCTTCTTTTAATGAATGGATCATTTGCAATGAACCTGATTGTGAATCCAATGCCTTACAAAGCAAATGCTTTAAGTGCTTAAACAGGTTGTTCTAGAATACATCTGAGGTCAATAACAAGAACACGTTTCACTTTATTTTTTAACTTTACAATAGTTTTACTTCAATTACATTCAGAATTCTTTTTTTTTTTTTTTTTGAGATGGAATCTTGTTCTGTCACCCAGGCTGGAGTGCAGTACTGCAATCTCAGCTCACTGCAACCTCCGACTCCCCAGTTCAAGCAATTCTCCTGTGCTCAGCCTCCCCCATAGCTGGGACTACAGGCACTCACCACCACATCCAACTAATTTTTGTACTTTTAGAAGAGACGGGGTTTCGCCACGTACCCCAGGGTGGTCTCGAACCCCTGAGCTTGGGCAATCCACCCACCTTGGCCTCCCAAAGTGCTGGGATTACAGGCATGAGCCACCATGCCTGGCCCCTGTTCAGAATTCTTGCACTTGTAGTGCAAGAGGGACAAGAATCTGCCTCTGCACAAAGTTGCAAAATAATACTGTGGTTCTTTTCTTGTCTAATTTTCATAAACTCTTAACAACAAGCATGTTATTTCCGCAGAAACAAAATCACAGTTTGAATTGAATATAATCTTTACATATAATCTTACAGAGGGACTTTTTGTTCCTGAACTCCTGATAAGAAAGAACTTTTTATATGACCCGTATCCAACTTGTGCAACTTATCTAAAGTAAGCTCACAAATGTATTTTCTCAAATAATACGATACATACTTCATTATAATAGCCTTGAATTTCAAAATAGTTTGAAAACAAAACTCCTTGTGAGTGGGAGGGGTAGTTTTAACCAAAAAATCAATTAAGTGAGAAAATTTGATGGTGGTGGTGGGATTAGAAATCCTCATTTTGTTTTATTTTGTTCTCATAAGCATTTTAAATTGTCCCTCTGGAATCACGTTGTTTTTGAACTTGCACGGATGGTAGGATTCTTTAAGGTAAGGACCAGGTCTTACTCATCTTTGTTTTCTCAGAAACCAGCATATCACTGGTTGAAATAATTCCCATGAAAACTGCCATTCTCTCTGGTGTGTGGACACAATTTCTAACTGACAGGGATCTGAAGTACGCATTTTCAGTAGCTGCTTACGAGTCACTGCACTGAGTCTGCTTCTTACAGAAAACTGCCTGACTCAAAGCTCAGCTAGGCCCCTTGCTTAGCTGCACCGAACCTTACAGAGCATCCCTGTCTGCACTGACCTTGGCCTCTGCCACTCTCCCAGGACACGTGGTTTGTTTCTCTGAGAAGCAACTGTCGTAATGCCACGTTGGGCAGACAGGCTTCTTCAGTGGTAGACCACAGTCAGGAGGAAAGGAACACTCTCTGGGGGACAGCATTTCACCGGGTGGTTTTCCAGGGACGGTGCGTTGGCAGCACCCACGGTAGGGTGTGTTGGCAGTGTTGGCAGCACCCACCCTGGC
Organism: Hylobates moloch; assembly: GCF_009828535.3. Lineage (NCBI taxonomy): Eukaryota > Metazoa > Chordata > Mammalia > Primates > Hylobatidae > Hylobates > Hylobates moloch. Next base: position 232,936,766 of record NW_026652276.1, on the reverse strand, counting down.
TGGGCCTGTGCCTCTGCAGGGCTGCGCCCTCCCCAGAAGGCAGTCCCTCCCGCCAGCCTTTCCCTAATGGATTTCCATTTCTATCGATTGGGGACTTAGACGCCGGCAAGCAATTAGTCCTCATCAGGCAGCAGGAGTTTCCTAAGGGGACTGCCAGCTAGTCTAATTGCTGGCAGCTGTGGGGACGCTCAGCTGCCAGGGACAGGCTATTAACCCCCAGTGTCCCGGGCTCCAAACAGTCTCCCGACCTAGCACAGTTCCTCACTGTGGTATGAGTTTGGAGATGGCTGTTCTTTATCTTGGAATACTCTGTTGAGAGATTTGCTTTACTCTTCAAAGGCACTTTGAGATAAAGTGTGAAGTGCTCAACCTTGCTCTTTAGCAGCAAAATACCTCAGAGAGGAAAAAGCAAAGCAGGATTTACAACTGGTTTCTAGGCCAGCGTGGTAGCTCAGGCCTGTAATCCCAGTACTTTGAGAGGCCGAGGCAGGTGGATCACCTGAGGTCAGGAGTTCAAGAACAGCCTGGCCAACATGGTGAAACCCCAACTCTACTAAAAATTCAGAAATTACTCTGGACACCTGTAATCACAGCTACTCAGGAGGCTGAGACATGAGAATTGCTTGAACCTGGTAGGTGGAGGTTGCAGTAAGCCGAGGTCGTACCACTGCACTCCAGCCTGGTCGACAGAGAGACCCTGTCTCAAAAAAAAATTTTTTTTAATTGTTTCTATTATGGAAATTCTCAAAAACTCACAAAAGTAGAATAAGCCCTCATATACCCCATATATACCCCATATACCTGTCCATCAGCGAATTCTTTACCTTCTGCCATTCTTTTTCACCTATTCCCTCCACTTCCACTTTTTTTCTTTTTACTAGAGAATTTTAAAGCAAATACCAGACATATCATTTTACTTATAAGTGCTTTAGTGTGTCATTCTAATATAGTTTAATACAATTTTTTTTTGAGGCAGGGTCTTGCCCTGTTGCCCAGAGTGAAGTGCAGTAGAGGGCAGTGGTTTGATCGTGGCTCACTGCAGCTTCAAACTCCTATGCTCAAGCGATCCTCCTGCCATGACCTCCTAAGTTAGTAGCTGGGACTACAGGCGTGCACCACCACCCCCAGCTAATTAAAAACATTTTTTTGTAGAGACACAGTCTTGCTATGTTGCCCCGCCTGGTAAAGATATTTCAAAAAATAACCATAACATAATTACTACACCCCCAAAAATCAATTCCTTAATATCATCCACTATTCAGGCATGTTCACATTTCCACAATGCCTCAAAAATGTCTTTTCAGGGCCGGGCGCGGTGGCTCACGCTTGTAATCCCAGCACTTTGGGAGGCCAAGGCGGGCGGATCACGAGGTCAGGAGATCGAGGCCATCCTGGCTAACATGGTGAAACCCCGTCTCCACTAAAAAATACAAAAAAAACTTAGCTGGGCGTGGTGGCAGGCGCCTGTAGTCCCAGCTACTCTGGCGGCTGAGGCAGGAGAATGGCGTGAACCTGGGAGGCGGAGCTTGCAGTGAGCCGAGATTGCACCGCTGCACTCCAGCCTGGGTGACAGAGTGAGACTCCGTCTCAAAAAATAAAATAAAATAAAATAAATAAATAAAAACAAATAAAAAATAAAAATGTCTTTTCAGGCTGGGCACGGTGGCTCACGCCTGTAATCCCAGCACTTTGGGAGGCCGAGGCCGGTGGATCACGAGGTCAGGAGATTGAGACCATCCTAGCTAACATGGTGAAACCCCATCTCTGCTAAGAATACCAAAAATTAGCTGGGCGTGGTGGCAGGCGCCTGTAGTCCCAGCTACTTGGGAGGCTGAGGCAGGAGAATGGCGTGAACCCGGGAGGCAGAGCTTGCAGTGAGCTGAGATCGCACCACTGCACTCCAGCCTGGGCGACTAAGTGAGACTCTGTCTCAAAAAAGAAAAAACAAAAAAACCACACACGAGATATCATCTCACCCCAGTTAAAATGGCTGTCATCCAAAAGACAGACAATAACAAATGCGGACAAGGATTGAGGATGTGGCGAAAAGAGAACCCTCATACACTGTTGGTGGGAAGGTAAATTCGTACAGCCACTATGGAGAACAGTATGGAGGTTGCTCGACAAACTAAAAATAGAGCTACCACATGATCCAGCAATCCCATTGCTAGGTATACACCTGTGTATTACTCTGTTTTCACACTGCTGATAAAGACATACCCCAGACTGGGAAGAAAAAAGGTTTAATTGGACTTATAGTTCCACATGGCTGAGGAGGCCTCAGAATCATAGTTGGAGGCAAAAGGCACTTCTTACATGGTGGCGGCAAGAGAAAATGAGGAAGAAGCAAAAGTAGAAACCCTTGATAAACCCATCAGATCAGGTGAGACTTATTCACTATCATGAGAATAGCATGGGAAAGACCGGCCCCCATGGTTCAATTACCTCCCTTTGGGTCTCTCCCATAAGACGTGGGAATCCTGGGAGATACAATTCAAGTTCAGATCTGGCTGGGGAAACAGACAAACCATATCAACCCCAAAGAAAGGAAATCAATGTATCAAAGAGATATCTGCACTCTCATGTTTATCACAGCACTATTCACAATAGCCAAGGTTTGGAAACAACCTAAGTGTCCATCAACAGACAAATGAATAAGGAAAATGTGGTACATGTACACAATGGACTATTAGCCAAAAAAAGAATGAAATTCCGTCATTTGTGACAACATAGATGGAACTGGAGGACATTACATTAAGCGAAATCAGGCACAGAAAGACCAATTGCACATGTCTCACTCATATGTGAGAACTAAAATGTAAAACAAACTCATGGGGATAGAGAATAGAATGATGGTTACCAGAGGCTGGGAAGGGTAGTGGTGGGTGTGGGAGTGGAGTGAGGATGGTTAATGGGGGCAAAAATATAGTTAGATAGAATAAGATCTAGCACAACAGGTGACTACACTAAACAATAATTTATTGTGTTTATACACATACACACACACGTATTTTGAGACAGAATCTTGCACTGTCACCCAGGCTGGAGTACAATGGTGTAATCTCAGCTCAATTCAACCTCTGCCACCTGGGTTCAAGTGATTCTCTTGCCTCAGTCTCCCAAGTAGCTGGGATTACAGGTGCCTGCCACCATGCCCAGCTAATTTTTTTTAATATTTTTAGTAGAGACAGGGTTTCACCATGTTGGTCAGGCTGGTCTCAAACTCCTGACCTAAGCTGATCCACCTGCCGGGGCCTCTGAAGTGCTGGGATGACAGGCATAAGCAAACGTGCCCAGCCCTGTTGAGACGGGGTTTCACTTGAGCCAGACGCGGTGGCTCACACCTGTAATTCTGACACTTTGGAGGACGAGGTGAGAGGATCACTTGAGCCCTGGAGTTCAAAACCAACCTGAGGAATAAGACAAAACCCAATCTCTACACAAAATACAAAAAATTAGCCACGCCTGGTGCCACGCACCTGTGGTCCCAGCTACTCAGGAGGCTGAGGTGAGAGAATCGCTTGAGCCTGGGAGGCGGAGGTTGCAGTGAGCCAAGATCGTGCCACTGCACTCCAGCCTGGGTGACAGAGCGACAAGGAAATACAAAGAACAAAAAACCCAAGAATACTTTGTAGGTGGTGCTGTGAACTTGCTTTTGCTTTTTATTCAGGAGGCACAAAATCTCTCACTATCCAATGATGTTAGAACTGATCAAACAGTTCAAATGTTGTCAGCCTGACCCATCTATTCTAAAGTTCCCTATTAACATTTCGCCCAATAATTTTAGCAGATATTGATAATCAGTGGCTAGAATGATTTTGTTAGGGTTTACTAAATGGTAGCATGCTAATGTTTTCATTCCTTTGGCATATATCAGCTACAGTTCTTCTATAGAGAAGAATTCCCCCGTCATGTCTGCAAAGGCAGGATAAATACTTGATTCCTTCCCTTTATTGCTATCGAATTAATGAATTGCTTCCTTAAGCACCTTTAACTATGAAAATATTTTTGGAATATCATTATGAACTCATGGATTTTTGTATGTTTGATGTGTTTCAATCTTTGCAGTCCTACTTTCTAAAGCTAAAGTTATCCCAATTTTAATCAATAATAGCCTTATCCACCAGGCATGATGGCTCACGCCTGCAATCCCAGCACTTTGGGAGGCTGAGGTGGGCAGATCACTTGAGGCCAGTAGTTTGAGACCAGGCTGGGCAACATGACAAAAGCCCCTCTCTACTAAAAATACAAAAAAATTAGCGGGGCTTGGTGGCGTGCACACCTATAGTTCCATCTACTCGAAAGGCCGAGGCAGGAGAATCGCTTGAACCCGGGAAACGGAGGTCGCAGTGAGCCAAGATCATGCCACTGCACTGCAGCCTGGACAACAGAGCGAGACTCTGTCTCAAAAATAATAATAAAATAAAAAAATAGCCTTTTCAAATTTGTTCTGTTAGGACCCCTGCTCCTTTTTTTTTCCAGCTGTGACTCCAGACAGGATCCAAAGAGAAGTTTTACAATCTCTTCTTTGGGTTTTAAGGAGACTGTCTTTACCCTTCTGTGTTAGCCTCTGAAAGCATTGCATCAGCCTTAAAGGGGTGCAGGAAAGGGTCATGTACCCTTCTGAGTTGCCTTACTAGTCTTTGACGTTTTTCTGTCCCGTGCTTGGAATAATTGTTTTCCAAGGTGCCATGTTCCTTTCAGTAGAACTTTGAATTACGATGTCCCTTGCTAACAGATTGTCATTGCTTCTTGTCCAGCTTATTATGTTTAAGGAGACAGTGAAACTGTATTAAGATTCAGTCTGGTATCAGTATCCTACAAATGTAAATGCATCTGCACCCATCTTAAACTTCTTCCTTCCTGCCCCAAAGGAACCAGAGTCTAAAATATGCTTTTGATGTCTTTACTTCCATTATTGCCTCACTCTCTCCAACCTTCAGCCTCATCTCCTCTGTGGGTGAATCAGAGATGCCCACCACTGCCTCCTGGTCCCCTATCTTATCTCCTCAACTGGACTGAAGGAGGTATTATTGTTGTTCCATTTTATAGATGGAGAAACTGAGGTCTAGGAAGTTCGCATGTATGCTAAAAGGGTTAATAGTGTACTTGGGACAGCAGGAATGACCTTTCTCACTCATTTTGCATCTTTTACAGTGCTGAACACAGAGTGTGTCCTCGCTAAGGTTGCAACGGAATTATCACCATGCCACATACTTGGTGGCTGCTCTTCATCAATCCCTCATCCAGGCACTTTTTCTCCCACACCAAAGAAGCTTCATCCCACAACCGATTCATAGAAACGGAATAAAATAAAACTGTGATTGGTTCTGTTCCGAAGAAGCCATGCATTAAGGAAGAAAAATCGTGCCCGGAAGAGCTGTCAGCTTCATTACGGGCTCTGCAGCCAGCCACGTGGGAGGGCAGTCGAATCCTGGAGACGGAGCGGGTTAATGACCAAAACCCCTCCCATGGCACACTTGAGCCCCCACACACACGTGGTGTTCTCAGAAGCCACACGATGGGGGGAAATCTTTTCTCAGTTCCTTAATATTTCAGAAACAATATGCCGCTAGCGATTTCTCATCTTTTCTAATTCTCTGAGGAAGATTATTTCAGAGAACCAAATAAGAGGTCCATATAGCAGGGCAGAGTGAGCTCAAGAAAAACCCTCCGCACACCCAGATGGTCGTGGATGCCGTCTCAGCAGTGGGGAGACCTCAGGAGAAGTGGGGAAAAACACCACTGGTCCTCCACATGGGAGGCGTGGACCCTGGAGAGGAGCTTTAGAACTAACCCCCATTCGTGCTTCTTCACTGAGTTTCTACTCACTTGCTTTGCCCATTGGCTATCTTGGTCTGTCTTTGTTCTGTAGTTGAAGTAGTTGAAGTCTTCACACACTAAGAATATTATATCAGCCTAGCCAGGGAGTTCGGGGTTCTTAGGGTCGAATAAACTACCCAAATTAGCTTAAGAGGGAACTTGGCTGGGCACGGTGGCTCATGCCTGTAATCCCAGCACTTTGGGAAGCCAAGGCAGGTGGATCACCTGAGGCCAGAAGTTCGAGGACCAGCCTGGCCAACATGATGAAACCCTGTCTCTACTAAAAATACAAAAATTAGCTGGGTATGGTGGTGAGGGGCCTGTAATCCCAGCTACTAGAGAGGCTGAGGCAGGAGAATCACTTGAATGCGGGAGACAGAGGTCGCAGTGAACTGAGATCTTGCCACTGCACTCCAGCCTAGGTGACAGAGTAAGACTGCCCAAAAAAAAAAAAAAAAAAAAAAGGAAGGAAGGAAGGAGAAAAGAGGGAACTCATTGACTCCATAACTGGAAGCCCAAGAGTAGATCTACACTCAGGTGCAACAGGATCCAGGGACCCTAACAATAACTCAAACCTTTCTCTCCATTTACCTTTCCCCTTCCCTCATCTCTGTTTGCCTTGATGCCATCCTTCTGCAGTTAGCTTTTCCTTCTGTAGCCAGAATCATCAGCAGCCACAGGACACCTCAGTCCTTCAAGCTTTGTCAACCCAAAGGTAAGGTCCATTCTTCTTGAGGTCCAAAGCCAAAAAGAGACTCTCCTTAGGGAAAGGGGATGCTGAACAACCCAAAACAGCAGATGCTTAGTACACTACTAACCCTTTTAGCATATATGTGAACTTCCTAGACCTCAGTTTCCCCATCTATAAAATGGAACAATAACAATACCTACCAGTAGTCGTTACATAATGCATGTAAAATGCTTAGCACTACTCCCTGCACATCATAACCCCTATATTCATGCTGGCTCCTTATTATTTGTATCATTATATGATACAAATAACCATCCTAGATGGTCATCTTTTAATTCTACTTATGATATCTCACACTGAGTAGAACTTAAGTTTTTTTCTGTGACCAAACCTAAAAATATTTTCTTTATGGCTTCTGAATGATGTCTTGTATAGGAGAGACTTCCCCACACCGACATTACAAAAACATCCTCTTACATCTCCTTCTAGTATTTTTGTAGTTTTATTTATTTATTTATTTGAGATGGGGTCTCACTCGTCGCCCAGGCTGAAGTACAGTGGCGCGATCACAGCTTACTGCAGCCTTGACCTCCCCAAGCTCAGGTGATCCTCCCACCTCAGTTTTTGTATTTCTAGTAGAGACGGTTTCACCATATTGTCCAGGCTGGTCTCGAACTCCTGGGCTCAGGCTGTATATCTGGCTCTGGCTCTTCTCCCACAAGCTATTAATCCAAAACCGTTTTGTTTGTTTCTTTTTGTTTTTGTTTTTTTGAGATGGAGTTTCGCTCTGTCGCCCAGGCTGGAGTGCAGTGGCGCGATATCTGCTCACTGCAAGCTCCGCCTCCCAGGTTCACACCATTCTCCTGGCTCAGCCTCCCGAGTAGCTGGGACTACAGGAGCCCGCCACCATGCCCGGCTAATTTTTTGATTTTTAGTAGAGACGGGGTTTCACCAAGTTAGCCAGGATCGTCTTGATCTCCTGACCTTGTGATCCGCCCGCCTCGGCCTCCCAAAGTGCTGGGATTACAGGCATGAGCCACCGCGCCCTGCCTTTGTTTTTGTTTTTTGTTTTTTTGAAACAGAGGCTTGCTCTGTAGCCCGGGTTAGGGCAGTGGCATGATATCGGCTTACTGCAACCTCCACCTCCCGGGTCCCAGTTCAAGCGGTTCTCCTGCCTCAGCCTCCCAAATAGCTGGGATTACAGGCACGCACCACCATGGCCAGCTAATTTTTGTATTTTTAGTAGAGATGGGGTTTCACCATGTTGGCCAGGCTGGTCTTGAACTCCTAACCTCGTGATCTGCCTGCCTCGGCCTCCCAAAGCACTGGGATTACAGGCGTGAGCCATTGTGCCCAGCCTCCAAATAAACTTTTAAATCAGCTTATAAAGATACAATTTTAAATGAGTTGTATTTCATCATAAGAATGAGCTTTCCTGACTAGGAAGCAATGCAGAGCTCCATTGATTCAGACATTCTTCATGTTCCTGAGTATTAGAGAACATAGGAGGGAAAATAAACATAACACATTCACTCTTATTCCTAGTTCTCAATATTTTATGGTTTTGGTGGGCTTTTGTTTTGCTATTAAATAAAATTTTATTGCCATTAAGTTTTCTAATTTATCATTATTGCCGATGTTAACTATTTTTTTTTTGAGACAGAGTCTCATTCTCCCAAAGTGCTGGGATTACAGGCGTGAGCCACTGCGCCCAAACTGCCAATGCTATTAATATGTTCGTGTTTTACTCATAACTGGTTATCCTGTTGAGCTTTTTATCTGAACAATTTTCAGTTTTTAGTTGAATTATTCTGTTTTCTTTTCTTTTTCTCTGTCGCCCCAGCTGGAGTGCAGTGGCATGATCATGGCTCACTGCAGCCTTGACGTCCTGGGCTCAAGTGATCCTCCCACCTCAACCTCCCGAGTAGCTGGGACTACAGGCATGCGGCACCACATCCAGTTAATTGTGTGTGTGTGTGTGTGAAGACAGTGTCCATGTTGCCCAGGCTGGTCTCAAACTCCTGACCTTGTGATCCGCCTGCCCCAGCCTCCCAAAGTGCTGGGATTACAGGTGTGAGCCACCGCGCCCGGCCACTCAATTTTTTCTATAATTGTTGATTAATTTATGTTTTCCAAACAAAATTGTTTCAAACTATCATCTGTATTTTCAAATGTATTATTAAACTTACAGTCAATTTATTTTCCTGATTTACTTGATCTTTTAATTTTTTTTCAAGAATTTCATGTCTCTAGTTGTCATTGCCTTGTCAAATTCTATTATTTCCAATAGGGTTTACCTGATTATTTTAAAGCTATACTGCTCAATTCATAATGAATTGTATCTTAATTAATATCTTTTATTAATATAAATATCTATTTTAGTCCCATTAATGCTTTTTGTTGTATCTATTGCAAGTCCTGCTTTCTTTATTTTTCCTTCTCTTTGTCCATCCTATATTTTCAGCCCTGCTGTGAAATTTCTGTTTTGGATGTGCTTCATGTAAAAAGCATAACTTTTTAAATGCAATGTAGGTTTCTTTGTATTTTAATAGAACTTGGTCTATTCAACTGTTTTATTTAGCCTATTTAAATGTTTAATGCTCCTCGATATGGCTGGTGTAATTTTTAATATCTTCATGTTTTCTATTTAGATATATGTCTTGTAAAAAGCTTATAACTTTTTAATGCAATCTGAGATTGTTTGTACTTTAATAGAATTTAATCTATTTAAAATTTTAATGATCCTTGATATGGCTGGTCTAATTTTTAATATCCTCATATTCTCTGTTTATCTTGCTTTTTATGGTCTGGCTTTTTCCCCCCTTCTGTGTTTTGCTGCTTTGATCTGATTTTCTTTATTCCTTTCCCCCTCAATTTAGTAGTTCCACTCCATCTTGCTATTCTACTGACTATATTAGTTCGACTTATTTTTTGTAGCTGCCCAGAAAACTCTGTTTACCAATTAAGTACTTAACAAATTATCTTGCTGAAAATGATAACTACAATAGCAATGACATCCACAAAACGAACGAAACCTTGTAAATCTGCTTCATTTCTCTGGCATCATCTAAAGTAGAATTAAAAGCTCAGTTCATAGTTTCAAAATTCTCCAAGTTAACGTTCCCCTCTCGATTCTCTTGCTGCCCAGTCACGTGAACTCTGCCGTCTTGCTTCACCTTTCTTCCCACACACTGCCCACAACATTCCATCTTTGGATGCTTTTCTTTGAAATGAAATTCTCTCATTATCCATCTTATCACCTAGGTCACTCCAAAGCTGAGACAGTCTCTATCCACTCAGATTTAAAGGTAGAAAACATAAAAGTGGACTCAAAAATTCATTCATTCTACTGTCGCATTTGAGATTAAGAAAAAAAAATTGCCTTCTGTGCCAATAGCGATCCTGCAAACATGGTGAAGGTTCCTAAAACCGGCAGGACTTCTTTTTTTTTTGAGAGAGAGAGTGTCTCGCTCTGTTTTGTTTGTTTGCTTGTTTTTTGAGACAGAGTCTCGCTCTGTCGCCCAGGCTGGAGTGCAGTGGTGAGATCTAAGCTCACTGCAACGTCCACCTCCTGGGTTCAAGCGATTCTTCTGCCTCAGCCTTCTGAGGAGCTGAGATTGCAGGCACCCAACACCACGCCTGGCTAACTTTTGTATTTTTAGTAGAGACAGGGTTTCACCATGTTGGCCAGGCTGGTCTTGAACTCCTGACCTCAAATGATCTGCCCACCTCGGCCTCCCAAAGCGCTGGGATTACAGGCGTGAGCCACCGTGCCTGGCCAACCTGTGGGACTTTCTGTAAGAAGTGTGGCAAACACTATCCCCAAAAAGTGACACAGTACAAGAAGGACAAGGATTCTCTGTATGCCCAGGGTGAGGGGGTTATGACAGGAAGCCGAGTGGCTATGGTGGGCAGACTAAGCCGATTTTCTGGAAAAAGGCTAAAACTACAAAGAAGATTGTGCTAAGGCTTCAGTGCATTGAGCCCAGCTGCAGATCTAAGAGAATGCTGGCTATTAAAACATGCAAGTGGCCGGGCACGGTGGCTCACGCTTGTAATCCCAGCACTTTGGGAGGCCGAGGCGGGCGGATCATGAGGGCAGGAGATCGAGACCATGGTGAAACCCCATCTCTACTAAAAACACACAAAAAATTAGATGGGCATGGTGGCGGGCGCCTGTAGCCCCAGCTAGTCGGAGAGGCTGAGGCAGGAGAATGGCGTGAACCTGGGAGGCGGGGCTTGCAGTGAGCCAAGATTGCACCACTGCACTCCAGCCTGGGCGACAGAGCGAGACTCTGTCTCAAAAAAAAAAAAAAACAAAACATGCAAGCATTCTGAACTGTGAGGAGGTAAGAAGAGAAAGGGCCAAGTGATCCAGTTCTAAGTGTCATCTTTTGTTTTACTATGAAGACATAATAAAATCTTGAGTTTATGTTCAAAAAAGAAAAAGGAAAAAATTGATTCAGCTAATATTGAACTTACTGAGCACATACTATGGCCAGATACTGTTCTTGGTAGTGGGGGTATAACAGTGAACAAGATGGGAGTAGGGAGAGCACACAGATAATAATAACAAGTACATCAACAGACGATTATATAATCTAATGTCAGGTGGTGACAGGTGCTAGGAGGAAAAATAAAGGAGAGGTGACAGATGGTGATGAGGGTGCTATTTTAGATGAGGTGGTGAGGGAAGGCATGTCTGAGGAGGGAGCATTCAAGCAAAGCCCCGATATTTGCAAGGCCCTCGGATGGGAGGGGACTGGCCTGCTCAAGGAGCAGCAGGGACTCGAGGAGCAGCAAGGAGGGCTGGGAGGCAAATTCAGGGGGAGTCAGAGGCCAGGGCCGGGACTATCTGGGAGGCCGTGATAAAGATTTTGATTTTGATTTTTAATTTAATAAAAGTCATTGGAAGTCATTGTTTTGTCCTGGGCAGTGCCATTCCCTGACTCATGCTCTGGAAAGATCACTGTGGCTGCTGTGCATACAGTCGGTTGCCAGGGCCTGAGTGGACACAGAAGAGCCAGTTAGGAGACAACTTCTTCAGAGAAGACGCGCGGCCGTGGTGGCTTAGACAGGCGGCCCCGGCGTTGGGGGGAGAAGCGGTGGGATACAGCAGACGCACGTTTCATGTTAGGCTGATGGCGTGGATGTAGAATGAGAGAAAAAGAATGAGGGATGACTACAAAGGCTTTTAACCCAGTAAAAGGAGGATAGCATTTACTCAAGGAAAAAAAGGGGGCAAGAAAAGCTGGCTGCATGAAAACCTGAGTTGCTGCGTGTGCGGTTTGCATCTGCCCCAAGAGGGTGTGACAGGAAAAGTCACAAAAGGCAGTGTGAAGGCATCTTCCATTAGTGCACAACTAGCAACAGCAAGCTCACTCAGGTAAACGTGAGGAAGACTAGAGAACCAGTCCCCAACCAACTCTGACTAGTTCCTGGGGGCTGGCCAGTAAATGAGGCTCTGCCACTCAAGACTAAGTTTGTGGTTTTCCTATGGCTTCTCTTAAAAATCAGTTTTATATGGGCTGTGTGTGGTGGCTCACGCCTGTAATCCCAGCACTTTGGGAGGCCGAGGTGGGCAGATCATGAGGTCAGGAGTTCGAGACCAGCCTGACCAACATGATGAAACCCCATCTCTACTAAAAATACAAAAACAATTAGCCGGGCTTCGTGGTGCGCACCTATAATCCCAGCTACTCAGGAGACTGAGGCAGGAGAATCGCTCGAACCCGGGAGGCAGAGGTTGTAGTGACCCAAAATTACGCTACTGCACTCCAGCGTGGGTGACAGAGTGAGACTCTGTCTCAAAAAAATAATAATAATTTTTATGTTCTTTGAATCAGCGTCTAACCATACCACATTATTTTTTGTCTTAAAAGTCCCCTCTTAGTAATGAAATTTTCCTTGGAGGTCAGTTAAAACTCATATGCTATCCCAGTGCCTTGCAGCGGCTGCTGGACTCCCAGATGTCACGTGCCTACTCAGGACCTTCAGTCCAGGCTCCTATTTGCCCTCTGTTTTGGTGGTTTATCACAAACAAATATCCTCAAAATATTCTATTGCTGTCAAATCTAACAAAATTATTGATATAGCAGCTTTGGGACTGTCACTTTCAAAAGACAATAAATCATTTACAATGTCATGGTCTAAATAAAACAGATTGGTTACTCACTGCATACACATAAATCTAAGTTGGCCAGGCGCAGTGGCTCACGCCTATAATCCCACCACTTTGGGAGGCCGAGGTGGGCAGATCACTTGAGGCCAGGAGTTCAAGACCAGCCTGCCCAACATGGCAAAACCCTGCCTCTGCTAAAAATACAAAAAACGTTGGCTGGGTTTGGTGGTGCACATCTGTAGTCTCAGCTACTTGGGAGGCTAAGGCACAAGAATCGCCTGAACCCAGGAGCGGGAGGTTGCAATGAGCCGAGAACGTGCCACTGCACTTCAGCCTGAGCAACAGAGACAGAGTCTGTCTCAAAATAAATGAACAAATAAATAAATAAATCTAATATTGATTCCTTCGGGTTTCACTTAATGAGCCATGCAAGAGGATCATATTTTAAATGAATTGTAATTTGAGTTATTCACATGGTTTTAAAAATACACTCTTGTTACATACAAACAATCTGCATAGGATGCATCTCCTTTTGCCTGGACAAGACATAAGCTCTTAACTTTGGGAGTAGCAGAAGAACTCTTTGGCACAAGGCAGAGGCCACTCGTTATTACCGAACTAAAGAGTTTCCAGCCGGGCGCGGTGGCTCACGCCTGTAATCCCAGCACTTTGGGAGGCTGAGGCAGGTGGATCGCAAGGTCAAGAGATGGAGACCATCTTGGCTAACGTGGTGGAACCCCATCTCTACTAAAAATACAAAAATTCGCTGGGCATGGTGGCACATGCCTGTAGTCCCAGCTACTCGGGAAGCTGAGGCAGGAGAATGGCTTGAACCCAGGAGGCAGAAGTTGCAGTGGGCCAAGATCGCGCCACTGCACTCCAGCCTGGTGACAGAGCGAGACTCCATCTCAAAAAACAAAACAAAAGAAAGACACCTTCAGAGCAATTCTGGTCTGAGGACCTTGTTGAGAGTGGCTGGGTCCTCAGGCCAGTCCCACAAGCCCGCTGAGAGCTGCAGCCGCACAGGTCCTTCCAGAACTGGAAGCAATCTTCACAGCCACACTCATTATCACAACTCCCAGGACTTCAAATTTGTATAAAAATTTTCATGATTATCTTCCCTAAAGTCTCCACAAACAAATCCAGAAACTGCTCAGGGACAAACTTATTTGCTCCTGGGAAGAGAAATCCCTCCCAGGCATGTGCAGGCAGGCTTGCCACAGGGGACAAGGAGCAAACGGAAGTTTTGTCCAGGAGTAACAAACGCCCATGTCTAGTTGAAGATGCAAAGGAAAACACACAAACATGATTACCCAGCGTGGGCCCTGGGCAGGACACCACAGTAACTGCCTTGTAGCCATGTTCATACTTTTTGGTTGGTTTGTTTCTTGTTGTGGCCAATTGTTCTGCCCCACCCTCCACCACTGTCACTAATTCAAACCAGGAGGGCCAAGGAGGGAGGTGACAGCCGAGAGGGAGCAGGCTGGGTTTGGTTGTGTTCTTTTTTGTTTTGAGACAGAGTCTCACCCTGTGTCCAGGCTAGAGTGTAGTGGTGCCATCTCGGCTCACTGCAACCTCTGCCTCCTGGGTTCAAGCAATTCTCCTGTCTCAGCCTCCCGAGTAGCTGGGATTACAGGCATGCTCCACCATACATGGTTAATTTTTGTATTTTTAGTACAGATGAGGCTTTGCCATGTTGGCCAGGATAATCTCGAAATCCTGACCTCAAGTGATCCACCGGCCTGGGCCCCCCAAAGTGCTGGGATTACAGGCGTGAGCCACCGCACCCAGCCAGTTTTATTTTGTTCTGTTTTGATAGCAGAACTCCCTGTTACAACAGGAGCCTAAAGCAGCAATCTATTAGTTAGGCTCTGGGGGCAAGTAATAACCACCAGCTCAGTGAGAGACAGCCTGGAATCCACTCACCGGCTTGGAGGCAGGAGGTGGGTGAGAGTTTAGCATGAAGACAGCTGGCTCCTTCTCACATGTGACAGTCTTGTGAGCCTATTACAGGGTCTTCAAGCTCCATCGGGCAGAAGGGGAGCAGCTTCTGCTGAAAGGGGCACTCTGTGGGTTGGGGATACAGCAAGCTCCAGGTCATCCAGATCTCTCCATGGTCCCATCCAAGTCACAGGACCCTGTGGCATCTTCCTGATGGCAGTCCTACTGTTCACGAAATAGTGCGCAGCCTGTCACAGATTGTAAACAGTACCCAGCAGCCAAAGCTGCACAGACCAGCAGCCCCACGCTACCATTGTTGGAGATTCCCATTCAGAAGAGTCAGAAATTCCCCAGTTATTTGAAAGCATCTTAAGCCAAAACTTAAGACTTATTCTCTCCAGTGTATTTTTTTTTTTTTTTTGAGACGGAGTTTTGCTCTTGTCACCCAGGCTGGAGTGCAATGGCACAATCTTGGCTCACTGCAACCTCCACCTCCTGGGTTCAAGTGATTCTCCTGCTTCAGCTTCCCAAGTAGCTGGGATTACAGGCACCTGCCACCACACCTGGCTAATTTTGTATTTTTAGTAGAGACGGGGTTTCACCACTTTGGGCAGGCTGGTCTCGAGCTCCTGACCTCAGGTGATCTGCCTGCCTCAGTTTCCCGAAGTGCTGGGATTACAGGTGTGAGTCAACACGCCTGGCCAATTTTTTTTTTTTTTCTGAGACAGAGTCTCACTATGTCGCCCTGGAGTACGGTGGTCTGATCTTGGCTCACTGCAACTTCTGCCTCCTGGGTTCAAGTGATTCTCCTGCCTCAGCCACCTGAGTAGCTGGGATTCCAGGCACCTGCCACCACATCTGGCTAATTTTTATATTTTTAGTAGAGACGGGGTTTCACCATGTTGGCCAGGCTGGTCTCAAACTCCTGACTTCAAGTGATCTGCCTGCCTTGGCCTCCCAAAGTGCTGGAATTACAGGTGTGAGCCACCACACCTGGCATCCAGTGTATTTATTTATTTATTTATTTATTTATTTTTCCAAGGTCAGGTCCAGGGTAATGTGCCAACATCGTAACAAGGTTCAGAGGGTGGCACATCCCACACATGCACGTGAACACCCAATCATCATGCTCGGGAACTACAGAGGGGCCTCCAGTGTATTTAAAAGCAGCCAAACAACCCGCCAAGTTTAACCTTCTTGTTTCCATCACATTCCATGGCTGTCCCCTTTCATTTCCCACAAAGCCTTGCCTTCAATGGATGTGACAGTCCAGGTCACGACAAAGCCCTCACTGAAGTAACAGTTTTGCTCCTGGTGCCCACCCTTCTACACGAAATGCATTCTCTCTGTGTTCAGACCCACTCATTTCAGATAATAAACTTCAGATCCCGCTTTTCCTGAAGGTCTGTTGCTTGGGACCACTCCTGGTACCAATGTGTAAGGGTCAGGATTTTTAGTTACCAAAAACAAAACTCAGAACAGAATTCACCACGGCTAATTTAAGCAGAAAAAGACAGACACACAAAAGATTTGCTAAAGACCTCAGGTTGGCCGGGCGCAGTGGCTCACGCCTGTAATCCCAGCACTTTGGGAGGCTGAGGCGGGTGGATCACAAGGTCAGGAGATCGAGACCATCCTGGCTAACATGGTGAAACCCCGTCTCTATTAAATGTACAAAAAATTAGCCAGGCGTGGTGGCGGGCGCCTGTAGTCCCAGCTACTTGGGAGGCTGAGGCAGAAGAATGGTGTGAACCCGGGAGACGGAGCTTGCAGTGAGCCAAGATCGCGCCACTGCACTCCAGCCTGGGCGACAGAACGAGACTCCGCCTCAAAACAAACAAACAAACAAACAAAAAAAAGACCTCAGGTAACTCACAAGCTCTACCCACTTCGAGAGGGGTCGGAAGAAAGGCGTTGAGGCTGAGCTTCCTGCGCCAACTCTCAGGACCACGGCCACAGCCACAGCCACAGCCTATCCCGAGACCTGAACCTGGGGGCGTGACTTTCCTGCAAGCATAGCTGAACCCAACATGGGCCCTCAGGGACTCACTCTTGCCACCGCTGCTGCCCCCAGCAGCCAGGTGTCACCACCACCACCAGCACCAGTGGAGCAGGATCCGTGCACAGAGCCTCTCCCGTCAACCGGTCCCTGTCATGCCAAAGCTTAACAAACAGGTGCATCTGAGGGGTGTGAGCTGGGAAGCATGTCCATGTCTCCTGGCAGAGAGGCTAGGAGTCTGTAGGAGTCTGAGTTCACACTTCTTTTTTTTTTTCCAAAAGGTGTCTTGCTCTGTCACCCAGGCTGGAGTGCAGTGGCTCACAATCTCGGCTCACTGCAACCTCTGCCTCCTGGTTTCAAGTGATTCTCCTGCCTCAGCCTCCCAAGTA
The DNA here is from genome assembly GCF_009828535.3 of Hylobates moloch. Classification (NCBI taxonomy): domain Eukaryota; kingdom Metazoa; phylum Chordata; class Mammalia; order Primates; family Hylobatidae; genus Hylobates; species Hylobates moloch. The sequence goes on along the minus strand of NW_026652276.1, from coordinate 232,919,802 downwards.
GCTAGGATTACAGGCATGCACCACCGTGCCCAGCTAATGTTTGTATTTGTAGTAGGACAGGGTTTCACGATGCTGGCCAGGCTGGTCTTGAACTCCTGATCTCAAGTGATCCTCCTACCTCGGCCTCCCAAAGTGCTGGGATTACAGGCGTGAGCCACTGCGCCCAGCCCTGAACTCCCACTTCTTGGTAGGGGCCGCAGAGTTCATAACATGGAAATTTAACTGGAGAAAGGCACCCAGAGGGTGATGGGAAACCTCAGGTGTGACAAAGGCCCACTCACATGATGGAGATGAAATGGTCACGTTAGCCTATTGGATCTAGTTGTGGTCAGGTCTTGTCATTCCTTAGAAGACAGCATGTGGGAAGGGGGTACCTCAGGGGTTCTGCGTCTCCCCAGCAGTGCAATGTGAGAGTTCTGTGTCTGAGACAATTCATCTGTACCTGAGAAATCTTACCTAGCACATCTTAAGGTCCCAGAGTTCTAATACTGTATATTTCTTTTCATGTAAATCCATGATACTGCAGCCGGGCGCCGTGGCTCAAGCTTGTAATCATAGCACTTTGGGAGGTTGAGCTGGGTGGATCACCTGAGGTCAGGAGTTCAAGACGAGCCTGGCCAACATGGCGAAACCCCGTCTCTACTAAAAATACAAAAATTGGGCTGGCTGCGGTGGCTCAAGCCTGTAATCCCAGCACTTTGGGAGGCTGAGGCGGGCGGATCACAAGGTCAGGAGATCGAGACCATCCTGGCTAACATGGTGAAACCCTGTTTCTACTAAAAATACAAAAAATTAGCCGGGTGTGATGGCGGGCGCCTGTAGTCCCAGCTACGCGGGAGGCTGAGGCAGGAGAATGGCGTGAACCTGGGAGGCGGAGCTTGCAGTGAGCAGAGATCATGCCACTGCACTCCAGCCTGGGCGACAGAGCAAGAATCCGTCTCAAAAAAATAAAATAAAAAATAAAAATAAAAATAAAATAAAAATACAAAAATTAGCCAGGTGTGGTGGTGCATGCCTGTAATCCCAGCTACCCGGGAGGCTGAAGCAGGAGAATTGCTTGAACCCAGGAGGCGGAGGTTGCAGTGAGCTGAGATTGCACCACTGCACTCCAGCCTAGGCAACACAAGACTCTGTCTCAAAAAAAAAAAAAAATCCATAATATTGCAATAGTGATTGGAAGAAACATTATCCTAGCCAGGCACAGTGGCTCACACTGGTAATCCCAGCACTGTGGGAGGCTGAGGCAGGTGGATCATTTGAGCTCAGAAATTCAAGACCAGCCCGGGCAACATGGCAAAACCCCATCTCCACAAAAATTACAACAAAAAATCAGCTGAATGCGGTAACATGCACCTGTAGTCCTAGCTACTCAGAAGGCTGAGGTGGGAGGATCAACTGAACCAGGAGGTTGAGGCTGCAGTGAGCGGTGATCGCGTCACGGCACTCCAGCCTACGCAACAGAGGAAGACCTTGTCTCAAAAAAAAAAAAAAAAAAGAAGAAGAAAGAAGCATCAACCCACTATTTGCACAGGTCACTGTCCCTGGAACTGTCCAAAGCAGGCCCTGACCTTCCCTGTAGGAGTTTGAGTAACAGCAATAGTTCCTAGCTAGGAACACTTGGGAAATATGTAACTACGTAAGGCCACCAGGCGCAGTGGCTCACACCTGTAATCCCAGCACTTTGGGAGGCTGAGACAGGTGGATCATTTGAGGTCAGAAGTCCAAGACCAGCCTGACCAACATGGTGAAACCACGTCTCTACTAAAAATACAAAAATTAGTTGGGTGTGGTGGCGGGCACCTGTAATCCCAGCTACTCTGGAGGCTGAGGCAGGAGAATCGCTTGAACCTGGGAGGCAGAAGTTTCAGTGAGCTGAGATCGCGCCACTGCACTCTAGCCTGAGTGATAGAGTAAGACTCCATCTAAAAAAAAAAAATGTCCACTGCCATACCACCCTGAATGTATCCAATCTAGTCTGACCTGGGAAGCTAAGCAGGGTCAGGCCTGGTTAGTACTTGGATGGGAGACCACCTGGGAATACTGGGTGCTGTAGGCGTGGCCTGGCACGGTGGCTCACGCCTGTAAATCCCAGCACTTTGGGAGGCCAAGGCGGGTGAATCACCTGAGGTCAGGAGTTTGAGACCAGCCTGGCCAACACGGTGAAACCCTGTCTCTACTAAAAATACAAAATTTAGCCGGGCGTGGTGGCAGACGCCTGTAATCCCAGCTATTCTGACAGAAAAAAAAAAAAAAAGAAAGAAAAGTAAGGCAAATGAACCAGTCCAGTATTAGCATCACCTTCCCGGAGCATTTAGTTACGGGAGTTTCTGTTGATGGGGCATCAGAGGTCATGATAACGACGGGAGGAACAACCTGGAACACTGAGCCAGGCAGTTTTCCTAAGACCCACAGCCGGGATTCCAAATGTAGGTGTAGGACAAATGCGCCAACATGACATTACAGTTTCCGGGAAGCATGAAAGGGATGAGAGAGATGAATGCATGAACTCACAGAGGCAAGGGACATTCAACGGCAGGGGTCAGTGTGGTGAGGATCCAGAGCCACTGAGAAACCTTCACCGGAGAAGAGTGGAAAACTAAACCTCCAGAGCCCCATCCAAGCAACCATACCCTAAAATCGCTCCGGGCTCTCTCAGTGCACTCACAGATTACCAGTGACATGAATGTTAATATTTTATGGCCCTAACTTGCACTTCTAAAAGTTCTAATTAATCTCACTAGATAAAAGCTGGCAAGCATGCTGGTACAAAGGAGAATCGCACCCTCCTTGCAATGTCTGTGTGCCAGCTCATCTGGGATCCTGCAATGATTTGTTTGCCCTGTCTCGGCTCCATAAAGGGTTCACTAATTAGCATTTGGAAGCTAAGCCACACTTCCCCACTGGCTGCCATTTGCTGATTGTTAACTAATTAATTGATTGATTAGCAGCTTCCTCTAGCACTGGCTAGTAAAAGCCCCTTCAAGGAATTCTCCCCAGTTCTCCCCTCTCCCCACCTCCACACACCCTGGCAGAAGAAGGATTTCCATAACACCCTTGAAAGCAGGGCTACATTTTGGACATTGTTTCTGTAGCTTGCACGGCGCCTTGCACACAGAAAATATTTACAGAGTAAAGGGATGGAAGATTGGTGGATAGATTGATAGACATGAAAATGTATGATATACTTCCTATTGTTCTCTCACGTTATAAAATTTTTTTCTGAACTTTAGATCGGAAGAGAACTTAAATATTATCCAACCTAATTTCATTTTAAGGATAAGGAAACAGGCCAGGTATGGTGGCTTATGCCCGTAGTCTCAGCACTTTGGGAGGCCAAAGCAGGTGGATCACTTGAGGCCAGGAGTTGGAGACCAGCCTGGTCAATAATGGCGAAACTCTGTCTCTACTAAAAATACAAAAAAAAAACTAGCCAGGCGTGGTGGTGGGCACCTGTAATCCCAGCTACTCGGGAGGCTGAGACAGGAGAATTGCTTGAACCCGGGAGGCAGAGGTTGCAGTGAGCTGAGATCATGCCACTGCACTCCAGCCTGGGTGACACAGCAAGACTCTGTCTCAAAAAATAAATTAATTAAAAGGGAAAAAAATATAAGGAAACAGTCCCACAAAGGTCCAAAGGATGTATACATATGCTCAGCTACTAAGAACAAAGACTAGGCCGGGCACCGTGGCTCACGCCTGTAATCCCAACACTTTGGGAGGCCAAGACGGGCAGATCACCTGAGGTCAGGAGTTTGAGACCAGCCTGGCCAACATGGCGAAACAAAAATACAAAAATTAGCTGGGTGTGGTGGCATGTGCCTGTAATCCCAGCTACTTGGGAGGCTGAGGCAAGAGAATTAATTAAACCCAGGAGGCAGAGCTTGCAGTGAGCCGAGATGGCACCACTGCACTCCAGCCTGGGCAACAGAACAAGACTCCGTCACAAAAAGAAAAAAATTCACTCTTTGAGGAGGACGCAGTCGTAGGTGGTGAGGAACTCGGATCCACCCGCTCCCGCTCCTCACTCACCGCTGTTCACTCTTGCCCAGGAACAAGTTGGTCAGGAAGCCACGCAAGAGCCAAGGCTTTTAAAGATACCGTAAAAACACCCGTGGAGCTGAGGTGGCAATTCACCGAATTTGAACGACTCTAACGAGCCACAAGGTAAAATCCCTGGAGAAGGTGTGTGCCCACTTGATCAGAGGGACAAAGGAAACGAATCTCAAAGTGAAAGGACTAATTGGAATGCCTGTCAAGACTTTGAGAACCACTACAAGAGAAACTCCTTTTGGTGAAGGTTCTAAGACATGGGATCGTTTCCAGATGAGAATCCACAGGCAACTCACTGACTAGCACCGTCCTTCTGAGATTGCTAAGCAGGTGACTCCATCGGTATTGAGCCAGGAGTTGAGGTGGAAGTCATCATTGCAGATGCTTAAGTCGACTATCTTAATAAATTGATTACCAGTTGTTAAAAAAATTAAATTAAAATCAGCTTATTCAGGTTTCCTGGAGGATTACATGGATGACAAAATTTAATCTATGGCCAAAACGAGGGAATTGGAGTTAGGAACATCTCATTTATTTTTGCTTTCCATGTTTTTGATTATCTGAAATGTATACAGAAGATGTTCCTGTCCTTTTTTTTTTTTTTTTGAGATAGGGTCTCGCTCTGTCACCCAGGCTGGAGTGTAGTGGTGCAATCTCAGCTCACTGCAACAACATTCACTTCCCAGCCTCAAGTGATCCTCCCACCTCAGCCTCCCAAGTAGCTGGGATTACAGGTGCACACCACCAAGTCTGGCTAATTATTATTTTTTATTTTTTATAGAGATGGGGTTTTTCCATGTTGCCCAGGCTGGTCTCAAACTCCTGGGCTCAAGCAATCCACCTACCTTAGCTTCTCAAAGTGCTGGGATTACAGGCATGAGCCACCTCGCCCAGCCAGATGTTACTATCTCGTTTAATAAATAATGAAACCAGCCGTCTGGGTGCGGTGGCTCACGCCTGTAATCCCAGCACTTTGGGAGGCCGAGGTAGGCAGATCACCTGAGATCGGGAGTTCAAGACCAGCCTGACCAACATGGAGAAACCCTGTCTCTACTAAAAACACAAAATTAGCTGGGCGTGGTGGCGCATGCCTGTAACTCAGGAGGCTAATGCAGGAGAATCACTTGAACCCAGGAAGTGGAGGTTGCAGTGAGCCAAGATCGCATCATTGTGTTCTACCCCGGGCAATGAGAGCAAAACTGTCGAAAAAAAAAAAAAACACAACAAATAATGAAACTGAACTCTGGAAATTAAAATAAATTCATCATGAAATCACTGGATTGGAGTTGGATGGTTAGAATGGGAAAGGACCTTAGAAAGTATCTATCCAGGCTGGTCATGATGGCCTACACCTATAATCCCAATAGTTTGGGAGGCTGAGGCAGGAGGATTGCTTGAGGCCAAGAGTTCAAGACCAGCCTGGACAACATAGGGAGACCTTATCTCTACAAAAAAAAAAAAAAAAAAAACAATAGCCAGTGTGGTGGCAAGCACCTGTTATCCCAGGTACTTGGGAGGTTGTGGTAGGAGGATAGGTTGGGCCCAGGAGGCGGAGGCTGCACTGAGTCATGATTGCACCACTGCACTCCAGCCTGGGTGACAACAGAACAAATCCCTTTCTCTCTCTCTCAAAAAAAAAAAAAGTATCGGCCGCGCACGGTGGCTCACACCTATAATCCCAGTATTTTGGGAGGCTGAGGCAGGCAGATTGTCTTAGCTCAGGAGTCCGAGACCAGCCTGGGCAACATGGTGAAACCCCATCTCTACTAAAATACAAAAAAATTAGCTGGGCGTGGCAGCATCCATCTGTAGTCCCAGCTACTCAGGAGGCTGAGGCAGGAGAATTGCTTGAATCCGGGGGAGAGGTGGGAGTTGGTTGCAGTGAGCCAAGATCACACCACCGTACTCCAGCCTGGGCGACAAAGCAAGACTCCATCTCAAAAGAAAAAATAAAAAAGTATCTATCCAAATTGACCTCTTTTTGAAAATGAGAAAACAATTTTCTTTTCTTTTTTTTTTTTTTTTTGAGACAGAGTTTTGCTCTTGTCACCCAGGCTGGAGTGCAATGGCACAATCTCAGCTCGCTGCAACCTCTGTCTCCCGGGTTCAAGTGATTCTCCCACCTCAGCCTCCCCAGTAGCTAAGATTACAGGCGCCCACCACCACGCCCAGCTAAGTTTTGTATTTTTAGTAGAGACAGGGTTTTACCATGTTGGCCAGGCTGGTCTCGAACTCCTGACCTCAGGTGATCCTCCCGCCTCAGCCTCCCAAAGTGCTGGGATTACAGGTGTGAGCCACCACGCCTGGCTGAGAAAACAATTTTCAGTCCTCTCTTTAATCTTAACTCTAAAATAACTCTTCTCTGGGTATCATCATTTTTGCCATCTACAATAAATGACGTTGTGTGACATTAGCAACTAACAAACCTAACAACACTTAGAATAAACAAAGCCTGTACTGAGAATTTTCATCATTCCTATGTCACCCAGGCTGGAATGCAGTGGTGCAATCTTAGCTCACTGTAACCTCAAATTCTTGGGCTCATGTGATCCTCCCACCTCAAGTCTCCCAAGGCGCCAGGATTTCACTGCGTCCAGCCAAAAGATAATTTTAAAGGTAAAATTATAATTGCTCTGCAAATATAAAATGTACTCATGTCAGAGACTTCATTTAGCTCATTAACTGATGGAGAACCAGTAAAATGTTACAACTAATTCAAAAGAAATTCAAACAGGCAATAATGTAAAATGATTTTACAATATATGCAAGATAGATCAATCCACAGGGCAAAAATAGTGTTGCACCAGACACAATTAGTTTGCACTTCTATGGATAAGAATCAATTTTCTATAAGTCACAGAGTTGTAAAGCATCCCAAAGACAAAGCCAGGCTGAGACAGCTTCAGAGCTGAGCTAGACAGGATGTACTTTCTAATCCCTTCAGTCCACACACAATTTTCTTCCAAGCTAGTAAGAATTCATTCTTGCCGGGCGCGGTGGCTCACGCCTGTAATTCCAGCACTTTGGGAGGCCGAGGTGGGCGGATCACGAGGTCAGGAGATCGAGACCATCCTGGCTAACACAGTGAAACCCCGTCTCTACTAAAAATACAAAAAATTAGCCGGGCGTGGTGGCGGGCACCTGTAGTCCCAGCTAGGCGGGAGGCTGAGGCAGGAGAATGGCGTGAACCCCGGGGGGCGGAGCCTGCAGTGAGCCGAGATCGCGCCACTGCACTCCAGCCTGGGTGACAGAGCGAGACTCCGTCTCAAAAAAAAAAAAAAAAAAAATTCATTCTTGAATTCCATAAAATATTGAAGAAATACCTTAGTAATTCTACACAAACTCTTCCAGAGAATTGAAAAGTAGGGACCACTTCCCATTCCCTCATTCTATGAGGCAAGTATTACTCTGTTACCAAAACCAGATAAAGACATTAAAAGAAGACGATTGACCAATATTCCTCATGAACATAGATGCAAAAGCTCTCAACTAATTAAATACACCAATATGTAAAAAAGATAAGACATCATGACCAAGTGAGGTTTATCCCATAAATGCAAAGTTGGTTTAACATTTGCAAATCAATCAATCTAGTTAACTCTATTCATAGACTCAAGAAAAACATTGTCTCAATAGACATAGAAAAACCATTTGGCAAAATCCAGTATCCATTCCTAACAAACTCTCAGTAAACTAAGAATAGAAGGGTACTTCCTCAACCTGAAAAGGGCATCTATGAAAAACATACAACTATCATCATACTTCACAGTGAGAGAGTGAATGCTTTCCCACTGAGGTCAGGAACAAGGCAAGGATGTCCACTCTCACCACTTCTATTCAACAGTGCCCTGGATGCTCCAATGGAGCAATAAGGCCTGAAAAATAAATCAATAAATAAAAGTAAGGAAGTCATAAAACAAAGGAAAAGGTAAAACTATCTCTACTCACAGGTAACATAATCAGCTGTGTGGAAAAACTGATGAATCTACAAAAAGGCTAATTAGCAAGAGTGGAGGATTCACTATCAGGATACAAAAACAGCTATTCCTACATTCAAACAATGAACAATTGGAATTTGAAATTTTGAAAATAACATAATAGAATTAAAACACGTGAAACACTTAGGCATAAATCTGACAAAGGATGAACAAAGGATATACACTGAAAACTAATAGAACATTGCTGCAAGAAATCAAAGGCCTAAATAAATGGAGAAATATATATATTTTTTATTCAGTTTTTTATTATTTTTTTTTTTACTTTTTTTTGGTAGAGACAGTGTTGCCTAGGCTGGTCTCGAACTCCTGGCCTCCAGTGATCCTCCTGCCTCAGCCTCCCAGCCTCACACCTCAGCTGGGATTACAGGTGTGAGCCACCATGCCCAGACAAGAAATATATTTATTCATCAATTAGAAGACTAAATGGCCAGGCGCAGTGGCTCATGCCTGTAATCCTAGCAATTTGGGAGGCTGACGTGGGTGGATCACTCAAGGTCAGGAGTTCAAGACCAGCCTGGCCAATATGGTGAAACCCCATCTCTACTAAAAATATAAAAATCAGCCAGGCATGGTGGCATGTGCCTATAATCCCAGCTAGTCAGGAGGCTGAGGCAGAAGAATGGCTTGAACCCAGGAGGTGGAGTTTGCAGTGAGCCCAGATTGTGCCACTGTACTCCAGCCTGAGTGACAGAGCAAGACTCTGTCTCAAAAAAAAAAAAAAAAAAAAAGACTCAATATTGCTAGATCCCACATGATCCCACTTAAATTTTCAGCAGGCTTTTTTTTGTAGAAATTGACAAGCTGATTTTAAAATTCATATGGAAATGCAAAGGACAAGACTTACTACAAAGCTTCAGTAATCAAAGCAATGTGATAGTGGTATAAAAACACACAAACAGATCGATACAACAGAATAAAAGTGTAGCAATAGACCCATATATATATATATATATATGGACATCAATTGATTTTCAAGAGATTTGCAAAGGCAGCTAAGGGAAAGGATCATCTTTTCAACAGATGGTGCTGGAATACTTAGATATCCACGTGCAAAAAATTATTTAAGGCTTGGCACAGTGGCTCATGCCTGTAATCTCAATACTTTGGGAGGCCAAGGTAGGCAGATTGTCTGAGCTCAGGAGTTTGAGACCAGCCAGGGCAATATGGCCAAACTTTATCTCTAACTGAAAAAAAAACAAAAACTGTTTTAATAATGTAGATCCCTGCCTCACATCATATACAAAAATTAACTCTAAATGTAAAACCTAAAATTATAAAACTTCTAAAAGAAAATATATTGATCCTAAGGCAAAGATTTCTTAGAAATCCAAAACTACAATCCATAAATGAAAAAAAATTATAAGTTGTACTTCAACAAAGTTAACAATTTTTGCCCTTCAAAAGGGATATTAGAGAATGAGGGCCAAGCGTGGTGGCTCACACTTGTAATCCCAGCATTATGGGAGGCCGAGGCAGGTGGATCATTTGAGCTCAGTGCCACCCTGGGCAACATGGTGAAACCCAGTCTCTACAAAAAATACAAAAAATTAGCCAGGTGTGGTGGCGCATGCCTGTGGTCCCAAGTACTCAGGAGGCTGAGGTGGGAGGATTGCTTAACTCCAGGGGGCAGGGGTTGCAGTGAGCTGAGATCATGCCACTGCACTCCAGCCTGGGTGACAGAGCAAGACTCTGTCTCAATAATAAATAAATAAAGTAATTAATTTAATTAAATTAAAAAGAAAGTAAACTACCTAATTTTTCATAAAGGTACAAGATTTGGACAGACACTTCACCAAAGAACATAGATGAATGGCAAATAGCACATGAAAAAATGTTCAAGTCGTTGGCCATTAGGGAAACGCAAATTAAACCCACAATGAGATACCACCATACATTTATTAGAATGGCTTAAAGACTGACTGTATCAAGCATTAATGAGGCTATTAGAGAACTGGAATTCTCATACACTGCTGTTGGCAAGGTAAAATATAACAACCACTTTGGAAGTCAGGTAGTGGGGTTTTTTTGGTTTGCTTTTGTTTTTGTTTTTGTTTTTTGAGATGGAGTCTCACTCTGTTGCCCAGGCTCACTGCAACCTCTGCCTCCCGGGTTCAAGCCATTCTTCTGCCTCAGCCTCCCGAGAAGCTGGGATTACAGGCGCCCGCCACCACACCCAGCTAATTTTTTGTATTTTTAGTAGAGACGGGGTTTCATTCCCCCTGTTGGCCAGGATGGTCTTGATCTCCTGACCCGTGATCCACCCGCCTCAGCCTCCCAAAGTGCTGGGATTACAGGCGTGAGCCACCGCATCTGGCTGGGTGGGTTTTTCTAAGTTAAACATACACTGAGTAGATGTGCCATCAACTCAAGAGAAATTAAAACATGTACATACAAAGACTTGTATACACATATTCAGAGCCACTCTCCTCAAAATTGTCAAAATTTGGAAACAACCCAAATGGCCTTCACCAGGTGACGGGTAAACTAGTACATTCCTACAATGAAATTCAGGCAACAGTATGGATGAATTTCAAAATAACTGTTATGTAGCAAAAAAAAAAAGTAAGAGAATCCATATTGTATGGTTATATTTATACAAACTTCTAGCAAATACCAACTGACCTATAAGAGCATGTGGAGGGCCGGGCGCAGGGGCTCACACCTGTAATCCTAGCACTTTGGGAGGCCGAGGCAGGCAGATCATGAGGTCAGGAGTTCGAGACCAGTCTGGCCAACATGGTGAAACCCCGTCTCTACTAAAAATACAAAAATTAGCCAAGCGTGGTGGTGGGCGCCTGTAATCCCAGCTTTTTATATATATATATATATATATATATATAAATATATATATATATGTATATATATATATTTATATATATATAAAGAGAGCGAGAGAGAGAGAGAGAGTGCCCGTGGGGACCGGGGGCGGTGGCTCACGCTTGTAATCCCAGCACTTTGGGAGGCCAAGGCGGGTGGATCACAAGGTCAGGAGTTCAAGACCAGCCTGGCCAAGATGCTGAAACCCCGTCTTTACTAAAAAAATATAAAAAGCCCATGGGGACATGGCTGAGAGCGTGGTGGTGGGATGGGGGTGGGGAAAGGCAGGAGGGACAGATTACAAAAGGCCACAGGAAAACTTCTGAGAATGATGAATGTGTTCATTATCTTGGTGGTGTTGACAGTTTCATGAGTATATGCATATGTCAAAATTTATCCAACTGTACCCTTTAAGTACGTATAATTTATCGTATATCAATTGTATCTCAGTAAAGCTATTTTTATATAAAACCTACCAGAATGGTAGGATTCTGAGCAATTCCAGTTGCCATTTCAACCTAGGTACTTTTTGGGGGTCTTGCTTTGGAATTTCAACCTGAATGTAAGTCGACAGCCCTATACCAATGCCATGACTATTTCTCACCTTTGAGGCTAGATTCACGCTACTCCCCCAGCCCCTGCCCGCAAGCATGCAGTATTTTTGGCGTGATTCTCCAGGACAGGCCACTTCTGCTTCCATGGAAGGCCTGAGCACAAGCTCAGCTGCCACCTCAGTCTTTCACTGGATGGATGTATTTAGCTGACCTTGCTGATGGGGCACAGATACTCCCCTGAGCAGTCATCTACAGAGAACAATCTTCCTTGATCGAAGAAGGCTGTTTTCCGCCAAGACTGTAAGTTAATTTCAGGGAGTCCCCTGAGGATGCTACCACCACTGTCCAAATGGAGATTGGTGGGGAGGCTTGTGGGTGGAGCAGCAGGATGAGGCCCAGGTCCCAAGCTTGGGAGGCTTCCTGGACTCCCCACGCTGGGAAATGGCTAATGATACCAGTTCGCAAGGGTAAAGAATGGGCTCAGCTGGGTTTAAAAACAAAATAACTGGCCGGGAGTGGTGGCTCACACCTGTAATCCCAGCATTCTGGGAGGCCAAGGCGGGCAGATCACGAGGTCAGGAGATCGAGACCATCTTGGCTAACACGGTGAAACCCCATCTCTACTAAAAATGCAAAAAATTAGCCGGGCGTGGTGGCAGGCACCTCTGGTCCCAGCTGCTCGGGAGGCTGAGGCAGGAGAATGATGTGAACCTGGAAGGCGGAACTTGCAGTGAGCCGAGATCGCACCACTGCACTCCAGCCTGGGCAACAGAGCGAGACTCCATCTCAAATATAAATAAATAAAAATAACCTCTTCTACAGAAAATCAGTCCATGGCCAGACACGGTGGTTCACGCTTGTCATCCCAGCACTTTGGGAGGCCGAGGCAGTGGATCACCTGAGGTCAGGAGTTCGAGACCAGCCTAACATGGAGAAACCACGTCTCTACTAAAAAAAAAAAAAACATAATTAGCTGGGTGTGGTGGCACATGCCTGTAATCCCAGCTACTCGGGAGGCTGAGGCAGGAGAATCGCTTGAATCCAGGAGGTGGAGGTTGCGGTGAGCCAAGATCATACCACTGCACTCCAGCCTGGGCAACAAAAGTGAAACTCCGTCTCAAAAAAAAAAAAAAAAAATCAGTCCATATTTGCACTGTCTCCAAAATAAAAGGGCGGCACCGCTCCTACTTTCTTTCCACATATGCCTGTCAAGCTGAATTGTTCTTTTTCAATTTTGCCTCCTTTTATGTACATTTTAACACCTAGTATATATAACCCATGTACATGTTTCCCCCTAGTAAAAAAGGGGGAAATGAAGTGATATCCACACAGTCTATACCCTGAATTGTGTTTCTTCCTCCTCCCTGACCCCCATGCACATCCATGTAGAACGTGGAGAGGCAGAGAGCAGCCTAGTCACCCTGGCACTTGTCTGGGACATTCATGAACAGGAAAAAGCACACAGAACAGACACCCAAGTGGCTACACTGAGATTTTAAAGACATCAGTGAGGACAGATTTGAATATCCAAAATACAGTGAATGGCTGGGCACAGTGGCTCACAGCTGTAACCCCAGCACTTTGGGAGGCCGAGGTGGGCGAATCATTTGAGGTCAGGAGTTCCAGACCAGCCTGGCCAACATGGCGAAACACCCATCTCAACAAAGAATGTGAAAAATTAGCTGGGCATGGTGGTGCGTGCCTGTAGTCCCAGCTACTCAGGAGGCTGAGGTAGGAGCCTCAGGAGGTCAAGCATGTAGTGAGCTGTGATTATGCCAGTAAACTCCAGTCTGGATGACAGAGTGAGACCCTATCTCGGTCAGGAGTTCAAGAGCAGCCTGGCCAACACAGTGAAACCCTGTCTCTACTAAAAATACAAAAAATTAGCTGGGCGTGGTGGTGGGTGCCTGTAATCCCAGCTACTCAGAAGACTGAGGCAGGAAAATCACTTGAACCCAGGAGACAGAGGTTGCAGGAGCTGAGATTGTGCCATTGCACTCCAGCCTGGACAACAGGGCAAGACTCTGTCTCAAAAAAAAAGGAGTGAAAATGAAGACAGAAGGCACTGGGCATTGTTACCTGAGATGGTGAAATGAGATCACTAGAAAGAATGGGGCTGGATGGTCTTCATTAGCAGCTAGCAAGTCCCTTAAGCTCAAGAGGCTTCGTCCCAGCAGGGATGGTGGCATCATGAAGCTGTTGGGACAGTGCTCTCTCTACAAGCTCCACCCAAGAACAGAGAGTTTTTGGGAACCCAGCAAACGGCCACCCTGGCGAACAGGCTTCATATTCCAAGGATGACCAGCGTCCTGGAGAAGTGCCAAAACAAAATTGCCAGAACACCTCATCGATCACAACAATAATAAGAGCAGCATTTACTGAGCACATGCTACGGGCCAGATGTGATGCCAAACGCTGCAAATACATCTTTGATCTAATCCTAACAATCTATGGAGTGGCCATCGGTGGAAGAACATCGCCAGCTCTGCTCCTGAATGAAGAACAAGACACCCAGGAACAGCCCTTCAGTTTTTCTAACTCTGATTCCAGAGAAATTAAGGAGAAGAACCTGGCCTGGGGTATACAATAATAATACACATTTTTTTAGAGAGTTGCAAGCACTTAAAAGCAAACAAACATCTTCTCACCCTGACACATAGATCCAGGTGAAATGCAAGGCAGGCACTGGGCTGGCTTGGCTTTCTGACCCACCTGATGCTCTCAAAATCTTAGTTTCTCTTATCTTCTGGATTCAGAAGTACAGACTGTTGCCTTGGCCTCTCCAAACCAAAAATCATTATAGGCACAGACGTGTAATTACACATCCCAAATTAATTCAGTCAACCAATACATATTGAGGGCTTACTTTAATTCAAACCTATCCATGCCTGGCACTGGAGTTACAAATAAGGACAGCCCTCTAGGCTGCAAGGAGTGGAAAAGACACTAAAATAAGCAGATAATTGTCATGCAGTAGGGTGAGGGAGTAGAGATATGTAGAAAGTGGGTTAATAGGCCAGGTGCAGTAGCTCATACTTGTAATCCCAGCATTTTGGGAGGCTGAGGCGGGTGGATCACCTGAGGTCAGGAGTTCAAGACCAGCCTGACCAACATGGTGAAAGCCCATCTCTACTAAAAATACAAAAAATTAGCCGGGCGTGATGGTGGGCGCCTTTAATCCCAGCTACTTGGGAGGCTGAGGCAGGAGAATCACTTGAACCCGGGAGGCAGGAGGTTGCCGAGAACGAGCCATTGCACTCCAGCCTGGGTGACAACAGCAAAACTCCATCTCAAAAAAAAAAAAAAAGAAAAGAAGAAGAAAGTAGGTTAATAAGGTTAGAGCAAAATCGCCTTTGCAAAATTATGAGAGTAAGAGAAATCTGACATAGTTAACGCCATCTTGCTTGGTCACTGGTCATTTCTCAGCCTGGGCCAGGCTAACTTTGTGAGAAATTTAGTTTATAGCTTAACCTTGAAGCAAGAGTGATAATAATCCCTTCTTAAAACGAATCCCTTCCCTGTTCTGGGCTGCTGAAACCGGCTTTGTAAGATGAGTGAAAGGCTATAAGATAGATATAGTTTCCTTTGTAAAAAAATTTGTATTTAATCTTTTTTTTGAGACAGGGTCTTGCTCTGTCACCCAGGCTGGAGTGCAATGGCACAATCACAGTTCACTGCAGCCTTGACCTCCCTGGGCTCAAGCGATCCTCCCACCTCAGCCTCCTAGTAGCTAGGACTATGGGTGTGCACCACTAAGCCTAAGAACCCCTTAGAATTGCGGGTGCTCACGCCTGTAATCCCAGCATTTTGGGAGGCCAAGAAGGCGGATCACCTGAGGTCAGAAGTTCGAGACCAGCCTGACCAACGTGGCGAAACCTCGTCTCTACTAAATATACAAAAATTAGCTGGGCGTGGTGGCACATGCCTGTAATCCCAGCTACTCCAGAAGCTGAGGCAGGAGAATCACTTGAACCCGGGAGGCGGAGGTTGCAGTGAACTGAGATTGCGCCACTGTACTCCACCAGCCTGGGTAACAGAGCAAGATTCTGTATCAAAAAAACAAAAAAAGAATTGCGGTGTTTGGGGGTGAGAGGCAGGGTGCCCAACCGGCCCCCAGTCCTAAGATTGGCCCCAGGCCCGTTTGCAAATGTGTCTCTGTCAGCTGTCCAGATCTCTTTCATCACAGGCCTCCTGGCTCTGGCTGCTCTGACCCTCCAACAATACAAGAGCATATGGTAAACACTCGCAAATGCTTTTGAATAGTTCAGTGAATGGAATAATTAATTGATTAATCACTCTGCTGAGTAAATTGCAGCTGAACATAAGTACGATTCTTCCCCTTTTTTTTCCTTTTTTTTGAAGCAGGGTCTCTCTGTTGCCCAGGCTGGAGTGCAGTGGCGCGATCTCAGCTCACTGCAACCTCCGCCTCCCAGGTTCAAGTGATTCTCATGCCTCAGCCTCCCGAGTAGCCGGGATTACAGGTGCACACCACCATTCCCGGATAATTTTTGTATTTTTTGGTAGAGACAGGGTCTTGCCATGTTGGTTAGGCTGGTCTTGAACTCCTGACTTCAGGCGATCCACCTGCCTCAGCCTTCCAAAGTGCTGGGATTACAGGCATGAGGCACCGTGCCTGGCCTCTTTTTGTGTTTTCTTTTTGTCAGAGCAGGAATGGTGCAGGGAGATGCTGAAAGTCTGTTTGAGGTTATTGTGACTGAAATTAAACATTGATGGGGTTCTCCGTAGTTGCAGAAAGGGGTTTGTCCTGGGCTTCAGGTAGGTGTAGCAGGGATTGGCTCTCCCTATTTTAATGAGCCAGATAGACTTCCCCAGGGCAGCGTGACCCAGCCTGTAAGAGGCTGGAGCCTGGGAGGGGCATTTAAACCCCCCAGGGCAGATGTGGGTGGGTGGTCCCAGGATGATTCTGCGGACAATGGGTGGTGCTTAGGTGTCTAAGACTATTTTTCAACTTGGCCTCAGGTGACAGTGAATTATATAACCACTAAGTGAGGCCCAGAGGTTGATTTGCCCCAGGTCACACAGCTGCTTAGTGAGGGGAAGCCCAGACTCTGGGGTCCACGGTACAAAGACTTTTCATCCACCAAGAGACAAGCTTTCAGGATTAGTGAAAGCGGCTCTGAGTAATAAAAAATGACAGGACCCCATTTGCACTTTATTCTGTGAACCATGCAAAACCCACAGCAGTCCCCAGCTGCCTGGAGGGGCCAAGCCAAGGCTGATCAGCCCCAAGCACAGCTGCGGCTGCAGCCGGGGCGCCTCGACCTTCCATTCCCTTCCTGCTTGAACAGGGTTTACTGCGGTTCTGCTCTCCCACTGTGTTAATTACAGCCACTCTGGAAAGTACCTGCGGGAAGGGGACCTAATGGAAGGAGCAAAGCTACCCACACCCAGAGCCTTCACCTGTGCTCCTCTCAGGCTTTCTGTGGCTTCTGCTTTTACAGCTCTAAAAGCCCTCTGAGATAACATGAACAAACATGCTAATTTTACAGACAAGGAAACTGAGGTCTAAGTAAGCAAATGACCTGGCTGTGATCACTTGCCATAAGGGCCAGCAAGGACCAGATCATAGCACCTTGGGATAAGAAGGAAACGTGGGATGAGAAGGTTTGCCTTCTCCCTAATGCAGGAATGCCCATGTCCAGCAAGGACCAAGTGATGGCTACTCTCCTTGGGAGTGCTGCTTGGGAAGGTTCCTGTCTCAGCCAGGGTATGTGGTAGGGATGGAGTGGATAGACAGGGCTCAGTCCCCCCTTGTCAGGTAAAACATGTCATGATCTCTCCCCTTCACCTTCAACACAGACAAAAAAAAAAAAAAAAATTAAAAGCTACCCCTCTCCCCCCCACACACAAAACAGATATGACAGCATTTGTTCTCACCATAATTTTTCTGTAGCTTTACAAAAATGATGTTTACCAGGAGGTGGAGGTTGCAGTGAGCTGAGATCATGCCACTGCACTCCAGTCTGGGTGACAGAGTGAGACTCCATCTCAAATTTTAAAAAACTAAAAAAGGCTGGGGGCGGTGGCTCATGCCTGTAATCTCAGCACTTTGGGAGGCTGAGGAGGGTGGATCATGAGGTCAAGAGATCAAGACCATCCTGGCTAACATGGTAAAACACCATCTCTACTAAAAATACAAAAATTAGCTGGGCATGGGGGCGCACACCTGTAGTCCCAGCTACTCAGGAGGCTGAGGCAGGAGAATCACTTGAACCCAGTAGGCAGAGGTTGCAGTGAGCTGAGATAGCACCACTGCACCCCAGCCTGACAACAGAGCAAGACTCCGTCTCAAAAAAAAAAAAAAACCTACAAAAATTAGCTGGACTTGGTGGCAGGTGCCTGTAATCCCAGCTACTTGGGAGACTGAGGCAGGAGAATCGCTTGGACCCCGGAGGTAGAGGCTGCAGTGAGCCGAGATTGTGCCACTGCACTCCAGCTTGGGTGAGAGAGCGAGACTCTGTCTCAAAAAAAAAAAAAAATTAGAAAAAAATGTTTAGTAAACACAGAGGAGAATCAATATATTATTGGAAAGAGAATTTAGTAACAATCAGAGAAAACTGGTTGAACCATAACATAGCAAATGAAAAATGCATTGACGTACTTCCTCATACCTTTCGTTCAACAGGAAGAGTATTTAAAACAAGTTTGTTCAAATTGTGAGGCTCTTCAAATACATTTTACAATCAAAACAACTTGAAACAGTGAATAGAGAATCACACAAGAAAAAATTTAATATACACACCTGGAAAAAATAAATCTTCTTCTTTTTTTTTAAGCCCCTGATTAAAATTTCCTTGGAAAGACATACAAAAGTGTTTAGCAAGCAAGCAACAGATAGATGGTAAAGAGAAGTTAATTGTGCATTAGCCACCATTAGTAATTTTAAGAAGTAGAAAATGTCACTGATCTACTGTTTATTTAAAATGTTTCCTTTAGGTCTGGCATGGTGGCTCACACTTGTAATCCCAGCATTTTCGGAGGCCTAGGAGGGCAGATCACCTGAGATCAGGAGTTCGAGACCAGCCTGGCTAACATGGTGAAACCCCACCTCTACTAAAAACACAAAAATTAGCCGGCCGTTGTGGCGTGTGCCTATAGTCCCAGCTACTCCGGCTACTCGGGTAGGCTGAGGCAGGAGAATCACTTGAACCTGGGAGGTGGAGTTTGCAGGAAGCCGAGATTGAGCCACTGCACTCCAGCCTGGGCAATAGAGCAAGACTCCAACTCAAAAAAAATAAAAAACAAAAATAAAATGCTTTCTTTACTGTCTTATTTTAATGACAGTAGAAAATATTCCTACAGTTTAATATAGGTTCAAAGTTTACATCCTTCCCCTCCTAATTGTAGCTCTGGATTTCTTTTTTCTTTTTTTTTGAGACGGAGTCTCGCTCTGTCACCCAGGCTGGAGTGCAGTGGCGCAATCTCGGCTCACTGCAAGCTCCGCCTCCCAGGTTCACGCCATTCTCCTGCCTCAGCCTCTCCGAGTAGCTGGGACTACAGGCGCCCGCCACCACGCCCGGCTAATTTTTTGTATTTTTAGTAGAGACGGGGTTTCACCGTGGTCTCGATCTCCTGACCTCGGGATCCACCCGCCTCGGCCTCCCAAAGTGCTGGGATTACAAGCGTGAGCCACCGCGCCCGGCCTGGATTTCTTTTTTCTTTCTGTTTTTTTTTTTTTTTTTTTTTTTGAGACAGAGTCTCGCTCTGTCACCCAGGCTGGAGTGCAGTGGTGCAATCCCAGCTCACTGCAACCTCCGCCTCTTGGGTTCAAGTGATTCTCCTACTTCACCCTCCCAAGTAGCTGGGATTACAGGCACAGGCCACCATGCCCGGCAGCTCTGAATTTCTTTTGTTTACTTTTTCAGTTGGAGTCCTCGCTCTGTCACCCAGGCTGGAGCAGACTGGTACGTTCATAGCTCACTGCAACCTAAAACTCCTGAGCTCAAGCCATCCTCCACCTCAGCCTCCTGATTAGCAGGGACTACAGGTGTGCACCACCGTGCTGGGCCAGCTCCAGATTTCTTGTGCTCCTCAGGCTGGAGAAGTTATGGAAGGGATATTCTGCAAGATAAGGACAACTGATTATCAGAAGAAGGAATGAGAACATGATCCTGCTTCTCTAGGTAAGAGGAATGTTTCGAGTAGGCTGTGGAAGGGTTAAAGTAGTATTTCAGGAAATGTTAATCTGGCCTTGGTCTCTAGAATGGACGTAATGGAGAGGAGGAAAGCGGGAGGTGGGCGCAGGCTGGAGGGAGGTGGCTTTTCTACAACTGAGAGACAGCAGGTCATTATGGTGGGAAGAGCAGCTTTGAGACCAAATTGAGTGAGTTCCAGTCCCAGCTGTGCCCCTTGCTAATCACATGACTTTGAATAAATTACTTAACCCTGTGCTTTGGTTTCCTGCTTCATAAAATATAGATATGAAAATCTAAAACCCATCTCATAGGGTTACTACGAGAATAAGAAAATGCATGTTAAAAGCCTTAGCACAGTACTTGGAATGTGGTAAACTCCCAAATAAACTGGAGCTTTTTATTCTCGCTATTGTCATTTATGACACTACATAAAACCTAAGAAAAGTCTATTAATGTCATTAACAACAATAACAAAAAGCTCCCAAAAGGCACCCACCTACAATCTATTTTTACCTACAATCTATTGTTTTCTTAGCAGCTGCTTAAAAGAATCAATTGGGGCTGGGCGCGGTGGCCCACGCCTGTAATCCCAGCACTTTGGGAGGCTGAGGCAGGCAGATCACCTGAGGTCAGGAGTTCGAGACCAGCCTGGCCAACATGGTGAAGCCCCGTCTCTACCTTTTTCCCCTCCACCCTGAGACAGAGTCTCACTCTGTCGCCCAGGCTGGAGTGCAGTGGTGCGATCTCAGCTCACTGCAAGCTCTGCCTCCCGGGTTCACGCCATTCTCCTGCCTCAGCCTCCCGAGTAGCTGGGACTACAGGCGCGCCCCACTGCTCCCGGCTAATATTTTTGTATTTTTAGTAGAGACGGGGTTTCACCGTATTAGCCAGGATGGTCTTGATCTCCCGACCTCATGATCCGCCCGCCTCGGCCTCCCAAAGTGCTGGGTTTACAGGCGTGAGCCACCACGCCAGGCCGAAACCCCGTCTCTACTAAAAATACAAAAATTAGCCGGGTGTAGTGGTGGGTACTTGTGAGGCTGAGCAGGAGAATCACTAGAACCCAGGAGGCAGAGGTTGCAGTGAGCCAAGATTGCGCCACTACACTCCAGCCTGGGCGACAGAGTGAGAATCTGTCTCAAAAACAAACAAAAAACCAAAAAATCGACTGTCTTGGTCTTGAGCTGGCTGTTGCTGACTACAGTGGATGCAGCTTCTGAAACAGGAAAAGCAGGATCGCGTATTAAGCGCTGACCCTTCTACTGCCCATAGCTCAGTCCTCTTCACCTCTGCAAGTCTGTCCTGGAACACACTGAAACAGGCAGAGCAGCTCCCTGCAGTGACTGAAGACCAGCGGACCTGAAACAGGGTCTCTGAAGCGGAGTCAGGCCTGGAACCCCAGCTGCTGCCTGACTCTCCCAGCAGCTCCCAGGGGAACCTTGCTCAGCCGTGCCAGCTAGGAAAACTCAGCACCTCCCAGGGGAACCTTGCTCAGCCGTGCCAGCTAGGAAAACTCAGCAGCTCCCAGGGGGAATCTTGCTCAGCCGTGCCAGCTAGGAAAACTCCACAGGAGGGGTGGGTTTTCAAGTCCGGGAAAGAGAAGAATGAAATCATTGGTTTCACAAACATTTGAGTGTTTCATGTCCGTTCTCTTCCTGAATCTTAGTGCCATGGATGGATACATTTCTAGAGTCAGCTATACCAATTAGAGATCAGATATTCTAATCAGCAGCTCAATGAATATTTCCAAAGCTGAAAAACACAATCATTTCTAATTCCATCCATAGTACAGTTTATATACTTTTTAGGCCAAGCTGTCCAACCCACGGCCCTCAGGCTGCAGACATGCTTTGAATGAGGCCCAACACAAATTCATCGACTTTCTTAAAACATTATGAGTTTTTTTAGTGATTTTTTTTCTTTTTTAGCTCATAAGCTATCATTAGTGTTAGTGTATTTTATATGTGGCCCAAGACAGTCTTCTTCTTCCAATGTGGCCTGGGGAAGCCAAAAGATTGGACACCCCCGTAACTAGGCATTCAGATAAAAAACAGAAAAAAAAATCAGCAAGAATCCAAATATTAAGTCATTTAAACCTGAATATCAAGACATTTAGGAACCTAAATCCCAGATCACAGTAATGTTTATAGGGCAAATATTCACCCAAAGTGATTAGAATTTGTGTGGTTTTTTTTCTTTTCTTTTTTTGAGATGGAGTCTCACTCTGTTGCCCAGGCTGGAGTGCAGTGGCGTGATCTTGGCTCACTGCAACCTCTGCCTCCCAGGTTCAAGCAATTCTCCTGTCTTAGCCTCCCGAGTAGCTGGGACTACAGGTGCCCGCCACTACGCCCGGCTAATTTTTTGTATTTTTAGTAGAGATGGGGTTTCACCATGTTAGCCAGGATGGTCTCGATTTCCTGACCTCGTGATCTGCCTGCCTCAGCCTCCCAAAGTGCTGGGATTACAGGCATGAGCCACCGCGCCCAGCGTGTTTGCTTATTTTTAAAACTTCATTAGAAGCCAGGTGCATTGGCTCACTCCTGTAATCCCAACACTTAGGGAGGCAGAGAGGAGAGGATTGCTTGAGCCTAGGAGTTTGAGACCTGCCTGAGCAGCATAGCAAGACCCTAACATCTTATCAGAAATGCCTGAGGAACAAATGGAAGAGCTGGCAAACCCATGGTCAAGAGGAAGATGCTCTAGGGAAGAGAAATACTCTGGCCTAGTAACCTCAGAGTTTGGCTAATGTAGTTTGACTCAAAGCTATCTGTGGACAGTCACTTGGTGCTGGCTCAAGTCTAAGAGAATCTCAGAGCCCAGATATAAGGATGTGGCATCTTTTGTGGAAGTCACATTCTGGTTTTCTCCAATCATTGTTGGTGGATGCCCAGCACTGACTGATCTAGGACTATAAAAAGAGCTGTGGTAGCCGAGCACGGTGGCTCACACCTGGAGGCAGAGGTTGGAATGAGCCAAGATCGCACCACTGCACTCCAGCCTGGGCGACAGAGCAAGACTCCGTCTCAAAAAATAAATAAATTAATTAAAATAAATAAATAATAATTTTTAAAAATAAAATAAATTTTAAAAAATTAAAATACAAATACAAAAATCTGGGCATGGTGGTACGCACCTGTAATCCCAGCTACTTGGGAGATTAAGGCAAGACAATCGCTGGAACCCAGGAGGTGGAAGTTGCTGAGATTGCACCACTGCACTCCAGCCTTGGCAACAGAACAAAATCGTGTCCCAAAAAAAACAAAACAAAAAAAAGGCCTTTGGGTAAAGTCAAGTATTTATTAATCCAACATCATTCATTTAGTAGCAACCATCTTCTGGAAAGGCACTGGGAGTGCAGAAATGAACACAGCACAATCTTTGCACCTTCCCAGGGCACAGGCTATGAGATCAGTCACTCTAGCAGGACAGGTGACTTGAGGGCGGGGCGCCACGGCCATGAGCGGCACTCTGCAGTCCTCAGCGGCCCCGCCCCTTTTCTTGAGCTCTGGTCCTTAAACTCTGAACCTCAGGTCCTCATCTGTGAAGATGGTGATAAAATGCCTAATAGGCCAAGTTACAGTAAGTTCTGAAATGTGTCTAACAGATGGTGGGCCCTCTGGAAACGGTAACAGTTATCCATAATTTATTATGATTATTATAACAACAAAGGGGTGGATGAGGCCCTACAGGGGAAGGAGTGCTTTCTCCTGCCCAGCAGTGGCCAGAAAACTTAATAGAGAGGGTGACATTTGAACTGAATCTCAAGTGAGAGAGCCTCTATAGGTTCAGGTGATGGGCATCAGAGAGCATATGAGGTTTCTTCAGTTGTGTTCCAAACCTTAAGTTGTATGCATACGGACAGCCTGTACTTTCCAACATACTTTTTTTTGTTCATTTGTTTTTTGAGACAGTGTCTCACTCTGTCACCAGGCTGGAGTACAGTGGTGTGATATTGACTGTCAACCTCCTGGGCTCAAGCAATCCTCCAACTTCAGCCTCCCAAGTAGCTGGGACTACAGGCAGGTGCCACCATGCCCAGCTAATTTTTTTGTGTATTTTTTTGTAGAAACAAGGTTTTGCCCAGGCTGGTCTTGAACTCCCGGGCTCAAGCGATCCAGCCACCTCAACCGCCCAAAGTGTTGGGACTACACTCATGAGCCACTGTGCCCAGCCCCAACATGTTCTTAAAGGGTTAGTGACCACCTCAAAAGGTGAAGAGCTACCTACATTGGTCTAGAAGTATAACTAAAAGTTCGCCCGGCAGGCAACATAGGAAAGGTCATTTCCAGCATGGCAAACAGTTTAGAAAGAAGTAAAGTGGCTTTGTGGGCATGTGACCTATGCAGTCGCAGAGTCCGACACTCTGAGCGCCTGTGGTCCCTTCAATGTGCTGCTGCTGCTGTCACCCTCGAACTTCTTGAAACAGAGTATCGCTCTGTCATCAGGCTGGAGTGCAGTGGCACAATCTCAGCTCCCTGCAACCGCCACCTCATGGGTTCAAGCGATCCTCCTGCCTCAGCCTCACGAGTAGCTGGGTTTACAGGTGCCCACCACCACGCCCGGCTAATTTTTTGTATTTTTAGTAGACACAGGGTTTCACCAGGTTGGCCAGGATGGTCTCGATCTCCTGATCCGCCCACCTTGTGATCCGCCCACCTCGGCCTCCCAAAGTGCTGGGATTACAGGCGTGAGCCACTGCACCCAGCTGATGATTTCTTAACAAGAATCAAAGAAGCAAGCCCAGGACCCTGGATACAGCAGCACAGGTGAAGGGGGCAGAGCTTGAGAGTGGCAGTCCAGCTGGCTTCAGGCTCCAGGGAAGCCAGAGGTGCATCAAGTCCCGAAAGTGAGCAAAGTACTTTTCACAGAGAACGGGGACTAACTCACTGGAGAGCTGAAACAAGGGCCTCGCAAATTCTCTAGCCTGTGCTTCTGAGAAGCATGGCATTTTCAGAAAATTCCCAGCAGGTGGTGGGCACAGGTGCTTGGTGGAAAATGGCAGGAGATGAGGTTAAAAAAGTAAGACAGACCAGATGAAAGATGTAAGATTCTAGCTAAGAAACTTTAGAACCCAGGAGGAGGCAGAGGTTGCAGTGAACCAAGAGCGTGCCATTGCACTCCAGCCTGGGTGTGAAACTCAATCTCAAAAAAGAAAAAAACTGCTCTAGAGATGCGGAAGGAGACATTCAAGGATGTTTTTGGTTTTGTGTTGAGACAGGGTCCTGCTCTGTCCCCCAGGCTCTTGTGCAGTGGCACAATCACATTTCACTGCAGCCTCGACCTCCAGGGGTCAAGGGATCCTCCCAGCTCAGTCTCCAGAGTAGCTGGAACCACAGGTGTGTGCCACCAAGCCTGGTTTTTTTTTTTTTTTTTTTTTTTTTCTAGAGGCAGGATCTCACTTTGTTGCCAGATTGATCTCAAACTCCTTGGCTCAAGCAATCCTCCCGCCTCAGCCTCCCAGAGTGCTGGGATTACAGGTGTGAGCTACTAAACCCAGTCTGAAGGATATAAAAAGTGAAACGGCGTGGCATTTCACTGTTAAAAAGATTCCTCTAGTGGCTTAAAGAGGATGAATTGGAAGGATTAACAACTGTAGGCCAGGCAAGGTGGCTCATGCCTGTAATCCCAGCACTTTGGGAGGCCAAGGCGGGTGAATCACCTGAAGTCAGGAGTTCGAGACTAGCCTGGCCAACATGGTGAAACCCTGTCTCTACTAAACATACAAAAATTAGCCAGGCATGGTGGTGCATGCCTGTAATCTCAGCTACTAGGGAGGCTGAGACGGGAGAATTGCCTGAACCCGGGAAGCAGAGGTTGCTGTGAGCCAAGAGTGCGCCATTGCACTCCAGCCTGGGCGACAAGAGAGAAACTCTGTCCCAAAAAAAAAAAACAAAAAAAAAAAACAGGCACGGTGACTCATACCTGGAATCCCAGCACTTTGCGAGGCTGAGGTGGGCGGATCACAAGGTCAGGTGTTCGAGACTAGCCTGTCCAACATAGTGAAACCCCGTCTCTACTAAAAATACAAAAATTAACTGGGCGTGTGGTGCACACCTGTAGTCCCAGCTACTCAGGAGGCTGAGGCAGGAGAATCACTTGAACCAGGGAGGAGGAGCTTGCAGTGAGCCAAGATCGTGCCACTGCACTCCAGCCTGGCATCAGAATGAGGCTCTATCTCAAAAAAAAAAAAAAATTGTAGACAGTGTGATCAACATGGTGGCTACCATGGTAGTCCAGGGAAGAAAACAGGAAGGCTTGAATGAAACGGTAGCCATGGGAAAAGGAGGAGACTAGAGAGGAGAGGAGAGGGAGCCGTTTAGGGAGACCTGAAGTGGGGTCTGAGTCATTGGCGATGTGGTGGCTGAAGCCCTGATCCCAGAGAACATTACTCACAGAGACCCCACCGAGTGAGAATATCAAGAAGCCAGCCCAGGATCCTGGGAACAGCGGCACAGGTGAAGTGGGCAGAGCTTAGGAGTGGCAGCCAGCTGGCTCCAGGCTCCAGGGAAGCCAGAGGTGCACAGCCCAAAATGAGCGAAGCCCTTCTTTGGGCGAGGGGGCTACCTCGTCGAGGAGCTGAAAGAAGAGGAGAGGGAAAGTCATATGTGTCCATTTATTAGCAGGTTTCGGGTGAGGATTTGGAGGAATGGCTGCAGGGAGGGCCAACCAAGGAGCGAATGAGAGGCGAGGCATGGAGACGGCTAGGAGGGAACGAAGGGAGGGCAGGAAGTGCAGGAAGTGGCAGCTGGTTTTTGGATCTGGGAGAGACTTGGGCAAGTTCACCTAAGATGAGGTGAAGGAATCATCAGGGTTCAGGAAGCGGCGCGTGTGGAAGAGAAGGCCCCGTGGAGGGGCAGAGGCTCAGAGGATGTCAGCAGGAGGACCTGGGGTGGGGGTTAGAGAGGAGCCTCCCAGGGACTTCCTCGGAGCCTGAAAACATGGAATCAGGGTTCCCAGACGAGGATGCGTGGGGCACGAAGTGGAGCGCGATCCCGCAGGTGGGTGGCATCCTTTTACTCTACAGAAGCTGCAAGCTAACGTCTGGAGGGAAGAGGCAGGGTAGAAGGCTTTAAGGGAGAATGTGCTTAGAGTGTCCTGAGCAACGACAGGAGAAAACATGTCAGCATTACCAAGAATTTAGTGGAGAATGACAGCAACCCCGTGAGTTTCTGTAGCTGCCCTCAGCAGCCTTTGTGTGCTGTGTCCTCCAAATCACTTCTCACCCTCTCCAATGCTAACATTAGCCCAGGCAGCCAAGAACTTTTCTTAACGTGACTGCATAGTCCCCGTTCTCCAGCCACCCCCTCTACACAGCAGACAGAGTGATCTTTCGGAAATACGTCAGCTCACATCAACTCCCCTCCTTAAGACCATCCAGTGGTACCATTACACTTAGACCGAAGTCCTCAGAATAAAATTCAAAGGCCCGCATGATCAGGGCACTCACCCCTTCTCCCTACACTTTCTCCCTCATGTACTGTGCCCCAGCCACTTTGCGGTCCCCTCCTTCCTCAGAGGTGCCAGGCTGTTTCCTGTCTCGGGACTTGTGTGGTTGCCTTTGCTATGCTTAGAAGATTGTTCCTCTGGTTCGTCACCGTGGCTGTTTTCACCATCCACATCTTCCTAGTGTTTACTAATACCTGGAATTATTCTATGTATGTATCTGTTTACACATTTACTGTTTGTTTTCCCCCAGTGAAATATAAGTTCCTTGGATGTGGGGTCTGTTTGCTTTCTTTACTGTCCAACATTGATTGGCTCATGTTAGGAACCTGATAAATATTTGTTGGCTGTTTGGTGGCTGTGCAGGAATTGAGAGCGCCGGTGGCTGGTGGATGCAGGAACGTGGTTGGAAAAGTAGCAATGCAACTATATACAATTCCTACAAGGGTGAATTCAGGTAACACTCTTTTAATTAAAAGTGAGTAAATGAATAGAAATGGCCAAGGGAGACTAGGAAATTATTGCAGCCAAAATACGGCAAATTGTACAACTTTAGGACTAGAAAGAACTTTAAAGATGGAGTCTCAATGGTCTCAATAGATTAGAAAAGGGAGTCCTCTGGCCGGGCGCAGTGGCTCACGCCTGTAATCTCAGCACTTTGGGAGGCCGAGGCGGGTGGATCACGAGATCAGGAGATCGAGACTATCCTAGCTAACACGGTGAAACCCCGTCTCTATTAAAAATACAAAAAATTAGCCGGGCGTGGTGGCGGGCGCCTGTAGTCCCAGCTACGCGGGAGGCTGAGGCAGGAGAATGGCGTGAACCCTGGGGGGCAGAGCCTGCAGTGAGCTGAGATAGCGCCACTGCACTCCAGCCTGGGTGAAAGAGCAAGAGTCCTTCTCAAAAAAAAAAAAAGAAAAGGGAGTCCTCTCCTGAAAGGTAGGTGCCAAGGCCATTCACACTGGCAGTAAGTGTCCAAGCCAAGTCACATCTCCTATTTGTCTTGCCCTTGAACTTTTCTGGAAACTCAATTGTTGTGTTAGACATTAGTTGTGGTGTTCAAGACTTCTCTCCACCCTTTCTAAAATATCATGATTTCTCCCTGGGAAATAATGAGTGGAGTTTGCCCTCCCTGTGGCCATATTTCACCCCAACATTAGAAAAAGCTGAGTAACTTCATCTTTTGTGCCTTGCATTGAAACGCATGGAATAAATGGCATTTAAGAGCATCCTCTAGTTTCTAAGTCACTACGTATTTGTGAAAACTCAGGCTTGGAGTGTCAGAATTAAATGGGGTCAGGAAATATTGCAACGTAGACTTTTGATTCATTACTGGGGTTTTTCCCATAGGTCGAGGAGTGGGCTTGCACACAGGGGTGGTCTATTTGTTTGGTCAAGAATCTAGACTGGCTCTGGAACAAGTAGAAAAAAGTCCCACATGGCACTCAGTGAACAGGAAGTGTGTGCTCTCCAGACATGTGGCTGTTCCCTCCTGCCCTCTCACTAAGCTGCTATTTGTTCAGAGGGTTCTTGGCCTTAGGCGGAAGGGCAGAGCTGCCAGCAGAGAGGCGTTTTTCCCAGAAGCCTTTGGAAGGAGCACAATCCAAACTTGTTTCTAGAAGAGTCTGCGGCACAGCACTCCTGGCTGCCCGTGTCCCCGCTCGTGGCTACAGGAACCTCAGTGGACTCACAAAGGTGGCAAATCTCACTCTGTGAAAATGGCAATATTCTGGAAAGGCTGCATGCTGATAGCACTGTTCATCAGTCCGTTCATTCCTTCTTTCGGCAGGTGGTTGCAATGCACTTGGTTTGTGCTGGGCCCTGTGCTAGACACTGAGGAACCAGGTCTACAAAACAAGTGGTTACGGTCCAGCACCACGGCTCAGCCTGTAATCCCAGCACTTTGGGAGCCCGAGGTGGGCAGATTACTTGAGCTCAGGAGTTTGAGACCAGCCTGGGCAACATGGTGAAACCAAGCCTCTACTAAAAATACAAAGTTAGCCAGGCATGGTGGCACGCACCTGTAGTTCTGGCTACTTGGGAGGCGGAGGTGGGAGGATCAACTTGAGCCTGTGAGGCGGAGGTTGCAGTGAGCTGAGATCACATCATTGCACTCCAGCCTGGGTGACAGAGACTCTCAAAAAAACAAAAACAAACAAAAAACCGAAAAACAAGTGGTTAAAAGCTTTGGCTCTGAGAGAGCTACTTTTCTTCTAGGTCCCTGTTTCCTTCTAGCTACATATTATAATTTTAAAACGTCAAAACAATTCACAATCCATATTTATTTAGACAAATAACTTTTGCTAATTTTTTTCTTTTTTTTTTTTTTGAGACGGAGTATTGCTCTGTCACCCAGGCTGGAGTGCAGTGGCCTGATCTCAGCTCACTGCAACCTCCGCCTCAAGGGTTCAAGCGATTCTCCTGACTCAGCCTCCCGAGTAGCTGGGATTATAGGTGCCCCACCATCACACCTGGCTAATTTTTCTATTTTTGTAGAGACGTGATTTCACCATGTTGGCCTGGCTGATCTTGAGCTCCTAACCTCAGGTGATCCACCCTCCTCAGCCTCCCAAAGTGCTGGGATTGCAGGTGTGAGCCACCACACCCGGCCTAATGTCTTTTTTTTTTTTTTTTGAGACAGTCTCACTCTTGTCACCCAGGATGGAGTGCAATGGCACGATCTCGGCTCACTGCAACCTCCGCCTCCCGGGTTCAAGCAATTCTCTTGCCTCAGCCTCCCAAGTAGCTGGGATTACAGGCATGTGCCCACACACCTAGCTAATTTTTGTATTTTTAGTAGAGACAGGGTTTCACCATGTTGGCCAGGCTGATCTCAAACTCCTCAGGTGATCCACCCACCTTGGCCTCCCAACGTGTTGGGATTACAGGCGTGAGCCACCACACCCGGCCCTATGTCTTTTTTTTTTTTTTTTAAATAGAAATGCGAGTCTAAGTTGCCCAGGCTGGTCTTGAACTCCTGAGCTCAAATGATCCACCCACCTTGGCCTCCCAAAGTGCCGAGATTACAGGCATGAGCCACCGCACCAAGTCTGCTAATTTCTTTGCACATGTTGATTTCTTGCAATCCATTATATCTTCCAATGTTCATTTCTCTTCTTGGAGAATGTCCTTTATTCATTCTTTCAGAGAGAGTTTGTAGTTCCTAATGTGCCTTACTCTTAGAAGATCCAAAATGTCTTTATTTTACTCTTAATATTGACAGGGAGATTGAGAATAAAATTCTAAGATCAAAGATATTTTTCTCAGCACTTTGATGGCGCCACGAAATTATCTTCTTACAGGCCCCGTGGCTGATGTCAGTCTCACTCTTATGCTTTGGTAGGTAATCTGCCTGATTTTCTCTGACAGCTTTTAGGATTTTCTCTTTATTCTTAACTACCCCCTATTTAGGTGTGGAGGGTTTTTTTTCTTTGCTTATTTTTATTCTTCTCCGGACCCAGTGAGATTCTTAATATGTGAACTATGTTCTAGGAAATTCTGTGATCTTTATGTCATTACTTCTCCCTACTCCATCCTCTTTTTCTGGTATTCCTTTTAAAGGATTACATCCATGACGCTTACCTTCCATATAATAGTGTCCATCTGTTGTTATTTTATGCTATAGTCTGAGAGAATACGTCAATAAAATCTTTTAGGTCATCAATTTACTTTTAGCCCTGTCCAACCTTTCATTTAGTCTATCTGCTAGCTTTTTAATTTTAAATGTTTTTTTGTTTTGTTTTGTTTTTTGTTTTCTTTTTTTGAGACAGAGTCTTGCTCTGTTGCCCAGGCTGGAGTGCAGTGGCATGACCTTGGCTCACTGCAACCTCTGCCTCACAGATTCAAGCGATTCTCCTGCCTCAGCCTCCTGAGTAGCTGGGATTACAGGTGCGCACCACCACACCCGGCTAATTTTTGTATTTTTAGTAGAGACAGGGTTTCACCATGTTGGCCAGGCTGGTCTTGAACTCCTAACCTCAGGTGATCCACCCGCCTCGGCCTCCCAAAGTGCTGGGATTACAGGCGTTAGCCACCACACCCGGCCAGCAGTCCCCAACCTTTTTGGCACCAGGGACTGGTTTCATGGTAGACAATTTTTCCATGGGGGGCAATGGGATGATTCAAACACATTACATTTATTATGTACTTTAGTTGTATTATTACAGACTCATTATAGTCAGTGGGAGTCCTGAGCTTGTTTTCCTCCAACTAGATGGTCCCATCTGGGGGTGGTGGGAGACAGGGACAGATCATCAGGCATTAGATTCTCATAAGGAGCATGCAACCTAGCTCCCTCACATATGCAATTCACAATAGGGCCCAAGCTCCTGTGAGAATCTAATGCCGCCACTGATTGGACAGAGGTGGAGCTCAGCTTCCCTCACCCGCCACTCACCTCCTGCTGTGCGGCCTGGTTCCTAACAGGCCACAGACCAGTACTGGCATGTGGCCCTGGGGTTGGGGGCCCCCATTTTAAAGTACACATAAAAATTTGCCACAACTCCACTTAAACTATTCAAATGGCTTCCAGCCTCACTTGGAATAATATCTAAACTTGATCTCCTGAATTGAAAAGCTCAACATGACCTGCCACCTCTCTACTTTTCCGTACATAATTCTTGCTACTTTTTCACTTGTGCCACTGCCTAGGATAGTCTTCTGAACTTTGAAAAGCGGAACTTTTTGTTCCTCCAGAACTCAGATGAGACATCTCCCCTCCTAGAAACCTTTAAGGATCACTTAATGTAAAATAGTCACTGTATCACATTACTTTTTTTTTTTTTTTTTTTTAAGACAGGGAGGCTGGGCCTGGTGGCTCACACCTGTAATCCCAGCACTTTGACAGGCCGAGGCAGGTAGATCACCTGAGGTCAGGAGTTCGAGACCAGCCTGGCCAACATTGTGAAACCTCATCTCTACTAAAAATACAAAAATTAGCCGGGTGCGCCTGTAATCCCAGCTACTCAGGAGGCAGAGTCTGCAGTGAACCAAGATCATGCCATTGCACTCAGCTTGGGTGACAGAGCAAGACTCCATCTCAAAAAAAAAAAAAAAAAAAAGACAGGGTTTCGCTCTGTTGCCCAGGCTGGAGTGCAGTGGTGCAATCATAGCTCACCGCAGCCGCGACCTCTGGGCTTCTGCAATCCTCCTGCCTCAGTCTTCCAAGTAACTGGGACTACAGGCACACCCCACCATGCCTGGATAATTGTGTGTGTGTGTGTGGAGTTGTAGAGATGGGGATTTCACCATGTTGCCCTGGTCTTGAACTCCTGGCCTCCAGTGATCCTACCACCTTGGCCTCCCAAAGTGCTGGCATTATAGTCATGTGCCATTGCACCAGTCTATTTTTAATTACCTTTCACCATCACTTTTAAAAATGTGTTTAAAAAAAAATGTGTGAGTTTGCCTGTTTATGTGTTGCCTGGCTTCCCCGGCCCCCAACAAGACGAGAAGCTTCTGGCAGGTCATGGTGGCTTACGCCTATAATCCCAGCACTTTGGGAGGCTGAGGCAAGAGGATCGCTTGAGGCCACGAGTTTGAGACCAGCCTGGGCAACAAAGTGAGACCCCCTTCTACAAAAAATCAAAAACTCAGCCAGGCATGGTGGCGTGGGCCTGTGGTCCCAGCTACATGGAAGGCTGAGACAGAAGGATCATTTGAGTCCAGGAGGTCAAAGCTGCAGTGAGCCATGTTCCTACCACTGCAATCTAGCTTGGGTGACAAAGTGAGACCCTGTCTCAAAAAAAAAAAAAAAAAAGAAAAGAAAGAAAGAAGCTTCTTGAGATCAGGAACTTTGGCCTAAGGTGCTGCTGTCCCCACAGCATCTGGAGCTATATCTGGGACATAGAAGGCACTTAATAAATCTTTGTTGAATGAGGACAAGGTTGGCTGTGAAGAATGAGTTTGGGAAAGGGAATAAAAAAGGAAGAGTGTGTGAGGCAGGTCGGGATAGCATTTGAAGGTGGGGGTGGTGACCAGAGGGTAATTAAAAGGTTGCTCAATCACTCCGTAATACTGAGGCCCCCAAATGAAGCCGGCCTTCAACTTAGCAATGACATTCATCTGCTTTGCTCTGTGATTTTCTACCCACAGGGTTGAAGAGTCCCGGAATAAAACTGAACAAAGCAGATGGCCTATTTCTTCACTTGTAAAACATTAAGTGTTAAAGTATTATAGATAATGTTTAAGGACTATCCAGCCTTAAAATCAATGAGGATTCAAATAACTTGGGAAACCAGGTATTTTTAAAAATCTGCTGTAAAATAAATAATCAGTGACTCCCTATCTATTCTCTTAAAGTTCCGAGTTTTGGGCAGGGTGCGGTGGCTTATGCCTGTAATCCCAGCACTTCGAGAGGCTGAGACAGGTGGATCACTTGAGGTCAGGAGTTTGAGACCAGCCTGGCCAATATGGTGAAACTCCATCTCTACTAAAAATAAACAATACAAAAATTAGCCGGGTGTGGTGGCGGACACCTGTAGTCCCAGCTACTCGGGAGTCTGAGGCAGGAGAATTGTTTGAACTCGGCCAGGCGCAGTGGTTCATGCCTGTAATCCCAACACCTTGGGAGTCCGAGGCGGGCAGATCACAAGGTCAGGAGTTCAAGACCATCCTGGCCAACATGGTGAAACCCCATCTCTACTAAAAATACAAAATTAGCTGGG
>NW_026652276.1:232844105-232885719 GCF_009828535.3 Hylobates moloch | reverse complement strand
GCCTCGGCCTCCCAAAGTGCTGGGATTACAAGCGTGAGCCACCGCGCCCGGCCATGAATTTTATACTATAATAAAACCAAACAATTTGCAAATAATATACAGACAAAAGTACAAAGCAAATAGAAGTCAAATTAACAGCTCTAACTGAATGTAACAGTTGATGTTGTTTTGCTGAAATGAAATCACTCTCCATACAAGAACACAGTACAGATTGCCACTGCCTGGCAGGCACCAGCAACTGCTGTGCGAAGTCGGTTTTTCCACTGCTTTTCTCCATTCAAACTGCTCAGTATCCTGATGTGAACGGTGCGAGGCTCTCTATTCAAACTGCTCAGTATCCTGATGTGAACGGTGCGAGGCACAGGGCTCTTGATGTCATCGAGCCTTCATTCAATTTGAATGAATCTTTCCCAGATTCAGTCCAACTATCTCTCTCTTGTAATTAATGCGGAAAAGTAAAAGTCACTCTACTCGGAGCCTGTATCAGTCAGGATCCCAACAGAAGGTGGCGGGCTCACCGAGCCTTGGGTAGGTGGGGGAGGGTTGACTTACAAGGAGACGCCTGGCGTGTGCTGAGGTGGTACCGAAACCAGCGGCTGATGGCAAAGGAGCTGCTAGGCTTACAGGATACAGGACAGTGAGAGGCCCCCAGACAGGAGGAAGGAGTCAAGGAGAGAAGCCACCGTGAGAGGAGATGTGACCTTTGGTCTAGGGGCACAGACAGCCAGGGCCAGGCTTGCTGGGAGAGGCCTCACTCTTGCTGTCGTCCCCTCCTGCCAGGGTTCCTCACACCAGAAAGCAAAAGGCAAGGGAGCCTGTGGATTCCGACCATACTGATCAGTTTCTGCCGGGTGGAGAAAGGTCGGGGGTGGAGACCAGAGAGGGAAGAGCGCAAATGAACAACTAGTACCGGGACACATGCGCAAGCCTGATACGGTATGTGGACACTCAGTCATGGGTGATCACCAGCTAGTTTATAAAATATATTGTGGGCCAGGCACGGTGGCTCCCGCCTGTAATCCCAACACTTTGGGAGGCCGAGGCAGGTGGATTGCGAGGTCAGGAGTTCAAGACCAGCCTGGCCAGGACGGTGAAACCCCATCTCTACTAAAAATACAAAAATTAGCCGGGCATGGTGGTGCATGCCTGTAATCCCACTACTCGGGAGGCTGAGGCAGAGAATTGCTTGAACCCGGGAGGCAGAGGTTGCAGTGAGCCGACATTGCACCCTGCACTCCACCCTGGGCAACAGAGCAAGACTCCATCTCACAAAAAAAAGAAAATGTATTGTACACACACACACACACAAAGTAAGTACAGGAGGTAACGCATATGTCAATTTGCTTGATGTAGCCATTCTATTCAAAGCATCATGGTGGGCCAGGCACAGTGGCTCATGCCTATAATCCCAGCACTTTGGGAGGCCAGTGTGGGCGGATCGTTTGAGGTCAGGAGTTCAAGACCAGCCTGGCAAACCTGGCAAAACCCTGTCTCTACTTAAAAAATACAAAAATTGGCCAGGCGCAGTGGCTCACTCCTGTAATCCCAGCACTTCAGGAGGCCAAGGCAGGTGGATCACCCGAGGTCAGCAGTTCAGGACCAGCCTGACCAACATGGTGAAACCCCATCTCTACTAAAAATACAAAAATTAGCCAGGCATGGTAGTGCACACCTGTAATCCCAGCTACTCGGGAGGCTGAGGCAGGAGAATTGCTTCAACCTGGGAGGCAGAGATTGCAGTGAACCAAGATCGCATCAATGCACTCCAGCCTGGGCGACAGAGTGAGACTTTGTCTCAAAAAAAAAAAAAAAAAAAATAGCCAGGCGTGGTGGCATGCGCTTGTAGTTCCAGCACTTGGCAGGCTGAGGCACAAGAATTTCTTGAACCCAAGAGGAGGAGGTTGCAGTGAGCCGAGATCACACCACTGCACCCCACTGGGCAACAGAGCAAAACCTGTCTCACAAAACAAACAAAAAACCCATCATGGTATACACAATAAATATATACAATTTTTAGGCCAGGGTTGGTGGCTCACACCTGTAATCCCAGCACTTTGGGAGGCCAAGGTGGGAGGATCTCTTAAGTC
Source organism: Hylobates moloch (assembly GCF_009828535.3). NCBI lineage: Eukaryota > Metazoa > Chordata > Mammalia > Primates > Hylobatidae > Hylobates > Hylobates moloch. Next base: position 232,883,632 of record NW_026652276.1, on the reverse strand, counting down.
CAGGAGTTTGAGACCAGCCCGGGCAACATAGCAAGACTCCATTTCTACAAAAAAATAAAAGAGTTAGCTGTGCATGGTGGTGCACACCTGTGGTTCCAGCTACTCAACAGGTTGAGGTGGGAGCATCACTTGAGCCCAGGAGGTTGAAGCTGCAATGAGCCAAGATGGCGCCACTGCACTCCAGCCTGGGCAATAGAGCAGGGCCCTGTCTCAATAAATAAATATATACATACATACACACACACAATGTTTACTTGCCAAATAAATAAAAATCAAATTTTAAATTAAAAAAAAGTAAAAGTCACATTGTTTTTCAAAACTAAAATACAAAATTGCAAAATTCTCATAGAACCCTTTCAAACACCCAAGAACGTATCTGTATTCCCCCAGGAGCTCAAAGGCCTCGTGTGGTCCTGTCTAACCTGGAGCTCCCAGAATGTAAACTCAGGGGAAGAAAGGGACAAGGTCCTCTGGTTTCCTCAAAGTCCTATATGATCAGGACTCTGCCTACCTCTCTTCCTTCATATAGAGCCTCTCCCCACCCTATTCCCACCTGCCTCTTCCCTCTACAATATTTCATACACACAACTTCTTTCATTTCCCCTAAATGCCAAGACTTTTCCTTCAAACATGCCATTCCCTCCACAAGAGGCAGGGGTTTGTGGAGAGGCACGTCTCCAGCACGCTTTTCCCTTAGGCTCACGAGGCGGCTGTATTAGTCCGTTCTCAGTGCCATAAAGAACTACCTGGGACTGGGTAATTTATAAAGAAAAGAGGTTTGATTGACTCACGTGGCTGCACAGCCTCAGGAGACTTCCAATCATGGCAGAAGGCGAAGGGGAAGCAGGGACAGCCTACGCGACTGGAGAAGGAAGAAGAGCGTGAAGGGGGCGGGGGGGGGGGGGGGGGGGGGGGGGGGGGGCCGCTACACGCTTTTAAACAACCAGATCTCGCGAGAACTCCCTCACTATCAGGAGAATAGCAAGGGGGAAGTCCATCCCCCATATCCAGTCACCTCCCACCAGGCCCCTTCTCCGGTGCTGGCAATTACAATTCAACAGGAGATTTAGGTGGGGACACAGAGCCAAACCATATCAGTGGCTACTTAGCTCCAGGCCTTAATGCTCTCAAATCAAGCACCACAGGGAGGAGCACCTGCCATAATCCCAACGCCCTCAGCAAAATTCTCCTGGTACCCAATTGGCTTTGCAGAGTCGTGTGCCTATCCCTGTGCCACCTCTGTGCTGAGGGTAACGTGAAGCTGTCATCCGACAGACAGGAGCCGCAGACCACTCCTGCACCCAGCTGTGGAGCCTGCTCCCAATAGGATAATGAAGCATAATCCCAGCGCTTTGGGAGGCCGAGGCGGGCGGATCACGAGGTCAGAAGTTCAAGAACAGCCTGGCCAACAGGTGAAACCCAGTCTCTACTAAAAAACAAAAATTAGCTGGGTGTGGTGGCATGCACCTGTAATCCCAGCTAATCGGGAGGCTGAGGCAGGAGAATTGCTTGAACCTGGGAGGCGGAGGTTGTGGTGAGCCAAGATCGTGCCATTGCACTCCAGCCTGGGCAACAAGAGCAAGACCCTGTTTCAAAAAAAAAAAAAGAAAGAAAGAAATTTGAACTGGAATTTAAAGCATGGGTTGGCTGTCCATAGATAGAATGAAAAGGAATAGCGCCTCAGTGTTGAAGACACTGTGTGTAAAGGTAGAGAAGTCAGGCAAGTGTGGGGATGTGCTGAGAATGAGAAAATGACAAGGCCAGCATGAATAGGAGAGTTTGTCGGAGAATAGTGCAAGATACATTCATTCGACAGGTACATGAGGGAAGGACTTGTCAGCGTTAATATATTTAATGTCAAAATGTGCATGAGACAAACTATGTGCCAGTAACTTACGGGTTTCCTTCTTTATAGCCAGCCATGTTGCTTGGTAGTGAAATTCAAAGATGAATGGGAGAGGTGGCCACATTCAGCAATGCTTATTGAGCATGTACTGTGTGCAGGCAGTTCCAGATTCTGCCACCCAAGGTCTCTGCTTGCAGAGCACTGACATTCTTATTGAGAGAGACAGGGAGCAAACTGACAAACAAGAAAATAACAGGGAGTGGTAAGTGCTTGGCCGAGATATGAAATAGCCTGATGGACAGAGTGATTGGGCAGCTATTTCAAACCAAGGGGTCACAGAGGGCTTCATAGAAGAGGTGGGCAGGAAGCAAAGATGCCAGCCATGCTTAAGTCAGGGAGTGGGAGCAGCCAGGGCAAGGCTGCCTTATGTCACCTGACATTTTTCCTAATGCTCCCTTCTCCCCCTTGCTCACCCCCTAGGTCTTCTACTATCTCTGCACTTATTTTTGATTTTTATTTTTTTTGAGACACAGTCTCGCTGTTGCCCAGTCTGGCGTGCAGTGGCACGACTTTGGCTCACTGCAACCTTCACCTCCCAGATTCAAGTGATTCTCCTGCCTCAGGCTCCCGAGTAGCTGGGATTACAGGTGCCTGCCACCATGGCCAGCTAATTTTTGTATTTTTAGTAGAGATGGGGTTTCACCATGTTGGCCAAGCTGGTCTTGAACTCCTGACGTCAAGTGACCCACCCGCCTCAGCCTCCCAAAGTGCTAGGATTACAGGCATGAGCCACCGCGCTGGCCCTCAAATTTGCATTTCTGTACTTGCACTTCTTCAGTGAAATCTGAGCTGAAAGCTGCACGGTGGTGTGCCCCTGAAGTCCCAGCTACTCAGGAGGCTGACACAGGAGGATTGCTTGCGCTCAGTAGTTCAAGACCAGCCTTGGCAACACAGTGAGATCCCGTCTCAAAAAAAAAAAACTAGTCTGGTAATTCCAGACTGATATCATCAGTTTTCCCTGCCACCCTCTGCACTGAGTCCTCTGTTCTATCTTGAACTCTGTCAGCCACCTGACCTTCTTCCATACCTACCTGCAAGCTTATTTCTTATCTTGGGCCTTTGTCTGCTAAGTACACAACCTAGCACAGGATCCTGCCACAATGAGACAAACACTGTGTAAGTTGCAAAACACATTGAGGTGGTCTTTTTATATTTATTTATTTATGTTTTGTAGAGGTAGGGTCTGACGATGTTGCCCAGGCTGGTCTCAAAACTCCTGGCCTCAAGCAATCCTCCCGTCTAGGCCTTCCAAATTCTGGGCAGCATGAGCCACCACGCCTGGTTGACTTGGTCATTTTAAATGATGTTCTCAGACTTTGATTAGTCTCCTAGTTATTCCTCGGTTTTCCTCAATTACTCATCCATTGGCAAGCTTGCTTTCCTCACCTCCTGCTGTGTGTCCATAGAGCATCTCTGCTGCAGGACAGCATTCATTAAAGGCTAACTCTGCAGCTCAAAGATGAACCTTAAGCAGTTTTCTTTCTTTTTTTTTTTCTTTTTTTTTTTTTTTTGAGATGGAGTCTTGCTCTGTCATGCAGGCTGGAGTGCAGTGGTGCCATCTCAGCTCACTGAAACCTCCCCCTCCCAGGTTCAAGCGATTCTCCTGCCTCAGCTTCCTGAGTAGCTGGGACTACAGGCATGCGCCGCCACGCCCAGCTAATTTTTTTTTTTTTCTTTTTCTGAGACAGAGTTTTGCTCTTGTTGCCCATGCTGGAGCACAATGGTGTGATCTTGGCTCACCACAACCTCCACCTCCCAGGTTCAAGCAATTCTCCTCCCTCAGCCTTCCGAGTAGCAGGGATTACAGGCATGTGCCACCACGCCTGGCTAATTTTGTATTTTTAATAGAGACAGGGTTTCTCCACATTGATCAGGCTGGTCTTGAACTCCCGAACTCAAGTGATCCGCCCACCTTGGCCTCCCAAAGTGCTGGGATTACAGGTGTGAGCCACAGCACCCGGCCTGAAGCAGTTTCTTTGTCCTCTGAGTTGGCCTTGAAACTTGTATTTTACAGGTGGATGAAACACAAACAAGAAAGGCAACGTCAGCATGAACATGGAGAAGGATGTCTTCGAGGGAGAGCTGGCAGGAGGGGTTAGTGGGGGCAGAGGCTGGGGTTGTTGAGGACTGTGTGATGTGATGCCCGTGGTGGAAATGAAGAATGAGCAGGCCTGGGCCATCTGGGTAGGGAGAGTGGGAAGGAAGATCAGTGAAGAGATACACAACCTGATTGAAAAGCCCAAACCCCATGTTTCTTTTCTGCCTTTGCCATAGACAAGTTCAAGAAAGAGAACCATTCCGTGAAACAGCACTTCTTCTACCAGCAGGTCTAGCACAGACCCGACGTGTATCCTATAGCCTCAAGCTGTCCAGAAAGCTGCCATCAGCCCTCCCTGATGTGGAGTGCCGGCGGTCCAGGCTAAGCCACCAATGCACAAGACACACCCAGGCCCAAAGTGCATCGCTAAGAGCCTCTCGCATTCTTCTGCTTCAAACAGGACCCAGGAATACTGACTGAAGCATCTGCCACCTTTATTTACAGAACAGATTTTGCCCAGCTTAGGAGTCATCTGATAAAGGAAGAAAACATCTCATTACAAAGTAGAATTTCCCTGGAGACTCTCAGTCCCCATAAAGGTGGTGGTCCTAGGGGGCGACAGAGATGTAACTTCAGCATCAGCATTTTGACCTCCTTAGGAAAGCTGCTTGAGAGAGTCCATACTCAGGTATAAAACTTTCATGGACAAATTTAAGGAAAATGGAAAACTATTTCTACTTGTGGCTTCCTTACCAAGAACTTTCTCCTTTATGAGAAAATGACTGCATTCTGATGGGATTTGTGTGTTAATAGTGAGATAAAAGTATAATCACCATTTTTCAGAGACCCCCTGTGGACTTTGACAACTAGGTACCATGGGAGATGGGCTATTTTTCTCACAGTAGAGTCCCAATAGGTGCTTTATTTTGCAATGTTCTGCTTCTTATTTTTAATTAAAAATAATGTTTACTTTCTTATTACTACCTTTTTTTGTGTTGAATTTAGAAAAAAAATACAATAGACTCAAAGAAGAAAATCAAATCACCATTACTTCATTGAGAACTAATCACTAATTACAACTTGGCATATATACATATATATTTTTTTTTTTTTTTTTTTTTTGAGATGGACTCTCGCACTGTCAACCAGGCTGGAGTGCAGTGGCCTATGGCTCATTGCACCTCCGCCTACCAGGTTCAAACGATTCTCCTGCCTCAGCCTCCCAAGCAGCTGGGACTACAGGCACGTTCCACCACTCCTGGCTAATTTTTGTATTTTTAGTAGAGACAGGGTTTCAGCATGTTGGACAGGCTGGTCTCGAACTCCCAACCTCAGGTGATTTGCCCGCCTCAGCCTCCCAAAGTGCTGGCATTACAGGCATGAGCCACCGTGCCCAGCCTGGCATAAATCTTTACAATCATTTCTCAGCAGAACAATGAGAAAATAGTGATTTATTCTTATATTGAAACCTGTTTTTTTCCCACTTATATCACAAACACGTTGCCATGTATGAAAAATTCTTTTGAAATTCTTTTTATTTATTTATTTTGTAGAGATGGGGTCTCCCTTTGTTGTCTGGGCTGGTGGCGAACTCCTTCCTCAAGCAATCCTCCCACCCTGGCCTCCCAAAGTGCTGGGATTACAGGTATGAGCCACCACGCCTGGTGTCTTTTGAAATTCTTGTCTGGCAAAATGTTAGCAACTTTAGTAGCCAGGCGTGGTGGTGGGCGCCTGTAGTCCCAGCTACTCTGGAGGCTGAGGCAGGAGAATCAGTCAAACCCGGGAGGCAGAGGTTGCAGTGAGCCAAGATCACACCACTGCACTCCAGCCTGGGCAACAGAGCAAGACTCTGTCTGAAAATAAAAATAAAAATTAAAATTAAAAATTAAAAACGTTAGCAAGTTTTTCTGTTGACTGCCTGGCACCCACTTTAAGAATGTGTCCTAAGGCCAGGCGTGGTGGCTCACACCTGTAGTCCCAGCACTTTGGGAGGCCGAAGTGGGCGGATCACTTGAGGTCTGGAGTTGGAGACCAGCCTGGCCAACATGGTGAAACCCCGTCTCTACTAAAAATACAAAAATTAGCCAGGTGTGGTGGTGCACGCCTGTAATCCCAGCTACAAGGGAGGCTGAGGCAGGAGGATCGCTTGAGCCCAGGAGGCAGAGGTTGCGGTGAGCCGTGATCGCACCACTGCAGTTCAGCCTGGGCGACAGAGCAAGACTCCATCTCCAAACAACAACAACAATAGCAACAAAAAGAATGTGTCTTGCTCCATGTAACCAATCTCCTTGTGTTGAAGGTTTGGTTTCTTCTTCTTTTTTTGAGTCACAGTCTTGCTCTCTTGCCCAGGCTGGAGTGTAATGGCACGATCTCAGCTCACTGCAACCTCTGCCTCCCAGGTTCAAGCAATCCTCCTGCCTCAGCCTCGCGAGTAGCTGGGATTACAGGCGTCCACCATCATGCCCGGCCAATGTTTGTATTTTTAGTACAGATGGGGTTTCACCATGCTGGTCTCTTTGGCCAGGCTGGTGTCGAACTCTTGATCTCGTGATCCGCCTGCGTCGGCCTCCCAAAGTGCTGGGATTACAGGCATGAGCCACCACGCCCAGCCAAAAGTTTGGTTTTTTTCTTAACTCTTCTCTATCATAGCCACTCTACCATACCAACTCTGAGATTGTTTGTAACTAAATTTTTTTTTTTTGAGATGGAGTTTCCCTCTTATTTCCCAGGCTGGAGTGCAATGGCGCAATCTCTGCTCACTGAAACCTCCGCCTCCTGGGTTCAAGTGATTCTTCCTCCTCAGCCTCCCCAGTAGCTGGGATTACAGGCACCTGCCACCACACCCGGCTAATTTTTGTATTTTCAGTAGAGACAGTGTTTCACCATGTTAGCCAGGCTGGTCTCGAACTACTGACCTCAGGTGATCCGCCCATCTCAGCCTCCCAAAGTGTTGGCATTATAGGCATGACCCACTGTGCCCAGCCAATAACTAAACTTTTGTGTGCATTCTTAGCCCCTCAGGATAAGGTTTTTGGTTGTTGCTGTTGAAACTGAATCTCACACTGTCACCCAGGCTGCAGTCCAGTGGCGTGATCTCAGCTCACTGCAACCTCCACCTCCTCAGTTGAAAGGATTCTCGTGCCTCAGCCTCCCAAGTAGCTGGGATTATAGGTGCCTGCCACCATGCCCGGCTAATTTTTGTATTTTTAGTAGAGACAGGGTTTCACCATGTTGACCAGGCTGGTCTTGAACGACTGACCTCAAGTGATCTGCCCACCTCAGCCTCCCAAAGTGCTGGGATTACAGGCGTGAGCCACCATGCACCGCCAAGGTCTTATAAATGGCACTCCTGAGATACACATTTTGTTGGTGCCTGGTGTTGGCCGGTCCTTCAGGATGGAAGCCTTCAGCAGCACAGAAAATGGCCTTTTCCCTGTGACTTCACAAACATGAGATTTTTTCAGTTGAAGGTTCCAAACCGACAGTGTCTCGGTGCCTTACCCTAAATGTCCCTAGCTGCTGGTGAGATTTCTCCTTTTCCCCTGTCGACTTCTCTTTCTGTGTCCCGTCTATGCACGGTGGGGTGGTCAGGAGCACAGGAACAGACTGGGCCAGACCACCTGAGCTCCGTCCACTTCTGCTTCATTCATCAGCTGTTCGATCTCAAACAAGTAACCAATCTCAAATAGTGTCCCTGTCTGTAAAGTGGGGATATCAGGTAATGCATAGAGTCACTGTAAAAATTAAATTACGTCATAGCACATGCAAAACACGTAGAACAGTGCTTGGCTTGCAGTAAGCATTTCAGAAGTATTAGCTCTTATTTGTCCATTAAATTTAGTACAACACCGAGAGTGAACACGAATGTAAACTGTGGACTTGGGTGATGATGTGTCAGGGTGGGCTCATTAATCGTAAGAAATGGCCGGGCACAGTGGGTCACGCCTGTAATCCCAGCACTTTGGGAGGCCGAGGAGGGCGGATCACACAGTCAGGAGATCAAGACCATCCTGGCCAACCTGGTGAAACCCCGTATCTACTAAAAATACCAAAAATTAGCCAGGCGTGGTGGCAGGTGCCTGTAGTCCCAGTGAGAGGTGACAGCGTGCTGGCAGTCCTCACAGCCCTCGCTCACTCTCGGCGCCTCCTCTGCCTGGGCTCCCACTTCCACAGCACTTGAGGAGCCCTTCAGCCCACCGCTGCACCGTGGGAGCCCCTTTCTGGGCTGGCCAAGGCCACAGCCGGCTCCCTCAGCTTGCAGGGAGGTGTGGAGGGAGAGGCTCGAGCGGGAACTGGGGCTGCACGCGGTGCTTGTGGGCCAGCCGGAGTTCCAGGCGGGCCCCGCACTCGGAGCAGCCAGCCGGCCCTGCCGGCCCAGGGCAATGAGGGGCTTAGCACCCAGGCCAGTGGCTACAGAGGGTGTACTGGGTCTCCCAGCAGTGCCAGCCCACTGGTGCTGCACTCGATTTCTCACTGGGCCTTAGCTGCCTTCCGGCGGGGCAGGGCTCAGGCCCTGCAGCCCTCCATGCCTGAGCCTCCCACCCCCTCCATGGGCTCCTGTGTGGCTCAAGCCTCCCCGACAAGCGCCACCCCCTGCTCCACGGCGCCCAGTCCCATCGACCACCCAAAGGCTGAGGAGTGCAGGCACACGGCACCGGGACTGGCAGGCAGCTCTACTGCAGCCCCAGTGCAGGATCCACTGGGTGAAGCCAGCTGGGCTCCTGAGTCTGTGGAGACGTGGAGAACCTTTATGTCTAGCTCAGGGATTGTAAATACACCAATCAGCACCCTGTGTCTAGCTCAGGGTTTGTGAATGCACCAATCGACACTGTATCTAGCTGCTCTGGTGAGGCCTTGGAGAACCTTTGTGTCCATACTCTGTATCTAACTGACCTGATGGGGACGTGGAGAACCTTTATGTCTAGCTCAGGGATTGTAAACGAACCAATCAGTGCCCTGTCAAAACAGACCACTCAGCTCTACCAATCAGCAGGACGTGGGTGGGGCCAGATAAGAGAATAAAAGCAGGCTGCCCCAGCCAGCAGTGGCAACCCGCTTGGGTCCCCTTCCACACTGCGGAAGCTTTGTTCTTAGGCTCTTTGCAATAAATCTTGCTACTGCTCACTCTTTGGGTCCACTCTGCTTTTATGAGCTGTAACATTCACCGCAAAGGTCTGCAGCTTCACTCCTGAAGCCAACGAGACCACAAGCCCACCGGGAGGAACGAACAACTCCAGACGCGCTGTCTTAAGAGCTGTAACACTCACCACGAAGGTCTGCAGCTTCACTCCTGAGCCAGCGAGACCACGAACCCACCAGAAGGAAGAAACTCCAAACACATCCGAACATCAGAAGGAACGAACAACTCCAGACGCGCCACCTTAAGAGCTGTAACCCTCACCGCAAGGGTCCGCGGCTTCATTCTTGAAGTCAGTGAGACCAAGAACGCACTAATTCTGGACACACCAGCTACTTGGCAGGCTGAGGCAGGAGAATGGTGTGAATCCGGGAGGCGGAGCTTGCAGTGAGTCAAGATGGCACCTCTGTACTCCAGCCTGGGCGACAGAGAGAGACTCCATCTCAAAAAAAAAAAAATTCTCAAGAAATGTATCACTCTCTGGTTGACAATGGGAGAGACTGAGTGTGTGGGGACAGGGATATATGGAAAATCTCTGGAGCTTCCTATCAATTTTGCTGTGAACCTAAAACTGCTCTTAAAAAAAATGTATCGGCCGGACGCAGTGGCTCATTCCTGTAATCCCAGCATTTTGAGAGGCCGAAGAGGGCGGATCATGAGGTCAGGAGTTCGAGACCATCCTGGCTAACATGGTGAAACCCCGTCTTTACTAAAAATACAAAAAATTAGCCGGGCATAATGGCATGCGCCTGTAATCCCAGCTACTCAGGAGGCTGAGGCAGGAGAATCGCTTGAACCCGGGAGGCAGAGATTGCAGTGAGGCGAGACCACGCCACTGCAGTCCAGCCTGGGCAACAGAGCAAGACTCCATCTCAAAAAAAAAAAAAAAAAAAATCTTAGGCCAGGCGCTGTGGCTCATGCCTGTAATCCCAGCATTTTGGGAGGCCGAGGCGGGTGGATCACCTGAGGTCGGGAGTCCGAGACCAGCCTGACCAACGTGGAGAAACCTCGTCTCTACTAAAAATACAAAATTAGCCAGGCGTGGAGGCACATGTCTCTAATCCTAGCTACTCGGGAGGCTGAGGCAGGAGAATCGCTTGAATCCGGGAGGTGGAGATTGCGGTGAGCTGAGATCGTGCCATTGCACTGCAGCCTGGGCAACAAGAGTGAAACTCTGTCTCAAAAAATAAAAAATCTTAAAACAATTATTATTATTATTATTATTATTATTGTGACAGAGTCTCATTCTGTCTCCCAGGCTGGAGTGCAGTGCTGCAGTCATGGCTCACTGCAGCCTTGAACATCCAGGCTCAAGTGATCCTTCCACCTCAGCCTCCCGAAGTGCTGGGATTGCAGGTGTGGCCCATTGCACCTGTAAAAAAAAAAGTCTTAAAACAACTTTTGAACACCAATTCATTAAGAATAGTATACCTTTACCATGTATTTTGCAAATCTTTGCCTTGCCTTCCTTGTTTAGAATTTTTCACAATATAACCTTTACTTGAGAGGTTTGACAAGAATAGAGAAGAAACGATACTATTTTGTCCAAATGTTATCACCATTTGTTTGATATTTGCGTCTCCTAAAGGCTTTGGCCAGCAACGTGACCTCAGGACGTAGAGGCCAGAATGCTTGTCCTGTTGAGATGCTGGGAGGGAGTGCCCCGACTCAGGACGCCACTCAGTTTCCTGCCTCTGGCTTCCCTGCCTCTGAGAAGAGAGTGTTTACCGGGACTGGGGACTGTCTTCAACTAGTAGGAAGGCAATGGTGTAGAAGGAAAAAGGGACGGATTCCCTCTTATTACTCCAAAGGGTAAAAGTTACCAGGAAGTAAATTAATTTTTTTTTTTTTTTGAGACGGAGTCTCGTTCTGTCGCCCAGGCTGGAGTGCAGTGGCACAATCGCCGCTCACTGCAAGTTCCGCCTCCCGGGCTCACGCCATTCTCCTGCCTCAGCCTCCCAAGTAGCTGGGACTACAGGCGCCCGCCACCACGCCCGGAGAAGTTTTTCTATTTTTAGTGGAGACGGGGTTTCACCGTGTTAGCCAGGCTGGTCTCAAATTCCTGACCTTGTGATCCGCCCGCTTCGGCCTCCCAAAGTGCTGGGATTACAGGCATGAGCCACCGCGCCCGGCCCAGGAAGTAAATTTTGGCCTAATCTAAGAAGGAACTTTTTATCACATACTTGAGCTGCCGCCTGGGAGGTAGCTCCTAAATTCCTCCTGAATAAATGCCTTCAAGCGCGGGTTGCACAGGCAGCAGAGAGAACTGCACCCCGTGGAAGCCTGGGTTGGATGAATGCTATAGTTTTTGTGACTTGTTTTCTTTTGAATTCCTTCTATGTTGCTATTTGCGGCTCTTCTCCTTTTTTTTTTTTTTTTAGACATAGTCTCGCTCTATCACCCAGGCTGGAGTGCACTGGCGCAATCTGAGCTCACTGCAACCTCCGCCTCCCGGGTTCAAGCGATTCTTGTGCCTCAGCCTCCGCAGTAGCTGGGAGTACTAGCGTGCGCCACCACGCCCGGCTGAAATATTTATGGCTCTTCATTTGCACGATCAGAAGCTGTATCAGCTCTGTACACTTCTCCCTCTTCTTTCTGCTGGACAAACAGACTCTCCGGCTGAGGCAGCGGGGGTCCAAGCAGAAGGGAACACCCCTACTTCTCCCGCTGGTATTTAAATTTGGCCGCATGGGGTTCCTGAGCTCTTGTATTTACAAGTCAGTTTTCCTCCCTGTTGCTACAAAGCGCTCCCTTCCCACTGATGTTGAAGTGCCACGACTTCAGCATTTGCCTGAAAAAAACGTGACCACAAATTAAGAAGCCAAGGCCAGGCGCGGTAGCTCACGCCTGTAATCCCAGCACTTTGAGAGGCCGTGGCAAGCGGATTGCCTGAGCTCAAGAGTTTGAGACCAGCCTGGGCAACACGGTGAAACCCTGCCGCTACTACAATACAAAAAAAAAAATTAGCCGGGCATGGCGGTGGGCGCCTGTAGTCTCAGCTACTTGGGAGGCTGAGGCATGAGAATTGCTTGAACCCAGGAGGCGGAAATTGCAGTGAGCAGAGAACTAGGCAGTTGGTGGGCGGAGTGCTGACCTGCAAAAGAGTCAGTGAGGAAGGAGAGGGTTAGAAACAATCCGCCCTAACATCCTACCCACCCACTTCTCCAGCCGGTCTTCCCTTTCGCGTTCTGTGAGATTCTCTGACCTTCATTTTAATCTGATCATCTAACAGCAAAATGTAGTCAGAACACTCCTCCCCAGGCTGCGTCCTCTAGGGAGAACCGTAGAAATGTAAATTGTCATCCTCTTCACCGCAATTATTACTGTAGCCCAGAGCTCAGAGGCCCCTCAGGGCAACCCTTCATCTGGTAAACAAGAGGATACAAACCTAGGCACATTTTTTGACTAATGAGAAACACTCACAGAAAATGAAAAGTCCACCCTCCCCGCAGTGGCATCCAGGCCTGGCCTTGGTCCTTCCTTCCTCCTTGGCTGCTCTGTCTTCGTGGAACTCACACCCCCACGTAGTCATCTTCCCCATGGAGAATACTTAGCCTTGGATTAGCATTGGCTGCATTTTCTTCAGCTCCATTTCCAAATACCTGTAATTCCTATTTCATTCAATTAATATATTTTGGCCAGTTCTCTTCTGGCAGACTGGGGACAGAGACATCCCCCATACAGAAATAACAGCCTCGTTGTTATACATATATTTTTCGAGACAGGGTCTCGCTCTGTCATCCAGGCTGGAGTGCAGTGGTGTGATCTCCGCTCACTGCAACTTCGACCTCTTGGGCTCAAGATCCTCTCACCTCAGCCTCCCAAGTAGCTAGAACTACAGGTGCACGCCACCATGCCCGGATAATTTTTTTTTTTTTTTTTTTTTTTATAGAGATGGGGTTTCACCATGTTGCTCAAGTTGGTCTCAAACTCCTAGTCTCATGCAGTCCGTCCACCTTGTCCTCCCAAAGTGCTGGGATTACAGGCCAAGCCACCATGCCCAGCCTGTCCTCATTCTTAATAAAGACTATGCCAGCCAGGTGTGGTGGCTCACGCCTGTAATCCCAACACTTTGGGAGGCTGAGGCAGGCAGATTGCCTGAGGTCAGGAGTTTGAGACCAGTCTGGCCAACATAAAAAATAAAAACATAGGCTGGGCACAGTGGTTCACGCCTGCAATCCCAGCAGTTTGGGAGGCTGAGGCAGGCAGATCACCTGAGATCAGAAGTTGGAGACCAGCTTGGCCAACATGGCGAAACCCTGTCTCTACTTTAAAAAATGCAAAAATTAGCTGGGTGTGGTGGCGCGTGCCTGTAATCCCAGCTACTTGGGAGGCTGAGGCAGGAGAATCGCTTGAACCCGGGAGGCGGAGTTTGCAGTGAGCCGAGATCGTGCCACTGCACTCCATCTCCTGGGGAACAGGGCAAGACTCTGTCTCAAAAAAATTAATTAATTAATTAATTAATTAAAGACTATGCCACTGGTTAGGGTGAGGCCCAGCCCCATTCTTTTTAAGGCTTTAATAATTAACTTTAGTTCCTCTAATATTCTAATTCTGTCCTGAAATGGATGCCATCTCGAGGAAGAGACTACCTTAAATCAAGTGTCTGAGAAGACAGCTTTGGTGGAACCGTATTATTATTCTAATTCTACTTAAGATGTTAGACCATACAAGCGCGCATAGCTTTTCATTTCGGTTCCCACTCCCTACTGCCCAACATGCTTACATTTTTTTTAACTTTTTTTTGTTTTTCTCAGACAAAGGCTCGCTCTTGTCCCCCAGGCTGGAGTGCGGTGGCGGTGGCGCAATCTTGGCTCACTGCAACCTCCGCCTCCCAGGTTCAAGCAATTCTGATATTCCTTTGTTAGCTTATTCATCCACTAAGCATTCATTAATCCCTTCCCTCAAGGAATTTCCATTCTAGTGAAACTGAGCCTAAACAAAGTAGGGCTGACTTGGTGGGGATGCTAACCTTGTATGTGGTTTGAAGGAGTAGGAAGAGGCCACCTATTCAAGAGCATCTCCTGCATTTTGTATGTAATATTATCATAGACCATCCTCTGCCTTATAGCAGCATCTCCCAGTGAGTGGCCTGCGAGGTTCGTTTGTTCACCACAGATGCTCACTAACGGCCTACTGGGTACCTTGCTGTGGCCTTCACAGAAACCTCCATGGTCAAGTGAGTCTCAGAAATATTGGCATCAACAAGCTGAGGCTCGTCACGCTCGTTATGCAATATGACTTGTGCCCTTCCGAACTTCTTGCCTTAGAGGCAAAGGTTGCAGTGAGCTGAGATTGCGCCACTGCACTCCAGCCTGGGCAACGAGCAATTATTTTTAATTTTATTTATTTAAAAAATTACATCTTTCATGCTCTTTAAAAAATTTTTGTCTTTTTTTGTTTTGTTTTTGAGATGGAGTTTCGCTCTTGTTGCCCAGCCTCCTGAGGAGCTGGGACTACAGGCGTGCACCTCCACACCCGGCTGATTTTCGTATTTTTAGTGGAGACAGGGTTTCACCATGTTAACCAGGTGGTCTCGAACTCCTGACCTCAGCTGATCTGTCCACCTCGGCCTCCCAAAGTTCTGGGATGACAGGCGTGAGCCACCGCACCCAGCCAGTTGTTTCAAATTATATGCTAATACTATATTAATTATAAAGCAACTTCTTCAAACAAGCAAACGCCGCATGCATGCACCATTGTTAACCTATAATTAAAATACGAACAATCATGTTACAAATACATGTTTAATATTATTAGCTCCAAGAGTAGGAATGATCAAATGTTTGAGGGATTTTTTTTTTTTTTTGAGACGGAGTCTCGCTCTGTCACCCAGGCTGGAGTGCAATGGCACGATCTCGGCTCACCGCAAGCTCCGTCTTCCGGGTTCACGCCATTCTTCTGTCTCAGCCTCCCAAGTAGCTGGGACTACAGGCGCCCGCCACCACGCTGGGGTAATTTTTTATATTTTTAATAGAGACAGGGTTTCACCGTGTTAGCCAGGATGGTCTCGATCTCCTGACCTCGTGATCCGCCCGCCTAGGCCTCCCAAAGTGCTGAGATTACAGGCGTGAGCCACCGCGCCCAGCCTGTTTGAGAGATTTTTTATTTCGGTACAATCACTTTAACAATCAGATTAGCCAGAGATTTTTTCCTTCATTTTATGAAAGCATTGTTTTTTTGTTTGTTTTCTTTTTTGCCTCCCTATTAAGTTCTTTGAAAGCTCAGAAGAACTCCTATCTTTTTCCTTCTGAAACTGTCTTGTTCTCCAGGGAGCGGTGGGAGGTTTGTTTTGCTGCAGAAGGATGAATGATGTTTGATACATTTCTGGCCTTGTCCTGTTAAAAACTGAGGAGGGGCCTCACATCCCAGCCCTGGGTAAGAGCGCAAACACAAACGGATTCTTGTCTGCAGCACAGTTTGCCACTCTACACCTTGATGAGTGTTCTGCAGTTGGCAGGACTATCCAAACCTGCCCCAGAATCCCAGGAAGCTGAGAGGCCAAAGAGGCTGACAAATCCAGTTTCTTAGCCGGAATCACCTAATGGAGACTTATAAACAAAAGCTAATGGAGGTGGTGGATCCGCAGGCCGCCACTCCCCTGCTCGGGGCTTATGTAGCATAGGGGAGGGGTGGTTCAGAAGGGCTATGCAGGAACTGAAGTAGGATGACCTCAAGGTCGTTTGCCCTAAGGGCAGGATTTACGGTAGTACCTGCTCTTACACAAGGATCAAGAGATAAACAGGAAATCTTAGAAACCAACATGGTGGGCCGGGCGTGGTGGCTCACGCCTGTAATCCCAGCACTTTGGGAGGCCTAGGCGGGCGGATCATGAGGTCAGGCGATCGAGACCATCCTGGCTAATATGGTGAAACCTGGTCTCTACTAAAAATACAAAAAATTAGCTGGGCATGGTGGCGGGGGCCTGTAGTCCCAGCTACTCGGGAGGCTGAGGCAGGCAGGAGAATCGCTTGAACCCGGGAGGCAGAGGTTGCAGTGAGCCGAGATCGTGCCATTGCACTCCAGTTTGGGTGACAGAGCAAGACTCTGTCTCAGAAAAAAAAAAAAAAATTGCACCCACTTTAAACCAGAGAAGGTAAGTTTGAATTCCAGCTTTGCCGTTTGTTAGATGCAGAACTATGGACATATGTGGTCAGTCTTTATTTTCTAACCTTAACAATGGGAACAACATAGTATCTCTGTCATAGAAATGTTGTCAAGATTGCAAAAATGCAACAATGCATGTAAATGATTAACAGTGTCTGACTCAGTAAATAGTGGCTGTTGTAATCCTGATAATATTTCTTTCTGTTCTCTTATTTTGCCAAATTAAGGAAAGAAGCATTCAGAGCTCCCAGCTCCATCCAGGACACATGACTGACCAGAGTACTGGATGCTCTTCAACCTTAAAGCTGAATCCACATGTTGTGTTTTCCAGCCTTGAGGGCAAGCTGAGGATGGAAAAGGTGCCTGGATTAGCGATGGCCACAGAAAGCAAGAGTAGGATGCTGCCAGGTAGGCTCAAAAACAAAGACAGATGGCTGGGCACGGTGGCTCACGCCTGTAATCCCAGCATTTTGGGAGGCCAAGGAGGGTGAGTCACCTGAGGTCAGGAGTTCGAGACCAGCCTGGTCAACATGGTGAAACCCCGTCTCTACTAAAAATAAAAAAATTAGCCGGGTGTGGTGATGCATGCCTGTAATCCCAGCTACTCGGGAGGCTGAGGCAGGAGAATTGCTTGAACCCGGGAGGTGGAGGTTGCCAAGATCTCCCCACTGCACTCCACCATGGGTGACAGAGTGAGACTCCCTCTCAAAAAAACAAAACAAAGCAAAACAAAAAGACAGATGTCACCAGCTTCGCAGTTTTGCTAAGGGTAAGCTCAGGCTTACCTCTATGAATATTTTCTTTTCTTTTCTTTTCTTTTTTCTTTCTTTCTTCCTTTCTTCTTTCTTTCTTCTTTTTTTTCTTTCTTTTTTGAGACAGGGTATCATGTTGTCATCCAGGCTGGAGTGCAGTGGCACGATCTTGGCTCACTGCAACCTCTGACTCCTGGGCTCAAGCAATTCTCCTGCCTCAGCCTCCCAAGTACCTAGAATTACAGGCGCCTGGCTAATGTTTGCATTTTTAGTAGATATGGGGTTTCACCACATTGGCCAGGCTGGCCTCGAACTCCTTCCTGATCTCAAGCGATCCACCTCCCTCAGCCACCCAAAGTGCTGGGATTATAGCCATGAGCCACTGTTTATGACTGTTTTCTAATCATTTGGGCCAATCAAGGATCAGTTAAAGCATCCATTAACCATGATTAAAGCAAAACTTCCATAGATAGATAGATGGCATTGAGTTTTTGCCTATAGAGATTGATTTTTTTCAGATTCATTCAATTACTACTTATGAAACAGGACTAGAGTCCATTTATTGACCCACTATGTGCCAGGCACGGTGCTATCTTCTGAGGATACCAGATGACCTGACATGAAGCCTTCCCTCACATAACTCACTTGGGAAGGTGAAACAGACATGTAAACAAATAATTACAATGTAATAGGAGCAGCACAGCAAGAGGAAGAGAAGCAAAGGAGAGATTCTAACATTTCCTGTGCTCTTCCAGGAGACAAATGACTCTTTTTTTTTCTTTTTTTTTTTTGAAACGGAGTCTCACTCTGTCGCCAGGTTGGAGTGCAGTGGCGCAATTTCGGCTCACTGCAACCTCCGCCTCCCAGGTTCAAACGATTCTCCTGCCTCAGCCTCCCGAGTAGCTGGGACTATAGGCGTGCGCCACCCAGCACAGTTAATTCTTATATTTTTAGTGGACTCGGGGTTTCACCGTGTTGGCCAGGATAGTCTCCATCTCCTGACCTCGTGATCTGCCTGCCTCGGCCTCCCAAAGTGCTGGGATTACAGGCGTGAGCCACCCCACCTGGCCAGACGAATGAAAGGGTGTCTCGATGTATCAGAGGCTTTTTCCCAGTGAAGACAGAGGGAAGAGAGAGAAGAAAAGCTATCAGAATAGGCAGTGTAGCCATGGTTAAGACTCAGGCCCAGGAGCCTGATGGTCCAGTTGTAACACTAACTAACTAGCTATGTGACTTTAGGCAAGTTACTTAAATGAATCATGCCTCAGTGTCTTCATCTGCAAGATGGGAGCGATAAGGTATCTAATAAGTTACTGTGACATATAAAGCAGGTGGAGTAGTGTCTAGCTAAGGAAAACACAAATGTAAGCCATTGTCAGTAGCAAGTAAACATACAATGTAATCTCAATCCAAGGCAGTTTCCTTTGAATAAACAAAAGTAACAAGTAAATAAAACAAAATCACTATTTATTTATTTATTTGTTTTTGAGATGGATGCTTGCTCTGTGGCCCAGGCTGGAGTGCAGCAGCACAATCTCGGCTCACTACAGCCTCTGTCTCCCAGGTTCAAGCAATTCTCCTGCCTCAGCCTCTCGAGTAGCTGGGATTACAGGTACCTGCCACCACGCCTGGCTGATTTTTAGATGAGCTTTCTCTATGTTGGCCAGGCTGGTCCTGAACTCCTGACTTCAAGTGATCCGCTCACCTCAGCCTCCCAAAGTACTGGGATTACAGATGTGAGCCACCACACGTGGCCACAAAATTACTTTTTAATTTATCTAAGTGGTTTTCATTTCTTGCTTCCCTGGCTAGCTCCCAATAACATTCAAATCGTAAGTACTTATGCTCAAAAACAATCGAGTAACTTGTAGTGTTGCCTATAAATCTCATCATTCACCTAGAAGGAGGGAAGGAAATGGCCATAAGAAGTGTCTTTAACCTGTCTCCTCCTCTGTCGCCCAGGCTGGAGTGCAATGGTGCAATCTTAGCTCACTTCAACCTCCGCCTCCCAGGTTCAAGCCATCCTCCTGCCTCAGCCTCCCAAGTAGCTAGGGTTACAGGTGCCCGCCACTGCGCCCAGCTAATTTTTGTATTTTTAGTAGGTACTGGGTTTCACTATGTTGGCCAGGCTGGTCGCAAACTCCTGACTTTAGGTGATCTGCCCACCTCGGCCTCCCAAAGTGCTGGAATTACAGGCGTGAGCCACTGCGCCTGGCCGAGAACATTGTACTCTTTTATTCTGAATGCTTTTCCAACTCTAACTTTCTATAGTTCTATTATTACTGACTGTATTTATGACTGTAGAGGTAAGGCTTATGGATTAGATAAATTAAGTGTAAATTACAAGAGAAAAAACCAGAAGGGAAAAAAAAGAAAAGAGAAAACAAAACCCAGAATGCTAAATCACCCTTTGAATTCTAGGGCTTTGCACAGATCAGTCCAGTGGCAACACCTGTATCGTTCATGCTCCCACAAGACTTTGAGGACTGGGGGATTCAGCCCAAAAAACCAAGTAAGAAACTGTCATGGTGTTTTTTATTCCAGATCGCAGCAAATAAAACAAAACAGGGGCTTTGGGAATACCATCATCTAGCCCAAATCTGGGGAATGAGGTAAGCCTGCCCTGAAGAGGCAACACCAAGCTGAGGTCTAAAAAATCAACAGGAGTTGCTCAGACAAGAAGGCTGGTGGTGGCCAGATGCGGTGGCTCACACCTGTAATCCCAGAATTTTGGGAGGCCCAGGCAGGTGGACCACTTAAGGTCAGGAGTTTGAGAACAGCCTGGCCAACATGGCAAAACCCCATCTCTATTAAAATACAAAAATTAGAGGGCCGGGTGCAGTGGCTTACGCCTGTAATCCCAGAACTTTGGGAGGCCAAGGTGGGCGGATCACAAGGTCAGGAGATCAAGACCATCCTGGCTAACACTGTTGAAACCTCATCTCTACTAAAAATACAAAAAATTAGCTGGACGTGGTGGCACGCACCTGTAATCCCAGCTACTTGGGAGGCTGAGTCAAGAGAATCACTTGGGACCTGGGAGGCAGAGGTTGCAGTGAGCTGAGATCACGCCACTGCACTCCAGCCTGGGTGACAGTGCGAGCCTCCATCTCAAAAAAAAATTAATAACTAAAATAAAATAAAATACAAAAATTAGTCAGGGATGGTGGCAGGCACCTGTTATCCTAGCTACTCAGGAGGCTGAAGCAGAAGAATCACTTGAACCTGGGAGGCAGAGGTTGCAGTGAGTTGAGATTGCCCCCACTGCACTCCAGCCTGAGCGACAGAGTGAGACTCCATCTCAAAAAAAAAAAAAACAACCAAAAAAAGAAGGCTGGTGGAGGGGTTGGGAAGGACGATGGAGCATTGGCAGAGAGTGTTCTCATGTTCCAGGTATCTGCAGTTTTCAGAAGTGAGAGGTACACATTCTAAGAATCCAAACTATTTTTTTTTTTTTTTGAGACAGAGTCTCGCTCTGTCACCAGGCTGGTGTGCAATAGCACAATCTCTGCTCACTGCACCTCCGCCTCCCGGGTTCAAGCGATTCTCCTGCTTCAGCCTCCCGAGTAGCTGGGATTACAGGCAAGCGCCACCACGTCCAGCTAATGTCTGTATTTTTAGTAGAGACGGCGTTTCACCATGTTGGCCAGGATGGTCTCGATCTCTTGACCTTGTGATCCGCCCGCCCTGGCCTCCCAAAGTACTGGGATTACAGGCGTGAGCCACTGCACCCGGCCCAGATCCAAACGATTAAACTATTAGACTAGACCTATCTTCTGTAATTAAGCAAATAATTCAACAGAACTACAAAGAGAAATAGTCAAATCTCAGACAAGAAGGCTGGTGGTGGCAGGAAATCTACTATTACATTTAAAATCTACTATTACTCTGGGAGATGCTAACACACCTCTCTTCAGTTTTTTGTTTTTTTTTTTTTGATGGAGTCTCGCTCTGTCACCCAGGATGGAGTGCAGTGGTGCCATCACGGCTCACGGTAACCTCCGCCTCCTGGGTTCAAGCGATTCTCCTGCCTCAATCTCCTGAGTAGCTGGGACTACAGGCACATGCCACCACGCCCAGCTAATTTTTTGTATTTTTTTTTTTTTTTTTAGTAGTGACGGGGTTTCACCGTGTTAGCCAGAATGGTCTCGATCTCCTGACCTCATGATCCGCCCACCTTGGCCTCCCAAAGTCCTGGGATTAAAGGCATGAGCCACTGCACCCGGCCCTCCTCTTCAGTTATTAATAGAAGAAGCAAAAAAAGTATTAAGAATATATATGACTTGAGCTAGGCATGGTGGCTCATGCCTGTAATCCCAACACTTTGGGAGGCCAAGGTGGGTGGATCACCTGAGGTCCGGAATTTGAGACTAGCCTGGCCAACATGGTGAAACCCCATCTCTACTAAAAATACAAAAATTAGCTGGCCATGGTGGCGGGTGCCTGTAATCCCAGCTACTCGGGAGGCTGAGGCAGGAGAATTGCTTGAACCCGGGAAGTGGAGGTTGCAGTGAACTGAGATCACACCACTGCACTCCAGGCTGAGCGACAGAGTCTGACTCAAAAAAAAAAAAAAAAAATTCCGGGCATGGTGGCTCACATCTCTAATCCTAGCACTTTGGGAAGCCAAGGCAGGTGGGTCACCTGAGATCGGAAGTCCAAGACCAGCCTGGCCAACTTGGTGAAACCCCATCTCTACTAAAAATACAAAAAATTAGCCGAGCATGCTGGTGCATGCCTGTAATCTCAGCTACTCGGGAGGCTGAGGTGAGATAATGGCTTGAACCCGGGAGGCAGAGGTTGCAGTGAGCCAAGATCGCGCCACTGCACTCTAGCCTGGATAACAGAGTGAGACTCCATCTCAGAAAAAAACAAAACCAAACAAAAAAAAGAACATATATGATTTGCACAACAAAGTTAAGACACTAACCTAAAGGACACAAATAGAACACTCCACCCAAAACTGCAGAATATATGCTTTTGTCAAGCACACAAGGAACATTTATAACAATTGATTATAAACTGACAATTATTGAGGAAGTATCAACAATTTCATATAATTTAAGTAACAGAATGCTTTCTCTGACACAATGCAACTATGCTAGAAATCATTAATAAAAGTTTAAAATCTCCATATTGGTAGAAAATAAGAAATATAAATCTAAAGAACTAATGGATTAACAAGGAAAACAGTAGAAATTATAAAATGTTTTTTATTTTGAGACACAGTCTAGCTCTGTCACCCAGGCTGGAGTGCAGTGGCGCGATCCCTGCTCACTACAACCTCTGCCTCCCAAGTTCAAGCAATTCTCCTGCCTCAGCCTCCTGAGTAGCTGGGACTACAGGCGCCCGCCACCACGCCCGGCTAATTTTTGTATTTTTAGTAGAGATGGGGTTTCATCATGTTGGCCAGAATGGTCTTGATCTCCTGGCCTCAAGTGATTCCCCCCGCCTCGGCCTCCCAAAGTGCTGGGATTACAGGCGTGAGCCACCACCCGGCTGAAATTATAAAACATTTTAAACTGAATGACAATTAAAATATTACATATAAAGCTGGTGAGATGTAGGCTAAAGCATTATTTAGGGGAAAGAATCTATAGCCTTAAGTACTATATGAAAATTTGACCGGCTTGGCCGGGCGCGGAGGCTCAAGCCTGTAATCCCAGCACTTTGGGAGGCCGAGGCGGGTGGAACACCATGAAACCAGGACGAGACCACGGTGAAACCCCGTCTCTACTAAAAATACAAAAACTTAGCCGGGCGTGGTGGCGGGCGCCTGTAGTCCCAGCTACTCGGAGAGGCTGAGGCAGGAGAATGGCGTGAACCCGGGAGGCAGAGCTTGCAGTGAGCCGAGATCGCGCCACTGCACTCCAGCCTGGGCGACAGACCGAGACTCCGTCTCAAAAAAAAAAAAAAAGAAAATTTGACCGGCTTAAAAATAAAAAAAGAAAATGCCATATTAATAAAGAAGAAAGACTGAAAGTTAATGAGTTAAGCATCTATCTCAAAAGTTAGAATAGGAGTAGCAGAAAACACTAAATGAAAGTAGAAGGAAGAAAATAATATAGCTAATGGCCAGGTACGGTGGCTCATGTCTGTAATTCCAACACTTTGGGAGGCTGAGGTGGGAGGACAGCTTGAGCCCAGGAATTTGAGACCAGCTTTGGCAACACAGGGAAACACTGTCCCTACCAAAAATAAAAAAATTAGCCAGGTGTGGCTGCTGTGGTCCCTGCTACTCGAGAGACTGAGAAAGGAGAATCGATTCAGCCCAGCAGGTTGAGGCTGAAATGAGCCATGATTGTGCCACAGCACTCCAGCCTGCATGACAGAGTGAGACTCTGTCTCAATAATAATAACAATATACATAAAAGCATATTATATATATATATATATAAAATTTTTTTTTGAGGCAGAGTCTCACTCTGTTGTTCAGGCTGGAGTGCAGTGGCCCTATCTCCGCTCACTGGAACTTGCATCTCCCAGGTTCAAGCGATTCTTCTGCCTCAGCCTCCCAAGTAGCTGGGATTACAGGTGCCCACCACCACACCTGGCTAATTTTTGTATTTTTAGTAAGGACAAAGTTTCTCCATGTTGGCCAGGCTGGTCTCGAACTCCTGACCTCAGGTGATCCACCTGCCTTGGCCTCCCAAAGTGCTGGGATTAGAGGCATGAGCCACCGTGCCCAGCCAATAAAAGCATATATTAGTGGTTATATATATATAACAAACAGAAAATAGAGGAAATCAGTAAAGTAAAAAAATTGGTTCTTTCTTTTTTTTTTGGTGAGATAGTGTTTCACTGTGTTACCTAGGCTGGAGTGAGGTGGCACAAACACAGCTCACGGCTGACTCAACAACCCAGGTTCCCAGGCTCAATTGATCTTCCCATCTTAGCCTGCCAAGAAGCTAGAGCTACAGGCTCACATCACCATGTTAAGCTAATTTTTCTATTTTTTGTAGAGAAGAAGTCTCACTGTGTTGCCCAGGCTGGTCTCGAACTCCTGGGTTCAAGTGATCTTCTTACCTTGGCCTCCCAAAGTGCTGGGATTACAGGTGTGAGCCACTGCACCTGGCCAAAAATTGGTTCTTTTAAAAAAAAATACTAGGCTGGGCGTGGTGGCTCACACCAGTAATCCCAATACTTTGGGAGGCTGAGGCGGGCAGATCACGAGGTCAAGAGTTCAAAACCAGCCTGACCAACATGGTGAAACCCTGTCTCCACTAAAAATACAAAATATTAGCTGTGCGTGGTGGCATGCGCCAGTAATCCCAGCTACTCAGGAGGCTGAGGCAGGAGAATCGCTTGAACCCGGGAGTCGGAGGTTGCAGTGAGCCGAGATCACGCCACTGCACTCCAATCTGAGCAACAGAGCAAGACTCCATCTCAAAAATAAA
Source organism: Hylobates moloch (assembly GCF_009828535.3). Taxonomy (NCBI): domain Eukaryota; kingdom Metazoa; phylum Chordata; class Mammalia; order Primates; family Hylobatidae; genus Hylobates; species Hylobates moloch. The sequence goes on along the minus strand of NW_026652276.1, from coordinate 232,859,295 downwards.
TAAATAAATAAAAATACAAAAATTAGCCAGGTGTGGTGGCACACGGGTGTGGTGGCATGCGCTTGTAATTCCAGCTACTCAGGAGAGTGAGGCAGGAGAATCCCTTGAACCCGGGAAGCAGAGTTTGCAGAGAGCCGAGTACTCCAGCCTGGGTGACAGAGAGAAACTCAGTCTAAAATAAAAAAGAACCGTGACCAGGCACAGTGGCTCACACCTGTAATCCCAGCACTTTGGGAGGCTGAGGTCAGTGGATCACCTGAGGTCAGGAGTTTGAGACCAGCCTGGCTAACATGGTGAAACTCCATCTCTACTAATAATACAAAAATTAGCCGGGCTTGGCCAAGCGTGATGGCTCATGCCTGTAATCCCAGCACTTTGGGAGTCCGAGGCGGGTGGATCACGAGGTCAGGAGATCGAGACCATCCTGGCTAACACGGTGAAACCCCATCTCTCCCAAAAATACAAAAAATTATCTGGGCGTGGTGGTGGGCGCCTAGAGTCCCAGCTACTCAGGAGGCTGAGGCAGTAGAATGGCGTGAACCTGGGAGGCAGGGCTTGCAGTGAGCCAAGATGCTGCCACTGCACTCCAGGCTGGGCGACAAAGCAAGACTCCGCCTCAAAAAAAAAAAAAAAAATTAGCCGGGCATGGTGGTGCACACCTGTAATCCCAACTACTCAGGAGGTCGAGGCAGGAGGATCGCTTGAGCCCTGGAGGGAGAGGTTGCAGTAAGCCGAGATTACGCCATTGCACTCCAGCCTGGGTGACAAGTGCGAAACTCTGTCTCCAATAATAATAATAATAATAATAATAATAATGGCTGGGCATGGTGGCTCATGCCTGTAATCCCAGTACTTTGGGAGGCCGAGGTGGGTGGATCACCTGAGGTCAGGAGTTCGAGACCAGCCTGGCCAACATGGCGAAACCCCATCTCTATGAAAAATACAAAAATTAGCCAGGCATGGTGGTGGGCGCCAGTAATCTCCGCTACTGGGGAGGCTGAGGCAGGAAAATCGCTTGAACCTGGGGGGCGGAGGTTGTAGTGAGCTGAGATCACCCATTGCACTCCAGCTTGGACGACAGACTGCATCTCCGTCTAAAAAAAAAAAGAAAAGAAATGTGAACATTTTTCCCTTTGAAACTAGGAATGAGGAAAGACGCCCATGCTCACCACTTCTATTCAGCCTGGTTGTGGAGGTGGTGGTAGCCTGAAGGAACTGCAAAAATAAGAAGGTGAAGCTTGAGAGGTTTGTTGTTGTTGTTTCTTGTTGTTTTGAGACAGGGTCTGGCTCAAAACTGGCTCGTGCAGTGGCGCAATCCCAACTCACAGCACCCTTCACCTCCTGGGCTCAAGCTAACCTCCTGCCTCAGCCTCCCAAGTAGCTGGGACTACGGGCTCACGCCACCATGCCCCGCTAATTTTTTTTTTTTTTTGAAATGGGGTTTCCCTCTTGTTGCCCAAGCTGGAGTGCAATGGCACGATCTCAGCTCATTGCAACCTCTACCTCCTGAGTTCAAGAGATTCTCCTGTCTCAGCCTCCCGAGTAGCTGGGATTACAGGCATGCGCCACCAAGCTTGGCTAATTTTGTATTTGTAGTAGAGAGACAGGGTTTCTCCATGTCAATCAGGCTGGTCTTGAACTCCCGACCTCAGGTGATCTGCCCTCCTCGGCCTCCCAAAGTGCTGGGATTACAGGCGTGAGCCACCATGCCTGGCCAATTTATGTATTTTTTGTAAAGACAGTGTCTCAACCTCCTGAGCTCAAGCATCCCACATACCTCGACCTCCCAAAGTGCTAGGATCACAGGTTCAAGCTTCTGCACCCAGCCAAGAATGTATTTCTGATACGGATCTGTAGCCCTAGCAATGGCAAGGCTTAGGTGTACCATTGGAACAGGTGGAGAAAGGGGAAAGGAGGTGAAGACTCCGAGCTGGAGGTGAAAGAAACTTGAGACTAGAGTTTTATGCAGATTATTCAAATGGGCACTGCAGTCACTGAGGATGATGGGGACATGGGCTAGAATGAAAGTCTGCCACAACCCATGCCAGAGCCTTCAATAAATATGGCCGTGACCAGGACTTGGGTAGATGGCATGGAGGAGGAGAGGTGAGAAGTAATGAAACAGAAAGGCAAACTGTGCAAGAGCGTGTGGGGTTTTACACCAAGGTGACGTGATGATTTGAAAAAGCTGGTGTGTAACAAAGAACTAACAATACTGATTTGAAGTCCTCATGCACAGAGTTTCTATCGACAAACCACCACCGTGCAGCACAGCTCTGGAGGGAGCCTTCCACTAAAAACAGATTTTATATTTTTATTTACTTTTTTTTTTTTTTGAGACAAAGTCTCGCGTGATCTCTGCTCACTGCAACCTCCACCTCCTGAGTTCAAGTGATTCTCCTGCCTCAGCCTCCCAAGTAGCTGGGATTAGAAGCGCACACCACCACGCCCGGCTACCTTTTGTACTCTTAGTAGAGATGGGGGGGTCTCACCATGTTAGCCAGGCTGGTCTCAAACTCCTGGCCTCAGGTGATCCACCTGCCTCGGCCTCCCAAAGTACTGGGATTACAGGCGTGAGCCACCGCGCCCAGCCTAAAAAAAGGTTTTGCATCAGATAATGTGTGCAGAGCCCCTGGCATAGTGCTTGGCACATGGAAGGTGATGGGTTTTAGCCAGAAGGCTCTGTGGAAAGGGAGGAGGGGTCCTGACGGGAAGTGTGTCATGGGAAGGGAAGCGACACCAGCAGGAGACAGAGAGAGGGCTTACATTCTGGGTGGTGGAGAGGAAGGGATGGGAAATGCAGTGGAATTACCTGGCCTAGCATCAGGTTCCTAGCAGGTTCCAACTCTTTTGGGATAGTGTCTGCAAGAGTGACATTAGCATCAGATTCCATCTCTCTGGGGAGCTTATGAGGGCCTGGGTGTTTCTCAGTTCACAGGTCCCATAGCGTCTGCTTCAACTACGTCTCTTATCTCCCTTTTCCCTGCTCTGTCCATTACCATCATCCCATTCAGGCCTCCATGATTTCTTTCCTGGACTATAGTCTTCCCACTGTTTCTTCTGCCTCCATGTCATTTTGTAGGCACTACTTCAGAATGAATCTCTGTCATTTACCTGCTCCAAAATCTTCCATGACTCCCAACCAAAGGAAGTTTAATCTCCTCATTTAATGGTCAAGACCTTCGCCAGGTGTGGTGGCTCATGCTTGTAATCCCAGCACTTTGGGAGGCCGAGGCCAGGGGATCACCTGAGGTTAGGAGTTCGAGACCAGCCTGACCAACATGGTGAAACCCCATCTCTATTAAAAATACAAAAATTATCCGGGCATGGCGGCGCGTGCCTGTGATCCCAGCTACTCAGAAGGTTGAGGCAGGAGAATCGCTTGAATCTGGGAGGCGGAGGTTGCGGTGAGCCCAGATCATGCCACTGCACTCCAGCCTGGGTGATAGAGTGAGACTCTGTCTCAAAAAAAAAAAAAAAAAAAAAAAAAAAAGGTGGGGGGGATACATTTTATTTGTTTGTTTGTTTCCTCTGCAATATTTTTCATGAAAGGATAAATAATTTTTAATGAAAGCCTGCCCTCTGAATGTTATGTAATTTCATTCTTGTAATAAACCTGAGTGCCTAGTTTCCTTATTCTCATTTTACAAATGAGTAAATCACGGCTTAAACTAATTCAGTCAGTCAGGGTCACCCCACTCAAAGTGGCAGAGGTAACGGTGCTGCCCGCTGTGTCTCACTCCAAACTCACTGCAGCCTCGAAAAGCATGAATACTACAGCCTCGAAAAGCACGAATGCTGCTTCTGCAGGGTAGCTGTTTTATTTATTCTGTGGTTGTCAGAGATTATGTGACATTTACATGATTCATCTAGTGGCTCCTTTTTTTTTTTTTTTTTTTGAGACGGAGTCTCGCTCTGTCGCCCAGGCTGGAGTGCAGTGGCGCAATCTCAGCTCACTGCAAGCTCCGCCTCCCGGGTTCCCGCCATTCTCCTGCCTCAGCCTCCCGAGTAGCTGGGACTACAGGCGCCCGCCACCACGCCCGGCTAATTTTTGTATTTTCAGTAGAGACGAGGTTTCACCATGTTAGCCAGGATGGTCTCGATCTCCTGACCTCGTGATCTGCCCGCCTCGGCCTCCCAAAGTGCTGAAATTACAGGCGTGAGCCACCGCGCCTGGCACCTAGTGGCTCTTTTCAAAACATATCCCCCTCAGGTATGTATTTACCCTCTTGAAGACAAGTGAATTATAGCAGTTCTCACCCTGGACTGGTGGCCTACATGAGAATTCCTGGCAGATTTAGTGGAAATCCATTTAGCCCTTTCAATTCCTTTTTTTTTTTTCGAGATGGGATCTCACTCTGTCATCCAGAATGGAGTGCAATGGCGTGATCACGGCTCACTGCAACCTCCACCTTCCCCGGGTTCAAGTGATTCTCCTGTCTCAGCCTCCTAAGTAGCTGGAACTAAAGGCTCACACCACCACGCCTGGCTAATTTTTGTATTTTTAGTAGAGACGGCGTTTCATCATATTGGTCAGGCTGGTCTCGAACTCCTGACCTCAGGTGATCCACCCACCTTGGCCTCCCAAAGTGCTGGGATTACAGGCATGAGCCACACCCCTAGCCTCCCTTCCATTCTTTCACCGCCATTTTCTTTTTCATCAACTCAGTTGCATGTGATAGGGTCTTTTGAAAGATATCTCTTTCTGAATCTTTGCAAAAGAAAGAATTTCAGCACAGCCAAAAAAGTATAAAGGGAAACCATTTTAATTTTTTAATTCATGCCATTATTAGTTCCCTTGCATCAGCTTCTAATTATGCAGGAGTGCGTACATCTGACAGAGTGCCTGGCCCTGACTCATGACTTACTAATGAGATCATATTTTTCATTATAATTCCAAAATCCCATCAATCTTTTCTTAATTATTTTTAAGTGAATTTGCTGCCTTAGAAAGAAAAGGGCGTATGTGGCACTAGCAGGAACTAGGAAAGTTTCATGCGATTTCAATTTCAGAAAGTTTGTTGGCAAGATGGCCCGTATCTGTTGCCAATGTTAATAAATCAAATTTCGATGTCTAGGAATGGGTTTCATGCCATGGCCCCCCCTCCCATGTACCAGAACTCACTCTCAGATTCAGTGGAGCAGCCTTCAAGCATTGCCATGGCAAAGCTCCTTCCAGATGTCTCTGCCAACACATATTACAGTCATTGGTATAAGCAGGGGCAATATTCAAAATGTCTAACAACGGATACCAGCTTTAACTCCGAAACAAGGTCCTGGACCCCAGCTATGCCAGACTTAGCCCTTTGGCAGCTGGATTTTAAGAAGCTCCAGGAGATCCCTAGAGAGGGGCCAGAAGAGGCAGATTTTGGGGTGTGGGGAGAGATGGAGCAGCATCTATTTAACGACTGGTAGAGACGTAGTTAAACATTTTTGGATGCAGTATGGTACAGTGCTTACCAGTATCCACCGCACCTACAGCCGCCCAGGCAGCCTGGCAATGGCCATCTCCTAAACCTGGATTACAATCGCCTTTCTCGTCCCAGGGTGGTGGTCGTGGTGGTGGTGTTTCTTCTTTTTTTTTTTTTTTGAGATGGAGTCTCTCTCTGTTGCCCAGGCTAGAGTGCAGTGGCGCAATCTTGGCTCACTGCAACCTCGGCCTCTCCGGGTTCAAGCAATTCTTCCGCCTCAGCCTCCTGAGTAGCTGGGATTACAGGCACCTGCCACCACACCTGACTAATTTTGTATTTTTAGTAGACAGGGGTTCAACCATGTTGGTCAGGCTGGTCTCAAACTCCTGACCTCAAGTAATCCCCCTGCCTTGGCCTCCTAAAGTGCTGGGATTACAGGCGTGAGCCACCACATCCAGCTGATGGTGTTTTCTCAGTTGTGTCCAACATTCTGGATGAGTTTTCATCAACAGCATCACACCTAAAAACGTGCCCTCGGTCACCCTCCACCCTCTTTCCACAGTGTCAGCTGCAATACAAATCAGTCACCTGCTCCTAGTCCTCAGGCGATGTACCCTGCAAATATTCACGAGTACGTAAATGAGGGGGAAACCAACGTGGTCGCGAATTTTGTTTTCCTTGTTCTGGGTGATCTTTGTTGTCCATGTTAGACTTTTTCATTTTCTCCCTGAAATCCAGGACCTCAAAAATCAAACGCCAGTTTTCTTTTCTTTTTTTTTTTTTTGAGATGGAGTCTCGCTCTGTTGCCAGGTTGGAGTGCAGTGGCGCGATCTTGGCTCACTGCAACCTCCGCCTCCCAGGTTCAAGCGATTCTCCTGCCTCAGCCTCCCAAGTAGCTGGGACTACAGGTGTGTGCCACCACGCCCAGCTAATTTTTGTTGTTGTTTTTTTTTTTGTATTTTTAGTAGAGACATGGTTTCACCATGTTGTCCAGGATGGTCTCAATCTCTTGACCTTGTGATCCACCCACCTCAGCCTCCCACGGTGCTGGGATTATAGGCGTGAGCCACCGCACCCTACCCCGAAACCCTAGTTTTTTTATTACAAACTTAAAGAGCTTAATTTAAAATGTTTAAAAAATTGAAAACAGATGTTTCATGTCAACATCACCATTTGTAGCTCTTGGAAGTTCTGGTAGCCCCTTGTAAACAAGAGGGAAGGAGGAAGTCAAATCTCTGAGTTGAAAGCGGCCTGTATCCGTCTTGCCTTCCAGGCTCCCCCGGCGGCCAGGGGAGGGTAGTAACACCTCGCAGCTGGTGGATCCCACGCACAGACAGAAAGTCTCCAAGTCTCTGATGGTGGCACGTCTACTTTCATCTACTCCAATATCAGCCACTTCTCTTTATTTTATTATTCATTATTGTTGCTTTTTAAAATCTTTTAAATTTAATTTAATTTTTTTATTTGTTGAGACGGTGTATCACTCTGTTGCCTAGGCTGGAGTGCAGTGGCCCAATCTCGGCTCCCTGCAACCTCTGCATCCTGGGTTCAAGCAATTCTTCTGCCTCAGCCTCCTGAGTAGCTGGGGCTACAGGTGCTCACCACCACACCCGGCTACTTTTTGTATTTTTTGTTTAGTACAGACGGGGTTTCGCCATGTTGGTCAGGCTGATCTCTAACTCAAATATCTGCCTTCCTCAGTCTCCCAAAGTGCTGAGATTACAGGCGTGGGCCACTGTGCCCAGCTATTGTTCTTGTGCTTTTTTTTCTTTGATATGAACTCTCACTCTGTCACCCAGGCTGGAGTGCAGTGGCACGATCTCAGCTCACAGCAACCTCCACCTCCCAGTTTCAAGTGATTCTCCTGCCTCAGCCTCCTGAGTAGCTGGGATTACAGGCAAGTGCCACCACGCTGGGCTAATTTTTGTTTTTTGCTTTTTTGAGATGGATTTTCACTCTTGTCACCTAGGCTGGAGTGCAATGGTGCAATCTCAGCTCACTGCAACCCCTGCCTCCCCAGTTCAAGCGATTCTCCTACCTCAGCCTCCCAAGTAGCTGGGATTACAGGCATACAACACCACACCCCGCTAATTTTTTTGTATTTTTAGTAGAGACGAGATTTCACCATGTCGGTCAGGCTGGTCTCGAACTCCTGACTTCAGGTGATCCACCCGTCTCAGCCTCCCAAAGTGCTGGGATTACAGGCGTGAGCCACCGCGCCCGGCCGTGTCAGTCTTATTTATTACACTTCATCCTAAGCTGGAGTTGAGAAATGATGGCCTCACCCACTCACCACTCAGTACTCAGTTCTGTTTGTGGAAATGTCCTAGGCTGGCAGGGCCAGGACACCACAGGGAAGCTGGCTATCAGGAGACAAGCCCTGCCTCTGTCCCCTGCCATGAAAGCAAAGCGAGCCCAGGCCCTGTGTGTAGGAGTGTGACCGATCACCTCCTGGTAGCTCCGTGGCAGGGCCAGAGAGCCACACTTGCTCTCAGACTCCGTGCGCCAGGCCCAAGCTCCGGAGCTTTCCTCCCCGGTCCATGTACTGTAATAACTAAGTCAACTGGAAAAAAAATACTGCAGAGAAGAGTAAGGAAAAACAGGGCATGGGGGCAGCTGGGGCCAGGAAAGAGAGCACACAGCGAGGTATAAAGGACCATTGTGTGGGGCGCAGGACTTGGCACCCCGGGACTCGAAGGAGCCGGCAATGATCCGCTTTCTCTGGAGGGAGATCCTTGGATCCCAGCTGAATAAAGAACAACTTGGAACGTGGCAAGGGAGACTGGGGGGGACACGGCAGGGGGAGGGGCGGGCAGAGCCAAGGGGAAAGCGGTGTTAAAAACGGGCTGCAGCAGGATCGGAGGGAGTCAAAGGCGAAGACTAAGCTCTCCTATGTTTTTACTGCTCTCTGTCACCCCAAAATAACGAAGGTCCAATCAGAAGCTCACTTTAACAGCTGTCCACTAGGAAGAGCAACTTGTGGGGCTGAGGTGGGAGGACTGCTTGAACCTGGGAGGTCGAGGCTGCAGTGAGTCAAGATCACGGCACTGCACTCCAGCCTGGGTGACAAAGTGAGACCCTGTCTCAACAAACAAACAAAAAACAGGAAGAGCGATCTTTCAAATGGCTAATCAATACATATTAAAAGCATGTTCTTGCCGGAAGGAGAAGAATAGAAAAGAAACTGAGAATCCATTCCAGTGATGATGAAAATTATGAGGCCATGATTTTGAGGCTTTGCTGCTCCCCATGTGACACTGGAAGGAATGGGAGAAGATGACAGAAGAAAAGGGGGAAATGTAACCTCTGCAGGGGATGTTGGATGTAGAATTATTATTATTATTCCACCTTGAATAACAGCAATTCCTTCTCAATTTCTTGGTTGAGTTGCCTGCTCCCTGCCTTCTTCCTGATCATTTCGGGGGAAAGTAGAATAGAGCCAAGAACTGTCCCTGAAAGTGAGAATATTTGTTCAGACTGAAATTTACTAAGGAAGACAAGACGAACTGAGAGTCAAGGATCCAGGGACGCTTTTGAGCCTGAGCTCTCATTGCAACTATGGCCCTCCCCTGTCCTCAGTCCCTTCCTCGGGGAGAAGCCCGTGGGGGTGCCTTTAGCCTCTTGAGACCTTCCAGTGGAAAACCGAATTCATCCTAGACCGATGGTTTGTCCCGAGAACAAACTGGGGGTGGGGGAGACTGGGACTAGAAAAAAAAAAAAGCGTTAAGAGGAGGAGAGAGCTGGCACTGCTAAATGGAGAAAGGTTCCAGCAGCTTAATCCATCTTGAACAGAATCATTAATCAGGTGCAAAACTCCTCAAAGGAGCAAAACTAGGACCAGCTCCTTCCGAGGGCAGCCTGCCAATCTCCCCCACTTGCATTTTCATTTCCAAATCCTTGGTGTCTTTGTATCAGGGCTGATCCCAGCCAGCCTCGTCAGGAGCCACCTGTTCATGTCCCCTCCTATCTCCCTGACCTCGGAAGTGAGAGGAGAAATGACGGGAAACCCAGACAGCTGCTGCGATCCCCTCCCCCCTCCCCCACAAAACAAGCAGCCCAATTCTAGGATCTGGGCCAGACCCTGGCAGATGAGTTCCTCTCTGTGAGAAATGCTTCTGTAGGCACGTTAACTCTTTCATTCAGCGCATCACTCTCTCGCTTAATAGAAGGTAAAGTTGTAGGCCGGGCGCGGTGGCTCACGCTTGTAATCCCAGCACTTTGGGAGGCCGAGGCGGGTGGATCACGAGGTCAGGAGATCGAGACCACGGTGAAACTCTGTCTCTACTAAAAATACAAAAAAATTAGCCGGGCGTGGTGGCGGGCGCCTGTAGTCAGGCAGAGACTGGTGAACCGGCGGCGGAGTTGCAGTGAGCCGTTGGCCATTATCCCGCTGCACTCACCTGGGACAGTCCGTTCAAAATAGAAGGTAAAGTCGGCCGGGTGCGGTGGCTCACGCTGTAATCCCAGCACTTTGGGAGGCTGAGGCGGGCAGATCGTGAGATTAGGAGATCAAGACCATCCTAACACAGTGAAACTCCATCTCTACTAAAATACAAAATATTAGCCGGGCGTGGTGGCACACACCTGTAGTCCCAGCTACTCGGGATGCTGAGGCAGGAGAATCACTTGAACCCAGGAGGCAGAGGTTGCAGTGAGCCAAGATCATGCCATTGCAGTCCAGCCTGGGCAAAAAGAGCAAAACTCCGTCTCAAAAAAAAAAAAAAAAAAAAAGAAGGTAAAGTCAGGCCCAGGAGGGCCCTCAGGTCAGGCCTCGCCTACCCTTATTGTTCCAGCCCAGAGAATTCCAGTGACCTGCCCAAGGTCACAACACAGATTACAAGCTGAGTCATGCAGCCAGTCTCCAAGATATCCTCCAGTGATTCCTGCCTCTGTGTCCACACCCTTGGAGTCCCTCCCACAGAGAATAGAATCTCTGAAATCAACAGGACACTGCAGAAGTGACCATGTGGGACTTCCAAGGCCGGGTCATGAAAGACTCTGCCGCCCCCAGCTTTCTCTCTCTTCATTCTTGGGGGGAGCCAGCTGCCACGTCACAAGGACACTTAGACTTGTGGCAAAGCCCAGCCCACATAGTGGAAACTGAGGCCTGCCACCAACCAGCCAGCGCCAAGCTGTCCATGTGAGTGCGCCACGTTGGAAGCAGACCCTCCAGCCCAAGACAAGCCTTCAGATGAGTGCAGCCCTGGTCCACATCTTGAGAGATCTTGAGCCAGAACCACCCAGCTAAGGCTCTCCTGAATTCGTGGCCCACTGAAACTACATGAGTTAATAAGAGTTTATTGCAGTGTCAAAGAGAAATAGAGCCAGACACTTATTAAAGACAGCAGGATGGACTTTAATGAGACTACTCCAGTAAGGGAGAGAGACATCAATGCAGGCTGAGCGCAACTCTGAGCCGTGCAGAGGTGACTGGGCATTTTTTTTTTTTTTTTGAGACAGAGTCTCGCTCTGTTGCCCAGGCTGGAGGGCAGTGGCACAATCTCGGCTCACTACAACCTCCCCCTCCTGGGTTCAAGCGATTCCCCTGCCTCAGCCTCCTCAGTAGCTGGGATTACAGGTGCGTGCCACTACACCAGTTAATTTTTGTATTTTTAGTAGAGACGGGGTTTCATCATGTTGGCTAGGCTGGTCTCAAACTCCTGACCTTGTGATCCTCCCGCCTTGGCCTCCCAAAGTGCTGGGATTACAGGCGGGAGCCATCGCGCCCAGCAGTGACTGGGCATTTTTAAAGGGAGGATGAGGGAGGATGGAGGAGGAACAAGCAGGAGGAGCTCGGGTGGAGTCGGGTGGAGTCACGTAAGCAGAAACTTACTAAGAGTGGGTGGGGGGACCTTTTCAGAGAATTGTTAGACAAGGCAGTCATTGGGTCCATGCAAATCTCAAACAGTAAATTCTTCTGGCAGCCCTGAGCTTTTCCAGGCAGGAACTCAAGAGGAGCTGGGTCATGCTAGGGACATGACCTTGAGCTATTAGAAACCAGGCTAGTGTGTTTTCAAGTCTCCTAGTGTGAGGGTGAACAGAATTGTTTCTGTCGAGATTTTGTGGTTTTCACAGGCAAGGTTAAAGCCTCTTTGAGAAGAAGACTCAGGGGAGTCTGACTCAAGTTTGGTCAAAGAGAAGGTCTTTGTCAATAGTTCTAAGCCACTGTGTTGGGGAGTTTGTTTTGCAGCAATAGATAACAGCTCACAGTAAAGGTATAGAAGCAGATTCTCACAGTCCATGTCTCATGCTTTGTGTGTGTGTGTGTGTGTGTGTGTGTGTGTGTGTGTGTGTGTGTGTGAGACAGAGTCTCACTCTGTTGCCCAGGCTGGAGTGCAGTGCCTTGATCTCAGCTCGCTCACTACAGCCTCCACCTCCTGAGTTCAAGGGATTCTCCTGCCTCAGCCTCCCGAGTATCTGGGATTACAGGTGCATGCTACCATGCCCCGACTAGTTTTTGTAATTTTAGGAGAGTCGGGGTGTCACCATGTTGCCCAGGCTTGTCTTGAACTCCTGGCCTCAAGCAATCCGCCCACCTTGGCCTCCCAAAGTGCTGGGATTACAAGTGTGAGCCACCATGCCCGGCCCTCCATGTCTTATGCTTTTCTCACCATACTACTCGGCCCTGCCTTAGAAGACGAGGCTGCCAGACATCTCATGCACAATAACAGAGCTTCAAGGCGGAGCGTGGTGGCTCACACCTGTAATCACTTTTGGAGGCTGAGGCAGGCAAATCACCTGAGGCCAGGAGTTTGAGACCAGCCTAACCAACATGGTGAAACCCCTTCTCTACTAAAAATACAAAATTATCCGGGCATGGTGGTGCATGCCTGTAATCCCAGCTACTTGGGAGACTAAGGCAGGAGAATTGCTTAAACCTGGGAGGTGGAGGTTGCAGTGAGCCAAGATCATGCCATTGCACTCCAGCCTGGGAAACAAGAGTCTCAGAAAACAAAAGAGCCGGGCACAGTGGCTCATGCCTGTAATCCCAGCACTTTGGGAGGCCAAGGCAGGCAGATCACTTGAGGTCAGGAGATTGAGACCATCCTGGCTAACATGGTGAAACCCCGTCTCTACTAAAAATACAAAAAATTAGCCAGGCGTGGTGGCAAGCGCTTGTAGTCCTAGCTACTCAGGAGGCTGAGGCAGGAGAATGGCATGAACCCAGGAGGCGGAGCTTGCAGTGAGCCAAGATCGTGCCACTGCACTCCAGCCTGAGTGACAGAGCGAGACTCCATCTCAGAAAAAACAAAAAACAGTAACAGAGCTTCAGCCAACATGCAGGACAGCTGGAGACCCTCACCTGTCCACATACTCATTTCTATGGACACTCAAGGCTGAGCACACAGCAGGTAGATTTCTTGACTTAACAGGCATGAAGTTTCCTTCCTCACCACAAATACCTCTGCAGGAGAAATCCCTGCAACTTGGAACGTCTTGCTGTAAATGGAAGCAGTGGCATGTCCGTGTCAGGCATGAAAGCCATTCATAAAACCACCTTGCTGAGCACTTCCTGTCTGTCAAGCAGGTCTGAAGACACAGAAATGAACGTGCTCATCTCTGCCCTCCAGGAGCACAGTTCTAGAAACCCAGTGAAAAATCTCTTATTTAGATTAGGGTTTAGGTAGGAGCTAGGGTTTGTCAAATTCAACATGAATTCCTTTACCTACTTTTGAAGCCATTTCGTCCCAGCTAAGCTGAGGGCCCTCATGAATGCACCGATAGTCAGAAATGTTTATTTAATGCATTTAACTGTGGGGCAAAGCAGAGGCCAACAGCATCATAATCATCGACAATTGAGCCAAAGCCTTCATCAATGAGATGTTCACAACTTGAGCACCCTAATGACTTTATCTTTTTAATCTTAGGGTGTAGAGAGGTGTGCCCCTACTATTAAAGACCAACCAGACAACTAATCAGTACCATTGGGATAGTAGTCAACACCAGGGGTGGCCATTTTTCTCAAAATTATATCCTATAGATCTCTCTATAGATACTTGTTGCTATAAATGTTTTAAAACTCATAAACATTCTTAACCACCCATAGTCAAAGCAGAGAGACAGTGGTGGTGACCGGGTGCCTTGAGAAAGTAGAGCCTTCAACAGGACTTGGTTCAAGTACCACTTTCTCCTAGAAGTGCCTAAAAAAGGAAAATGTGAAAATACAGGAAAGTTCTGTGAATTTTGGTCCAAAGCCCTGGCAGGAGAAACCAAGGAACTAATATTCTAGCTGCTTCTAATTTCAACTTTTCTGCACCTTTATTTTAGGTGCAAATTACCCAAGTGATTGGCAATTTTTCTCGTAAGCCATAGATAATATGCCAGAAGTGGAAGAATTAAACTTCAAAGACAAAAGATTTAATTAATTTTTTAAGCTCTCCAAATGAGCTCTTAAAAATGAAATGGCTCAAAAATATATTTAAATCAAAGTTAGATTTTAAAAGTAATTGAGCTCTGGAAAGTGGTGGAGGGCACTTTTATATTGCAGACTCACTGTTTGGAGTTGGGCTCAGCTGCACCATCCAAAAGCTGTACATTTGTCAATTTAGTCATTCTGGTCGAGCAAAAATAACAATGTCCAATTTCTTTGTGAAAAAAGTATACACAAACACATATTTATGCATTGCGAAAAATTGTATGTGTTAAAATCACAGTTTCTTGTGTGTCAAATGGGACACTAATGGTGCCTACTGCATAGAATTGTTGTAAAGAGTAAAAACATGCCTGGCATATAATAAATATTCATAAACATTAGCAATAATAATCTAACAAAGGCATGTCAATCTTGTCTCTTTTTTTTTTTTTTTTCGAGATGGAGTCTCGCTCTGTCGCCCAGGCTGGAGTGCAGTGGCGCAATCTCGGCTCACTGCAAGCTCCGCCTCCCAGGTTCACGCCATTCTCCTGCCTCAGCCTCTCCGAGTAGCTGGGACTACAGGCGCCCGCCACCACGCCCGGCTAATTTTTTGTATTTTTAGTAGAGACGGGGTTTCACCGTGGTCTCGATCTCCTGACCTCGTGATCCGCCCGCCTCGGCCTCCCAAAGTGCTGGGATTACAAGCGTGAGCCACCGCGCCTGACCCAATCTTGTCTCTTAAATACCTCATTAATCCAGCAGCTCTCAAAGTTTGACCTGGGTCCCTTGAATGGGGGAAAAGGGGTGCCGAGATCCCTTCAGGAAGTCCAAAAGGTCAAAACTATTATCACATGAATACTAAGGAGTTATTTGTCTTTTCCATTCTCATTCTCTCACAAACGTATAGCAGAGCTTCCCAGAAGCTGCATGGCTTATGGTATAGCAACCAATTAAATGCAGAGCAGATACAAGAATCCAACAGCTACTAATAAGTCAGACATTAAAGATGTGCAGAAATGTATAACAATGTCATTCATCTCACTACATTTTTTTTTCTCTTGGCAAACACAGGGTTTTTTGTTTGTTTGTTTTTGGGTTTTTTTTTGTTTGTTTGTTTGTTTTTGAGATGGAGTTTCGCTCTTGTCGCCCAGGCTGGAGTACAATGGTGCAATCTTGGCTCACTGCAACCTCTACCTCCTGGGTTCAAGCAATTCTCCTGCTTCGGCCTCCTGGGTAGCTGGGATTACAGGCACCTGCCACCATGCCCAGCTAATTTTTTTTTTTTTTTTTTTTGAGATAGAGTCTCACTCTGTCGCCCAGGCTGGAGTGCAGTGGTGCAATCTTGGCTCACTTCAAGTTCCACCTCCCGGGTTCATGCCATTCTCGTGCCTCAGCCTCCTGAGTAGCTGGGACTACAGGCGCCCAC
>NW_026652276.1:232837473-232844005 GCF_009828535.3 Hylobates moloch | reverse complement strand
TTTTTTTTTTTTTTTTTTTTTGAGACAGATTTTTGCTCCTGTTTCCCAGGCTGGAGTGCAATGGTGCAAT
Organism: Hylobates moloch; assembly: GCF_009828535.3. NCBI lineage: Eukaryota > Metazoa > Chordata > Mammalia > Primates > Hylobatidae > Hylobates > Hylobates moloch. Next base: position 232,843,935 of record NW_026652276.1, on the reverse strand, counting down.
CTCGACTCACTGCAACCTCCGCCTCCTCAAGCGATTCTCCTGCCTCAGCCTCCGGAGTAGCTGGGATTACAGGCATGCATGTGTCACCACGCCCGGCTAATTTTGTATTTTTAGTAGAGACAGGGTTTCTCCATGTTGGTCAGGCTGGTCTCAAACTCCCAACCTCAGGTGATCCGACTGCCTCAGCCTCCCAACGTGCTGGGATTACAGGCATGAGCCACCACACCAGGCCATCCTCAATAATTTTTAAGAGTAAAAGGAGGTCCTGAGATCAAAAAGTTTGACAATGACTGCTTGAGTTCAGCCTCTTCTCACTGTCTATACCACAGTCAACCTACAACCCGTCATCACTCACGCCCTTCCAGAGGGACTCCCACCAGGCACCCACTTGACCCATTGTCACTCATTCCTGCTGCCCCAACGTCTTCAGCATCCACCCTGTGCGAGTCACTGTCCCAGGCAAAGGGGATGCAAGGCAGTTACGGTTCTTTCCCTCCTGGAGCTTATATGAGGGAGATTAGAAAGAAACACAATCAAATCCATATAATGATTGCAGGTTGTAATCAGCACAAGCAAGGAAAGAATCTCAGGCTAAGATGGAGAATGAAAGGGACCTCACAAGGAGAGTGTGGGTGGGCAGGCTCCCGGGAGGCTCTGACATTCATACCTCAGGCAGCTCCTTCAGTGGATCGGGGAAGAGCCTTCCCAGGTGTTGGACCAGCCCGGGTGAAAGAGCCCAGGAGGAGGCGGCTCGAGGGGTGAGCCTGGGGCCAAGCAGGAGCCGAGCCGTGCAGCACCCTGGCAGTGCTCCTGCAGTCTTATCCTAAATTCCAGCCAGAGAGGCCTTTCATTGCCCATCACATTGACTGACCCATTTCCCTGGCTTCCTATTGTTCTTGGAATAAAGAACAAAATCCTTAACAAGAGCTATGTATTCATGTTGCCCAGGCTGGTCTCGAACTCCTGAGCCCGCCCACCTAGGGCTCCCAAAGTGCTAGGACTACAGGTGTGAGCCACCACACTCGGCCCCTGATCTGAATTATAATCTGCTTAAGGGAACATGAGAGTGGCTTAAACTTCTTTGTATCCACTGTTCAACATGATGCAAGCATTTAATGTTTTATTCATTCTATAAATAGTTTACAGAGCACATATTAGGTGCCAGGCAGAGTGTTAGACTCTGGTGATACAAAGATGAATACATTGTTCTTGTTTGGTGGGACACACAATCCAATTGATTAAATGCTTTTGAGAGCTGAAGCCTGCTGGGCTTGTGGGTCAGGTGGGGACTTGGAGAACTTTTCTGTCTAGCTAAAGGATTGTAAATGCACCAATCAGCACTCTGTGTCTAGCTAAAGTTTGTAAATGCACCAATCAGCACTCTGTCAAAACGGACCAATCAGCGCTCTATAAAATGGACCAATCAGCAGGATGTGGGTGGGGCCAAATAAGGGAATAAAAGCAGGCCACCTGATCCAGCAGCAACCCGCTAGGGTTCCTTTCCGTGTTGTGGAGGCGTTGTTCTTTTGCTTTTTGGTTCTGCATTACCTTTATGAGCTGTAACATGCACCACTAAGGTCTGCAGCTTCACTCCTGTAAGCCAGTGAGACCACGAGCCCACCGGGAGGAAGGAACAATTCCGCACTTGTCACTTCTATGGGCCGTAACACCCACTGCGAAGGTCTGCAGCTTCACTCTTAAAGCCGACCAGACCAGGAGCCCACGGGGAGAAACGAACAACTCCGAACGTGCCGCCTTTAAGAACTGTAACACTCAGGTCCGTGGTTTCATTCTTGAAGTCAGCGAGACCAAGAACCCCCCAATTCCGGACACACTTTCAAGACTGCCTTTATTGTAAAAGTATCTCTGAAAGTAGTAAAATGCATATGTACTCAGCAGAGAGTGAGGGAGGATGAAGAAAACAGTGGGGGCGGGGCGGGGAGTGGGGTCACAAGCTTGAGTATTCTGGTGTACGATTGGAAGCTGTTGAAAGTGCCGATTCCTGGGCCCACCAGCTGACTGATTCAGTGGAACCAGGGTTAGGCCCAGGAATCTGCATTTAAGATGCTTCTACAGCATTCTAGGTGCTTCTGACGCAGGTGGTCCCTGGGTCACACTTAGGATGCACTGAGAATTTTAGGTCAGGTCCTCGTGGCGCGGTGAGTGACCCAACCTGATAAGCCATCCTCAGGGTCGCCTGGGTAGGCACTGCCCCCTTGGACAGAGTCTGAGGTGGGAATTCAGGTGCCCGCGGTTTGATGAGGGCAAAGCAAGCAGGGAAGCAAAGTTTGGAAGGAGATGCAGCTGACTGGGGAGGATTTCCAGGAGTCTGGTCTTAGCCTGATCCACGCAGCAGGTGTCCATGGCAGATTCACCCCTCCGGAGATACAGGGGCGCCTTCTGTGCCTCCGCATCAGTCACGGGGGGCAGGGGCAGGACAGCAAAAACCTGGAGCAAACTGGCTCCTGCCAGCCAAGGATGACATCCCAGAGAAGGGGCAGCCATGGATCGCTGGCGGCTGGGGTTGGAGTGCTGGCCCAGAAAAGGGAATGTGGGTGAGGCCTCACAGCTTCTAGCTCACCAACTGAGCAAATACCACCGCCAGCCCCCGAAATAAGACTGGAAAATTCTGTAAAAGATGTAAACAAAGAAGGGGACCACTTACATCCAGAAGGATCTAAACACTTTGTCAGCCATGAGCAAGATCCAGACTCCAACGTCCTCTGAATGTAACAGATCCCAGTTGATCTGCAGCCCTGATTTCTTTAACCCTGCCAGCCTTTCGGTTTCAGGCTGCAACAGGACTCTATTTCATGCATGGAAATCTTGTCTCCCAGAGGCAGAGACCTTGGATTGACATGCCCACGCCATCTCGTGCAGGCCAACCCCTAATCAAAGTGACTGCATTTTCTATCAGCTTCCATCACTCATTGTTGCTACTGTATTGCTACTTGCTACTTCCAAAGCCCCCGTGCCAGTTCCAGATTTCTGGGAAACAAATGCTAAGGTGGAATTAGAGGGAGCATACGTCGGCAGGGAAAGTCTTCTGACTGAGACACGGGTCTGACACCTGTGGAGGGCGGGAGGGAAGGAAGGACTGGGCAGGAAGCACCCCAGTGGGGCTCTACAGGCCTCTTCGGCGTGTGTTACCTCTTCTAGTCCTCACTGCAACCCAATGACATAGGAGTCATCTACCCGTAATAAAGCTGGGAAAACAGGCTCTGGGAAAGGTGAAGGAGGCTACCCCAGATGGCATAACGAAGCTGGAGCTGACATGTGATCCAAAGCCCAAACCCTCTGCTTAGTATTTCTTTTCCTTTTTTTTTTTTTTTTTTTTTATTTTTTTGTTTGTTTTGAGACAGAGCCTTGCTCTGTAGCTCAAGCTGGAATGCAGTGGCGGGATCTCAGCTCACTGCAACCTCCGCCTCCCAGGTTCAAGCAATTCTCCTGCCTCAGCCTCCTGAGTAGCTGGGATTACAGGCGCCCACCACCACGCCTGGATAATTTTTTTTTTTTTTTTAACGCCTGGATAATTTTTGTAGTTTTAGTAAAGACAGGGTTTCACCATGTTGGCCAGGCTGGTCTCAAACTCCTGACCTCAGGTGATCTGCTTGACTCGGCCTCCCAAAGTGCTGGGTTTACAGGCGTTAGCCACTGTACCTGGCCAGTATTTGTTTCTTTTTTTTTTTTTTCTTGAGACGGAATCTCGCTCTGTCACGCGGGCTGGAGTGCAGTGGCACGACCTCGGCTCACTGCAAGCTCCGCCTCCCGGGTTCACGCCATTCTCCTGCCCCAGCCTCTCTGAGTAGCTGGGACTACAGGCGCCCGCCACCACGCCCGGCTAATTTTTGTATTTTTAGTAGAGACGAGGTTTCACCATGTTAGCCAGGATGGTCTCGATCTCCTGACCTCGTGATCCACCCGCCTCGGCCTCCCAAAGTGCTGGGATTACAAGCGTGAGCCACCGTGCCCGGCCAGTATTTGTTTCTTTACTGGCAATTAGCTCTATCTATCTATCATCTATTTCTTTCTGTGTTCATCTGTGGATATCATTATATTACCATAATTTATAAATACGTTGAGTTTCAGCTGGGTGTGATGGCTCATGCCTGTAATCCTAGCACTTTGGGAGGCCGAGGCAAGCAGATTGCCTAAGCTCAGGAGTTTGAGACCAGCCTAGGCAACATGGCGAAACCCTCTCTCTACTAAAAATACAAAAAAAAAAAAAAAAAAATTCGGCTGTGGTGGTGGGCGCCTGTAATCCTAACTACGCGGGAGGCTGAGGCACGAGAATAGTTTGAACCCGGGAGGCAGAGGTTGCAGTAAGCCAAGATCGTGCCACTGCACTCCAGCCTGGGTGACAGAGCAAGACTCCATCTCAAAAAAAAAAGTTCCTTGAGTTTGGAAGCTGACTTCTACTTCCTTTTTATTTTATTTTTGATTGCTCATCATTCAACTTCATCTACTTCCTTTTTATCTACAAAAAGTGATAGGTACAGTCCTCCACTACAGAGCTAGTTCAACAAAACCATGTACGAGAAAGCCTAAGGGTTATTCCTGCACCTGCTGCTGCTGCTGATTAATTACTGAGTCACAGCTTTCCTATCTAGTTTCCCCTCCACTTTTTTTTTTTTTTTTGAGACGGAGTTTTGCTCTCGTTGCCCAGGCTGGAGTGCAATGGCAAATCTCAGCTCACTGCAACCTCCATTTCCTGGGTTTAAGCAATTCTCCCTCCTCAGCTTCCCGAGTAGCTGAAATTACAGGCATGTGCCACCACGTCTGGCTAAATTTTTGTATTTAGTAGAGACAGGGTTTCACCATGTTGGCCAGGCTGGTCTCAAACTCCTGACCTCAGATGATCCACCTGCCTCAGCCTCCCAAAGTGCTGGGATTACAGGTGTGAGCCACCATGCCTGGGCTAGTTTCCCCTCCACTTCTTTTTTTTTTTTTTTGAGACGGAGTCTCGCTCTGTCACCCAGGCTGGGGTGCAATGGCACGATGTCAGCTCACTGCAACCTCCGCCTCCCGGGTTCACGCCATTCTCCTGCCTCAGCCTCCCGAGTAGCTGGGACTACAGGCGCCCGCCACCACGCCTGGCTAATTTTTTGTATTTTTAGTAGAGACAGGGTTGCACCGTGGTCTCGATCTCCTGACCTCGTGATCCGCCTGCCTCAGCCTCCCAAAATGCTGGGATTACAGGCGTGAGCCACCGCACCCGGCCTTTCCCCTCCACTTCTATCACCAGTGTCCCATGGTGACCTCCTTACTTCCTATTCCTTGCCCCAAACCACCATCACAACTCTGAGACCCCCATTTCTCTGGTGTTCCTCTCTTTTTATAATTGCTTCTCAAGGCAAGCTGATCTCCTCAAGCAAGTGCAGGACCAAAAAAAAAGTAAAACAAAAACAAAAAACAGGAACGAGGGTTGGTTGCAGAGGCTCACGCCTATAATCCCAACACTTTGGAAGGCTGAGGTGGGAGGATACCAAGGAAAAGTGGATTGTGTAAAAGGGAGAAATAGGCTGAGTGCAGTGGCTCACACCTGTAATTCCAGCACTTTGGGAGGGTGAGTCAGGAGGGTCACTTGAGGTCAGGAGTTCAGGACCAGCCTAGGCAACATAGCAAGACTCTGTGCCTACAAAAAGTTAAAAAAAAAAAAAAAAAAAAGCCAGGTGTGCTGGCTCACGCCTGTAATCCCAGCACTTTGGGAGGCTGAGGCAGGTGGATCATGAGGTCAGGAGTTCGAGACCAGCCTGGCCAATAAGGTGAAACCCCATCTCTACTAAAAATACAAAAATTAGCTGGGCGTGGTGGCACACACCTGTAGTCTCAGCTACTCCGGAGGCTGAGGCAGAAGAATTGCTTGAACCTGGGAGGCAGAGGTTGCAGTGAGATCGTGCCATTGCACTCCAGCCTGGGCAACAGAGCAAGACTGTCTCAAAAAAATTAAAAGTTAGCCAGGCATGGTGGCACGTGCCTGTAATGCCAGGCTGAGGCAGAAGGATTGCTTGAACCCAGGAGTTCGAGGCTGCAGTAAGCTATGATGGTGCCACTGCACACCAGCCTGGGCAAGAGAGTGAGACTCTCTCTAAAAAAGGTGGGGGTGTGTTGAGAAATTGCAGAGGGAAGACTTGGCATGCAAAGGAGATGGTGCTGGACGAGCCTCTGCAGGAACACAGGACTCTCCACCCCAGAGAGACACCTGCATATGAATGAATGTGTTCATCTGGCTTCACGCATGTGGAGTTGAGGTTAGAAGCATGGACTCTGGATTCATCCTGCCTGGATTTGAATTCCAGCTCCACCACTTACAAGCTGTGTAACCCTGGCCAAGTTCCTTAACCTCTCTCTGCTTCAGTTTCTCACCTGTAAAATGGGACTAACCATAGAACCTTCCTAATTGGGCTGTAGTTAAGATTAGGTGAGTTAATAAAAGTAAACTTAAGGCATTGCCTGCCATAC
>NW_026652276.1:232825531-232837373 GCF_009828535.3 Hylobates moloch | reverse complement strand
TTTTTTTTTTTTTTTTTTTTTTTGAGGCGGAGTCTCACTCTGTCGCCCAGGCTGGAGTGCAGTGGCGCAATCTCAGCTCACTGCAAGCTCCGCCTCCCGGGTTCACGCCATTCTCCTGCCTCAGCCTCTCTGAGTAGCTGGGACTACAGGCGCCCGCCACCACGCCCAGCTAATTTTTTTGTATTTTTAGTAGAGACGGGGTTTCACCGTGGTCTCGATCTCCTGACCTCGTGATCCGCCCGCCTCGGCCTCCCAAAGTGCTGGGATTACAAGCGTGAGCCACCGCGCCCGGCCTCTTATATGTGTTTTAAGTTTTTTCTTTTTGGTTGGGTTCAGTGGCTCACACCTGTAATCCCAGCACTTTGGGAGGCCAAGGTGGGCAGATCACTTGAGCCCAGGAGTTCAAGACCAGCCTGGGCAACATGACGAAACCCCATCTCTATTTTTGTTTATTTATTTTATTATGATTTTTGTGTGTGTGCTGTTGCCCAGGCTGGAGTGCAGTAGCACGATCTCGGCTCACTGCAACCTCCACCTCACAGGCTCAAGCAATTCTCCTGCCTCATCCTCCTGAGTATCTGGGATTACAGGTGCATGCCAGAATGCCCAGCTATTTTTTTGTATTCTTGGTAGAGATGGGGTTTTGCCACGTTGCCCAGGCTGATCTCAAACTCCTGAGTTCAGGCAATCCATCCACCTCGGCCTCCCAAAATGCTAGGATTACAGGTGTGAGCCACCACGCCCAGCCCATCTCTATTTTTAAAATTAAAAAAAAAATCTTTTTATTTTGCCTTGAGTAGGAAATGATTCAAAATAGGAATAGAAAGGAAACCTTTAGAAATTTGTGATGACCCTTGTGTCATTTGTTATTTTATTATATATGCTTGGTTATTTAATAATTTTTGCTTTGGATTTTTTTTTTTTTTTTTTTTTGTAGAGATGGGGTTTTGCCATGCTGCCCAGTCTGGTCTTGAACTCCTGGGCTCAAGTGATCCTCCTGCCTCTGCCTCCCAAAGTGCTGGGATTACAGGCATGAGCCACCATGCCTGGCCTTGGTTTGGACTTTCTAATCGCAAAATAACACATACATGCACACATTTTTTTTTTTTAAACGGAGTCTCAACTCTGTCGCCTAGGCTGGAGTGCAGTGGCACAATCTCAGCAGCTCACTGCAACCTCTGTCTCCCAGGTTCAAGTGATCCTCCTGCCTCAGCCTCCCGAGTCGCTGGGACTACAAGCACATGCCACCATGCCTGGATAATTTTTGTATTTTTAGTAGAGGCAGGGTTTCACCATGTTGGTCAGTCTGATCTCAAACTCTTGACCTTGTGATCAGCCACCATGCCGGCCCACACATTCTTATTGTAGAAAATTCAAGCATACCAGAAGCCTACGGGAAAAATGGGACTGTCCCCTTGCCACCTTTGCCTTTACCCTGTCCAGAGCAAATCACATTCCTCACTTAGTGTGTGCCTTGCAAGCTACTTTCTGTACCCTTACACAAAGATACCTTTTTTGAAAAGCCTTGATTTTTTTCAACATATAAAACTATCTGTTTGCTGTTTTTTTCAACTTGCTTTTTTCCACTTACATAGATCATATACAGCCTTGCATACATATCAGGATATAGATATATACACACACATATATATTTCACTCCTTTTAATAATTATTAATGATTTAGCAATTATTGTTTTAACCACCTCTCAATCCATAGACATTGGTTTCCAATTTTTGCTATTGTAAACAATCCTGCAAGAAATATTATCTGTATATATGTTTGCATCATTATGCTTTAAGTTTTATTTACACTATGCTTACTACTGAAAAGGACTTAAAATAGCTAAAAATTATTTTTTCAGTTGAATCCAAATCTAAAAGATGCCAGGTGTGATTTTAGATGACAAAAAGGAAGAGGAGAAGAATCAAGCTAATGTCAGAAAATTTATAAGTGAATTAAGCTAAAATGCTAATTTTGAGAGAGTAAAACAGATGGGGCTTTGTAATATGTGATCCAAAGGTTTCTGGAGACACTTATGTTTGAATTCGAAGATATTGCCTGAGATTTCTTGGCAGCAGAAATGGAAAGCAAAGTGATGTTAAATTGATTTTTTTTTCAAACAATTACTCCCACCAAATCATCCTCCATCATTCTATTTTTAAATACCAACAAGCATGTTGTACACATTTAAAATCAATGAATACCATTTAATAAAATTTTGTTTTATGTACATTTTCCATTTTTGCACTTTCATACTTTTTCTATCTTCTCATTTCCAATGTCAACACTCTCGTCGATGTTAGAAATTTTATGAGAACTTTGCCCTGTCTTCTACACTAGCTAATTTAGAAAGAGGAATGGCCTCCACCATGAGGTTCTTCCCGACAGATACATGCCCATGAAAAATCTCTCCAGAGGCCTCGGATTGCATTCCATCAAATATGTCCCTTGTAGCCACCCATAACTATATAAAGAGATATTTGGGGGGGGGGCGTGGTGGCTCACAACCGTAATCCCAGCACTTTGGGAAGCCGAGGTGGGCAGATCACTTGAGGTCAGGAGTTCAAGACCAGCCTGGCCAACATGGTGAAACCTTGTCTCTACCAAAACATACAAAAATTAGCTGAATGTGGTGGTGCATGCCTGTAGTGTCAGCTACTCGGGAGGCTGAGGCACGAGAAGTGCTTGAACCCAGGAGGCCGAGGTTGTAGTGAGCTGAGATAGCACCACTGCACTCCAGCCTGGGTGACAGAGTGAGACTGTCTCAAAAAAAAAAAAAAAAAAGATATTTGATAGTGATGTTGCCCTAATGGAAACTCTAAGAGCTAGCAAGGCCAAGTTTGATTAAAGAAAACTATGAGAATATATACGATGAATACTGGTAGCGATGGTGGTACTGGTAAGAATATTGGAGGAGAGGTGATAGGAGAAAAACTCAAGAGAAATCCAGCTGGCAGTCAAATGTGAGTTATTTATTTATTTGTTTTTATTTTTTTGAGACAGAGTCCCACTCTGTTGCCCAGGCTGGAGTGCAATGGCATGATCTTGCAACCTCCGCCTCCCAAGTTCAAGCAACTCTCATGCCTCAACCTCCCAAGTAGCTGGGATTACAGGCACGCACCACCACGCCCGGCTAACTTTTGTATTTTTATTAAAGATGGGGTTTCACCATGTTGGCCAGGCTGGTCTTGAACTCCTGGACTCAAGTGATCTGCCCGCCTCAGCCTCCCAAAGTGCTGGGATTACAGGTGTGAGCCACCGCCCCTGGCCAAATGTGATTTAAATACAGAGGAGCAAATAGGTTCGCTCTTTATGGGTCATTGCTTTTTTTTTTTCTTTTTTTTCTTTTTTTTTTTGAGATGAAGTCTTGCTCTGTCACGCAGGCTGGACTGCAGTGGTGCAATCTTGGCTCACTGCAAGCTCTGCCTCCCGGGTTCAAGCAATTCTCCTGCCTCAGCCTCCTGAGTAGCTGGAACTACAGGCACATGCCACCACGCTCAGCTAATTTTTTGTATTTTTAGTAGAGAGGGGTTTCACTGTGTTAGCCAGGATGGTCTCCATCTCCTGACCTCGTGATCCGCCCGCCTCGGCCTCCCAAGTGCTGGGATTACAGGCATGAGCCACCCCACCCGGCCAGGGTCAATGCTTTTTCTACAACTAAATGAAATTGAAGTCACTTGATTCTTTCTGCCACCATCCCCATGTTATCTCTCCTGAGTATGGAAGAGAGGCCTAGACGATCTATCCTCTCCTCTGAGAATTTCGCAGCATCTTTCAAATCATACCGTGTAGACCAGGTGCAGTGGCTGATGCCTGTAATTCCAGCACTTTGGGAGGCCAAGGCAGGAGCATACTTGAGCTCAGGAGTTTGAGACCAGCCTGCACAACATAGAGAGACCTCATATCTACTAAAAAATAAAAAAACAAAAAAATTAGCTGGTGGTGGTGGTACACACTTGTGGTCTCAGCTACTCAGGAGGCTGAGATGGGAGGATTCCTTGAGCCCAGGAGAGTGAGGCTACAGTGAGCCATGATCATGCCACTGCACTCCAGTCTGGATGACAGAGACCTTGTCTCAAAAACAATGGCCAGGAACAGTGGCTGGCGCCTGTAATCCCAGAACTTTGGGAGGCCGAGGGGGGCAGATCACTTGAGGTCAGGAGTTCAAGACCAGCCTGGCCAACATGGTGAAACCCCATCTCTACTAAAAAGACAAAAATTAGCCAAACGTGGTGGCGTATGCCTGTAATCCCAGCTACTCTGGAGGCTGAGACAGGAGACTCGCTTGAACCTGGGAGGTGGAGGTTGCAGTGAGCTGAGATCCTGACACTGCACTCTAGCCTGGGCAACAGAGCGAGACTCCGTCTCAATCATCATCATCATCATCATCATCATCATCATCCCCACACTTTGGGAGGCCAAGGCGGGCGGATCACCTGAGGTCAGGAGTTCGAGACCAGCCAGGCCAACATGACGAAACCCCGTCTCTACTAAAAATACAAAAAAATTAGCTGGACGCGGTAGCGGGAGCCTATAATCCCGACTACTAGGGAGGCTGATGCAGGAGAATCGCTTGAGCCTGGTAGGCCAAAGTTGCAATGAGCAACATCATGCCACTGCACTCCAGCCTGGGCGACAAGAGTGAAACTCCATCTCAAAATCAATCAATCAATCAATCAATCATCAATCACGCCATTTAGGCATCCGGTCACTACTTCCTCTTGTTCTCAAGGTCTTTCCTTCCTAAAGACTATAGCCTCTAGGGTGGCACACCTCAGCCATCTCCATACCTCAGCCATGTGACATGGTCTCAGCTGGAAGCTGTTCAATAGCCTGCTTATCTAAGGCTTGGGCCTTTGCTGGGCACCCGCAGCAAAATATTATGTGTTGGAACCTTAGTATGCTCAGCTGTAAAATTGATATGACTATATTATAGCTCTTTTTTCTTATCCCAGCTTGCCCCCAAATCACTGGAACAATTAGGACATTCACCTAAAGCACTTTGGTGTCCTTGATGGAAGGTCTGTGTCCAGAGGTGTGCTGGACATTGACACACTGGGTCCTACCAGCCTGCAGGAGCAGACTGGCAAAATTTCAGGGATTTTGCAACCAGGGAGCTATCACCCTGGTAGCCTGCAATTTGTTTTAGTGGAATATCAGCACTATAGAAATCATTAAAAGCTACAAACAGCACCTTTGAAAAAAATGTATTCCAGGCCAGGAACGGTGGCACCTGTAATTCCAGCATTTTGGGGGGCCAAGCAGGGCAGCTCACCTGAGGTCAGGAGTTCGAGACCAGCCTGGCTAACATGGTGAAACCCCATCTCTACTAAAAATACAAAAACTAGCCAGGTGTGGTGGTGGGCACCTGTAATCCCAGCTATTCGGGAGGCTGAGACAGGAAGATCACTTGAACCCAGGAGACAGAGGTTACAGTGAGCCAAGATCAGGCCACTGGACTCCAGTCTGGGCAACAGAATGAGACTCCGCCTCAAAAAAAAAAAAAAAAAAGAAAGAAAATGTATTCCAAGGAGCTGTTTACGAAACAATTACCAGCATACCACTAGTTTGTCTAAATTTTTGAGGCTAGTTTCTTTTTTTTTTTTTTTTTTTGAGACGGAATCTCATTCTGTCGCCCAGGCTGGAGTGCAGTGGCGCAATCTCAGCTCACTGTAATCTCTGCCTCCCGGGTTCAAGCGATCCTCCTGCCTCAGCCTCCTGAGTAGCTGGGATTACAGGCGTCTGCCATTGCACCCAGCTAATTTTTGTATTTTTAGTAGAGACAGAGTTTCATCATGTTGGCCAGGCTGGTCTAAGAACTCCAGACCTCGTGCTCCACCCGCCTCGGCCCCCCAAAGTCCTGGGATTACAGGTGTGAGCCACCGTGCCTGGCCATGTTGAGGCTACTTTCTAACTACTTCTGACTGATCACTTTGGTGACAACGGAAATGCTGAATAGATAAGGGGAGTCCAATTCTTTTGAGACTGTCTTTTCAAAGATCCTGCCCACTTTCAGTGAAATAAACTAGACAAATTCCAGGAAGTGTGGACACTGAAAAAACTATGGTAAAGTTCTAGAAGATTACCCCAAGTCCTGGCTGACACCAGCACCTGCTCACAGAGTCCTTCCTTAACAAAGCTGACCAGGGTCTGCATCTGGTGCCAGGCTGTAAAACGCCCAGGAGGGACTAAGTGTGCCCCCTGAGCTAATTGTGGAGGCAGCTGGGGAGAGGGCCAGCTCCAACCAGCTCTACCAGTTTTTCCTAAGGCCATAGGCACATCTCCTGGGAACATCTCCTGAGCTCACACCTATCATGGTTTCAGTGTTCCTGCTTCTGTTATGGGAGAGGATCAACAAACCAATGGTGGGGGGTGGGGACTGCAGTGAGTACGGAGCTTTAACGCCAACTGGATGAGCATGAGCTGTAACTATTTGGCTGCCCTTCTGAATTTCTATCGCTCTGCGAATATTCTCTGAAGAGCAGCAATGAGCAACGTGAAGCAGGCAGACGTGGGTGAGACTGCCTGGGCTGGTACCACCCCACCCACCCGCCCAGCTAAGCAATCTTGGGCAGGCCACCTGTCTATGCCTCAACTTCCTTGTCTGCTAATTGGGGACAATACCCTTATAGGCTTGTTGTAGAGATTTAATAAGTCCCACAGAAATCTCAGAATGAGGCTGGCTTCAGGGGTATGCTGTTAGTGCCGTGACACAGGGTCCCCATGCTCAAAAGGGTCCCACGCTTGGGACTGAATGTTCTGCAGTCATCATCTTGAAATTCTTTATTTTTTATTTTTTTGATATGGAGTTTTGTTCTTGTCACCCAGACTGGAGTGCAATGGCACGATCTCGGCTCACTGTAACCTCGGCCTCCCAGGTTCAAGTGATTCTCCTGCCTCAGCCTCCTGGGTAGCTGGGATTACATGTGTGCACCACCACACCCAGCTAAGTTTTGTATTTTTAGTAGAGATGTGGTTTCACCATGTTGGCCAGGCTGATCTCGAACTCTTGACCTCAGGAGATCTGCCTCAGCCTCCCAAAGTGCTGGGATTACAGGCGTGAGCCACTGCACCCAGCCTGAAATTCTTAATGATTTTGTCTTCGAATTTCTGTTCCCACAGGGCAATGGAGTGTGCATTCATCATGGACTTGTAGTGCGGTGTGTGGTCCCACCTCCCTGCCTGCCCCTGGCAGGTTCCTGACTGCCCATTCCCCTGTCCCCTGCACCCTGGGTTCCATGGCCCCCTCCCCACTCCCACCTGGCCACCTGGCCACCCTTCACTCTGTGCAGGGCCTGAGTGTGGGTGCAGGAAGATCCGGGTAAGGCACGTGTCCCCTGTTGTCTTGAGCACACGGCATGCTCCCAAGCACCCTCGGTGGGGACAAGCCTCTTGCCCACCGCCTACCCAGGTACCTAGCATGTGCTGCTGCAAACTTTGCAATGCCTTGGAGGGTGACCTCTCTGCCACAGATTGGGTGGTAGGCTCCTGGCCCCTAGCCAGGGCATGGTGCATTGGTCTAGTGGCTAGTCAGAGTGGGGCTCAGTGGCAGATGGATGCACCTGTGAACACAGAATGGTAGGGCAGGGACCCCAGCACTCGGGAGGGTCCCCACTCCTCCAGGAGCATCCTTGATGCTGCAGGGAATATAATATTCAACAGAAGATTTACAAACAGGACAGTTACACAGATAGACCATGAAAAAAAGAATACTTGGTATTTGGTACCCTTTTTTTTTTTTTTTAAGACAGGGTCTTGTTCAATTGCCCAGGCTGGCATGCTGTGGTGCAGTAATAGCTCACTGCAGCCTTGAACTCCCAGGCTCAGGCCTCCCACCTTGGCCTCCTGAGTAGCCGGGACTAGGTGCACAACACCACACCTAGCTAATTTTTTTTTTTTTCTGAAGTAGAGATGAGGTCTCATTATGTTGCCCAGGCTGGTCTCAAATTCCTGAGCTCACACAATCCTCCCACCTCAGCCTCCCAGAGTGCCGAGATTATGGGTGCGAGCCACTGCACCCAGCCTGTACTTGGTACCTTTAACAGCACTTTTCTCTGCTTTTCGAACAAGGAGCCCTGTATTTTCGTTTTGCCCTGAGCCCTGCAAATTATGCGACTAGTCCTGCTGAGAACATTACCTGGCACACAATAGGTGCTCAATCAAAGTTAGCTAGTAGAATTATTATGACTATATTTACATTCCCTGTGGAGTCATGTACCTGACAGGACATTCCACATCTTCACATGTAAGGATAAGGGTCATGTCTGTTCAGTATCGCATGCTTGATACAGCATCTTGTGCTAATATAAACATCCAGCTGAGTGTGGTGGCTCACACCTGTAATGCCAGCACTTTGGGAGGCCGAGGTGGGCAGATCCCTTGAGGCCAGGAGTTAGAGACCAGCCTGGGCAACATAGTGAAACCCCGTCTCTACTAAAATACAAAAATCAGTCGGGCGTGTAGTCCCAGCTGTTTGGGAGGCTGAGGCTCGAGAATTGCTTGAAGCCGGGAGGTGGAGGTTGCAGGGAACCAAGATCACACCACTGCACTCCAACCTGGGCGACAGAGCAAGACTTTGTCTCAATAATAATAATAATAATAATAATAATAACAACATAAACATCCACAGTAACAGAAGATGACATTGATTGCTGGCGTGACCTTTAGCATTCATTTTCTTTTTTTTTTTTTGAGACAAAGTTTCACTCTTGTTGTCCAGGCTGAAGTGCTATGGCACAATGTCAGCTCATTGCAACCTCCGCCTCCCAGGTTCAAGCGATTCTCCTGCCTCAGCCTCCCAAGTAGCTGGGATTACAGTTATGCACTGCCACACCCAGCTAATTTTTGTATTTTTTGTACAGATGGGGTTTCACCAGATTGGGCAGGCTGGTTTTGAACTCCTGACCTTGTGATCTGCCCACCTTGGCCTCCCAAAGTGCTGGGATTACAGGCATGAGCCACCACCTTCTTTCAAAGAGCCAAGCACTAAATCTTTATTGAATATCTACCTGGGGAGTAGACAATCTACCTGAATCTAGGGAAGCCTACTATAACAATTCTTAGGCCAGGCGCAGTGGCTCACGCCTGTAATCCCAGCACTTTGGGAGGCTGAGGCAGGGGGAATCACTTGAGACCAGGAGTTCAAGACTAACCTGGCTAACACAGGGAAACCCCTTCTCTACCAAAAAAATACAAAAATTAGCTGGATATGGTGGTGCACCTTTAGTCCCAGCTTCTCAGGAGGCTGAGGCAGCAGAATTACTTGAACCTGGGAGGCAGAGGCTGCAGTGAGCTGAGATCTCCTCACTGCACTCCAGCCTGGGCAACTGAGCCAGACTCTGTCTCAAAAAAAAAAAAAAAAAAAGATTACATTCTTTGGAGTCCTTGATCAGCCTTCCACTGAACACATAATTGAGCATAACTCAGTGAATCTGCATTTTTACATAACCAATAGAGGAAGCAATCAGATATGCCTTTGTCTCAGGTGAGCAGAGGGATGACTTTGGGTCCCTTATCTGTAAAGATAAGCTATCAATTTACATTGCCAGGGTGAAATTCAACAGAACTGTTTTAGGGTAAAGATCTTGAGGCCCACAAGGAATTTCTCTGGGGGCAAATTGTGGAAGGTATGTAGCTTTTATTTATTTATTTTTATTTGTGACAGAGCCTCCCTCTGTTGCCCAGGCTGGAGTGCCGTGGTGCAATCTTGGCTCACTGCAATCTCCACCTCCCGAGTTCAAGCCTCCTAAGTAGCTGGGATTACAGGCGTGAGCCACCACACCCCGCCATGTAGCTTTTTTCTAATTTACTTTTTTTTCTTTTTTCTTTTTCTTAAAATACCACAATCATGACTACATGAAGTATGTAGCTTTTTTATCTTTGTAACTATCTTATTTAGGAATAAAATGGGAAGCAGGGTTGCCTGACACTTCCCAGCCTGACTTTTTCCTTGGCTTAGTAATTTTGGGGTCCCAAGATTTATTTTCCTTTCACACTATATAGAAAATACCATGTTACAAAGGATGAGAACAGGCCGGGCGCGGTGGCTCACGCCTGTAATCCCAGCACTTTGGGAAGCCGAGGCGGGTGGATCACGAGATCAGGAGATTGAGACCATCCTGGCTAACACAGTGAAACCCCGTCTCTACTAAAAACACAAAAAATTAGCCGGGCATGGTGGCAGGCACCTGTAGTCCCAGCTACTCGGGAGGCTGAGGCAGGAGAATGGCATGAACCCCAGGGGGCGGAGCCTGCAGTGAGCCAAGATCGCGCCACTGCACTCCAGCCTGGGCGACAGCGAGACTCTGTTTCAAAAAAAAAAAAAAAAAAGGATGAGAACACTCCTGAAATTAAAGTATTGGTCCCTTGGAGAGCTTTCTTTTACATTTTCTGTTTGTTTGTTTTTTCAAAATTCAGTTTATGACACTATTCCAATGTAAATATTCCCTTTAAAAGCCCTAGGTCTTTAAATATTTATCTGAGAGCTTCAATTAAAGCTCTCAGTGGCTACTGATATTTCAACTTTGTATTCTCTGCAAATCGTTAATAGTATACAGCTGCCATTTTTGTAAACATTAGTGGTAAGAAGAATAATTTACTGAAAATAACAAAGTTTTACAGAAAATAGACCTGGTTCATATTCAAATTTTGCCATGTCTTAGGAACTTGCCTAATGCCTTTAGGAAATAAATAATGACGGCCTGGCGCAGTGGCTCACACCTGTAATCCCAGCACTTCGGGAGGCCTAGGTGGGCAGATCACAAGGTCAGGAGTTCGAGACCAGCCTGGCCAACATGGTGAAACCCTGTCTCTACTACAAAAAGATACAAAAGTTAGCCAGGCATAGTGGTGTGTGCCTGTAATCCAAGCTACCTGGGAGGCTGAGGTAGGAGAATTGCTTGAACCTGGGAGGCAGAGGTTGCAGTGAGCTGAGATTGTGCCACTGCGCTCCAGCCTGGCGACAGAACGAGACTCTGTGACAAAAAAAAAAAGAAAAAAGAAAATATATAACGACAACCTACTTGTATTAATGAAGATAAGGTTCCGCAGCAAGTAATGAAAACGCCAGCAATCAGTGGCTTGAGCAGAGAGAAGTCCATCTCTCCCTTAGATAACATCAAGGCTGGTTCTGCCGTCCCTGGGTGAGGGACCCTGACTCCTCTGTCAAGCTCTCGGCTGCACGTCACTCCATGGCCTCAGTGGTCCACACCAGCTACCTCAGCCCTGGCCTGCTCCTCTGCGTGCTGGCCAGGAGAAAGAGGAGAAAGGGAAGGATGATTTCCAGAAGGTACCCACTCCAGCTGTGAGAGGGGCTGAGCATTGTAGTGTTCACAGCCAGGTGCCCAGCAAAAGAATCAGGATTCTTGTTACTAGAAAAGGAAAAAAGTCTGGGTGCGGTGGTTGACACCTATAATCCTGACACTTTGGGAGGCCAAGGCGAGAGGATTGCTTGAGCCCAGGAGTTCAAGACCAACCTGGGCAACATAACAAGACTTCATCTCTACTAAAAATGAAATAAAATTAAAAAGCCGGGCACGGTGGCTCACAACTGTAATCCCAGCAATTTGGGAGGCTGAGGCAGGTGGCTCACCTGAGGTCAGGAGTTTGAGACCAGCCTGACCGACATGGTGAAACCCCATCCCTACTAAAAATACAAAAATTAGCCGGGTGTGGTGGCGGGTGCCAGTAACCCCAGTTACTCAGGAGGCTGAGGCAGGAGAATCACTTGAGCCCGGGAGGCAGAGGTTGCAGTGAGCCAAGATCATGCCATTGCACTCTAGCCTGGGCAAAAAGAGTGAAACTCCTTCTCAAAAAAAGAAAAAGAAAATATTCGGAAAAAAA
>NW_026652276.1:232765883-232825131 GCF_009828535.3 Hylobates moloch | reverse complement strand
TTTTTTATTTTTTGAGACGGAGTCTCGCTCTGTCGCCCAGGCTGGAGTGCAGTGGCGCCATCTCAGCTCTCTGCAAGCTCCACCTCCCGGGTTCACGCCATTCTCCTGCCTCAGGCTCCCAAGTAGCTGGGACTACAGGCGCCCACCACCACGCCTGGCTAATTTTTGTATTTTTAGTAGAGACGAGGTTTCACCATGTTAGCCAGGATGGTCTCGATCTCCTGACCTCGTGATCCGCCCGCCTCGGCCTCCCAAAGTGCTGATATTACAGGTGTGAACCACCACGTCCGGCCTATTATTTCTTTAAGTAGGAAATTTCTACTAAATGAGTAACAGAATATGTATCATTATTTTCCTCCTCTGCAGTAAAAACTAAGAAGGTAAAATAAGTGTGTATTCTGCATAATTTACCAGATATATACAAAACACTATTCCATCAGGAAGGATGTCTTCTGCTCTTAGAAGTGGAAAACTCAGTTAAACACAAAACATGGCCAGGCGTGGTGGCTCACACCTGTAATCCCAGCACTTTGGGAGGCTGAGGTGGGCAGATCACCTGAGGTCGGTACTTCAAGACCAGCCTGACCAACATGGTGAAACCTCATCTTTACTAAAAATACAAAAATTAGATGGGCATGGTGGCACGCACCTGTATTTCCAGCTTCTCAGGAGGCTGAGGCAGGGGAATCACTTGAACCTGGGAGGCAGAGATTGCAGTGAGCCCAGATTACACCACTGCGTTCCAGCCTGGGTGACAAAGTGAGACTCTGTCTCAAAAAAAAAAACAAAAAACAAAAAGCAAAAACACAAAACACAACTAACCACAATTCATCTCATATAACAAAATTTTGGCAAGAAGTGAGCTGTCATTCTTATTTTTATCCCTCTGGACAAATTATATCAATTATCTGTCACAGCTGTTTAGATTTTCTCTTTAACACTAGTTTTATGTATTTTTATTATACTGTGACTTAGTGTAGGTTTTTTGTTTCTATCTTTTGCTTGGGGTTCATGGAACTTCTTGGATCTGTGGGTTTATAGCTTTCATCAAATTCAGAAAATTTTTGACAATTATTCCTTTTCTTTCTTTTTTTTTTTTTTTTAAGATAGAGTCTCACTCTGTAGCCCAGGCTGGAGTGCAGTGGTGAGATCTCAGCTCACTGTAACCTCTGCCTACAGGCTCAAGCAATCCTTCCACCTTAGCCTCCCAAGTAGCTGGAACTACAGGCATGTGCCACCACTCTTGGCTAATTTTTTTGTATTTTTTGGAGAGGCAGGGTTTTGTCATGTTGCCCAGGCTGGCCTCAAACTCCTGGGCTCAAGTGATCCACCTGCCTTAGCCTCTCAAAGTACTGGGATCACAGCCATGAGCTACCATGCCTGCCCACCATTATTTCTTAAAAAGAAATGTCCCTTCTCTTTCCCCTCTTCTTCCAGTACTCTAGTTTCATGTATATTAGTTACGCAAAGTTGTTTCACTTACTGATGTTATGTTCATTTTTTTAAAGGCTTTTTCTCTTTGTTTCATTTTAAAGTTTCTATTGATTTGTCTTTAAGTTCACTAACTTTTTTTTTTTTTTTTTTGAGACAAAGTCTCTGTTGCCCAAGGTGGAGTGCAGTAGTGCAATCTTGGCTCACTGCAACCTCCACCTCCCGGGTTCAAGTGATTCTCCTACCTCAGCCTCCAGAGTAGCTGGGACTACAGGTTCCTGCCACCATGCCCAGCTAATTTTTGTATTTTTAGTAGAGACAGGGTTTTACTGGATTGGCCAGGCTGGTCTCGAACTCCTGACCTTGTGATCCACCCACCTCAGCTTCCCAAAGTGCTGGGATTACAGGTGTGAGCCACCAGGCCCTGCCACCACTTTCTTTCAAAGAGCCAGGCAGTAAATCTTTATTGAATATCTACCTGGGGAGTAGACCATCTACCTGGATCTAGAGAAGTTTGCTATATTAATTTTTTTTTTTTTTCAGACTGAGTTTCCAAATTCTTACATTTTTTAAAAATTCTTGAGCTCTGTTCTAGGACACCGCTGAGTTACTTGGGAACAGGTTGATCCTTTGGAGATCTACCAGATAGGACCTGAGCCACCTTCAACGTCCTAGGCTAGTTTTTCTGTATTCCTGAGGCAGTCCCTTTCTGGGATGATTTTTTCTCACCGGCTTTTGAAAATATCAACTACTCCCAGCCCTTTGGGAGCTTGGATTCTTCTGCCTGCTTCTTTCGGGTAGTCCTTTCCCTGGCCTTAGGTGCTTGTCTCCCCTGTAAGCCCTGGGCAGCTTAGGGGCACCCTCTGCAGCTCTCTGGAGGCCTTGACTTGTGCAGCTGTCTCCTCTCCAGTTCTCTGCCTGCCTTGGTTTCTCTGAACTTTCAATTCCAGCTCCTCAATTAGAGAGACCTCCATACCATCCAGCTCCCAGCTCTGGCTGTGCTCAGTGAAGTAGCTCACTATTACTATTACTATTGCAAGTAGTGAGAGATACAGGCACGTGCCACTACACCCAACTAATTTTTGGTAGAGATGGGGTTTCACCATGTTGGCCAGGCTGGTCTCAAACTCCTGACCTCAGGTGATCTGCCTGCCTCGGCCTCCCAAAGTGCTGGGATTACAGGTGTGAGCCACCCCCACCCAGCCAATTTTATTGAATTTTTAATAGAAATGATTGTATCATCTGAAATACTGATCATTTTGCTATTTCCCTTCCTGCTCTTATCTCTTGCATGTAGCTCCTCTCTTGGCATAGAGCTGGAAGCCTCCTATTGTATGCCAAATGTTGGGGGGAATTGGTAGCAGGACATACGGCAGGGAGGACAAAGGTAAGTGGCCTCAAGGACAATGGAGGGAACATTGTCATGTTCCCTATCTTAAAGAAATGCATCGGCTGGGTGCAGTGACTAATGCCTGTAATTCCAGCACTGTGGGAGGCTGAGGCAGGAGGACTGCTTGAGCCTGGGAGCTTGAGACCAGCCTGAACAACATAGCAAAACCCTGTCTATAAAAAATTTAAAAATTAGCAGGACATGGTGGTACATGCTGTGGTCCCAACTACTCAGGAGGCTGAGGCAGGAGGATTACTCAAGCCCAGAAGGTTGAGGCTGCAGTGAATCATGATCACACAACTGCACTCCAGCCTGGGTGACAAACTGAGACCCTATAGAAGAAAGAGAAAGAGAAGAGAAGAAGAAATAAAAGAAAAGAAAAGAAACAAAAGAAAAGAAAAGAAATAAAAGAAAAGAAGGGAGGGGAGGGGAGGGGAGGAGAGGGAAATTCTAAAATTTCTGCATCACCTCCGAAATCTGCTGTAGACTTCTGGCATCAGGCTAAGAAGGTGTCTAAGTAAGAGAAAGAAATCTCAAAATTCTTTTCCTGGGCTACTGCTATCATATAAAAATAAGAATTCAACAGAGATATTAACACCTTAATTTTTTTTTTTTTTTTGGTGACGGAGTCTCACACTGTTGCCCAGGCTGGAGTGCAGTGGCACGATCTTGGCTCACTGCAATCTCTGCTTCCCGGGTTCAAGTGATTCTCCTGCCTTAGCCTCCCAAGTAGCTGGGATTACAGGCATCTGCCACCATCCCCAGCTAATTTTTGTATTTGTTTCCTACTTCAAGAAGACAGAGCCTTGTGCTTCTCTTAGAGATGGGATTCCACCATGTTGGCCAGGCTGGTCTTGAACTCCTGACTTCAAGTGATCCACCTGCCTCGGCCTGTCAAAGTGTTAGCATTACAGGAGTGAGCCACCACGCCCGGCCACCTTAAACTTTTTAAAAGGATTACTATTTGGAGCTTTGTTTACTTTTCTCAAGTATATATTCTTTACTATATATCTGTTCAGTTTTCAGTAAATTGATGAGTTTGCTTTTTTAGACTACTGCAAATGTATTGATACATTTCTAGATATCAAACCAGATATGATGGCCCATGCCTGGAGTCTCAGCTACTCAGGAGGCTTAGGCAGGAGGATTGCTTGCGCCTAGGAGTTCAAGACTGTACTGTGTTATGATCGCACCTATGAATAGCCACTGCACTCCAGCCTAGGCAATGTAGGGAGACCCTATCTCAAAAAAAAAAAAAAAAAAAGTTCCTAATGGGAAAAGGACAAGGAATATAAAAAATTGTGAAGGAGATTTCAGTTAATATTTTAAAATATTGTCCTCAAAACCCTCTGAGCCTGTCCTGGTTCTGAGAGCTGCCCAATAAATTTTATATCCTGTAATTCATAGCTGCAGAATCCAGAAAATGTTACCCTACTTCAAGAAGATAGAGGCTTGTGCTTCACTTACGATCCGCACCTGCTTTAAGATCTGATTCTGGATTATAAAAGCATCAGCTAGAAGTAATTTTTGTCTCAAAAAGCTCTCTACTATAACAACATAGGATAATAGCTAATACTTTGAAGTTAAGATTATTTTTTCCAGATATTAAACAATGGGGAAAATTTTTCTTTTTTAATTAAAAAGCCTGTTACAAAAGCAATACCTGCTTCCTGCATGAAAATTAAAGCAATTTTCAAGATATAAAGTAAAAAATGGAATGTCTCTAACCTCCTTTTTCCTCTCTATTCCTGTTACATAGCTGTAGTTTTATAACCTAGAACTTTGGAAAACCTTTTTGACAATATAACCCATTAATTTTCTGAAAGCTGAACAGATATTATGGTAAAGAATATATACTTGAGAAAAGTAAGAAAAACTCCAACCAGTAATCCTTTTAAAAAGTTTAAGGCATTATTATCTCTGTTGAATTCTTGTTTTTATATTATAGTGGTAGCCCAGAGAAAGAAGTTGGAGATTTTTTCCTCTTGAAAACTTTTTTTGTTTTTGTTTTTTTTTTTTTTAGACGGGGTTTCACTCTTGTTGCCCAGGCCAGAGTGCAATGGTGCGATCTCGGTTCACTGCAGCCTCTGCCTCCCAGGCTCAAGCGATTCTCCTGCCTCAGCCTCCTGAAGTAGCTGGGATTACAGGCGCCCACCACCATGCCCAGCTAATTTCTTTTTTTTTTTTTTTTTTTTTTTTTTTTTTTTTTTTTTTGTATTTTTAGTAGAGACGGGGTTTCACCATATTGGCCAGGCTGGTCTTAAACTCCTGACCTCAGGTGATCCACCTGCCTTGGCCTCCCAAAGTGCTGGGATTACAGGCATGAGCCACCGCGCCCAGTGAAAAAATTCTTAATTATCTGCTTTAGCCCCAGGGGCACCTTGGAAGAAAGCAATTTGAGTGTGATAGAAATAGAACAGTACCCTGCAGTGGGATGAGAAGGGATGAATTTCCCAGCACGGGTAGCGTGGCCAGGAGGAGCAGAGTGGAGGGCGAGTGTGGGAAATTCCACAGAGCTCTAAGTCTCCCATAGGAGTCACTCCAGCATGGGTTTGTTATTTTTTTGAAGTATTATGATGCCCCTAAACTTCAGCTAGGCCCAAATTCTCCGGCAATTACAAAGAACCTCTTATAAGCCAATTAGAAATAATTGTAGGAGTAGCTGATACTTTGCGTTTGCCCACGCTGCTGTAAACACTGCAATAAGATGGAGGCCCCGTTTCTTTTTTGTTTTTTTTTTGTTTGTTTGTTTGTTTTGAGACAGAGTCTCGCTCTGTCCCCCAGGCTGGAGTGCAGTGGGGCAATCTCGGCTCACTGCAACTGCTACCTCCTAGGTTTAAGTGATTCTCCCGCCCCCACCCACCCCCTGAGTAGCTGGAACTACAGGCATCCGCCACCACGCCCCGCTAATTTTTGTAGTTTTAGTAGACACAGAGTTTCACCATGTTGGCCATGCTAGTCTTGAACTCCTGACCTCAGGTGAGACAAATTGGCCGTTGCGGTGGGTCACGCCTGTAATCCCAGCACTTTGGGAGGCTGAGGCAGGTGGATCGCCTGAGGTTAGGAATTTGAGACCAGCCTGGTCAGCATGGTGAAACCCCGTCTCTACTAAAAATACAAAAATTAGGTGGGCATGGTGGCCGGTACCCGTAGTCCCAGCTACTCAGGAGGCTGAGAAGGGACAATCGCTTGAACCCAAGAGACCGAGGTTGCAGTGAGCCGAGATTGCGCCATGCACTCCAGCCTGGGTGACAGAGTGAAACTCAAAAAAAAAAAAAAAAAAGATAGAAGCCAAGATTTGTCATCAGATGTTCTGAATAGTACCAACCCCATTATAAACACTCAAATCAATGTTGGTGCAACAGCAACAAATGACAACCCAGGGACCTTTGCTCCATCGCCTTTAATTAATGATGAAATGATAGCAGCTTTAAGCAGAGGGGCAAGGCAAAAGGTTCAGAAGAGATGGCTCTATTTTGCTATTGGTCTCCATTCCCCACTTCCCTTCTTGTCGCATTCAGAGAGAGGATAGAAAAAAATACTTGGAAGGAAAGACAAAAAGAGAGGAGCATTTTTAAAAAACATGAATTGTAATGGAAGAGCCACAAGATTAATCATTTTTTCTGCTTTTTTGAGACAGGGTCTCGCTCTGTCACCCGGGCTGGAGTACAGTGGTGTGATCTTGGCTTATTGCAACCTCTGCCTCCTGGGCCTCAGGCAATCCTCCCACCTCAGACTCCCAAGTAACTGGGAATACAGGTGCATGCCACCACGCCCAGCTAACTTTTGAATTTTTTGTAGAGATAGGGTTTCTCCACATTCCCCAGGCTGGTCTTGAACTCCTGGGCTCAAGTGATCTACCCACTTTGGCCTCCCAAAGTACTGGGATTACAGGCATGAGCCACCGTGCCCGGCCCTACAAGATTAATCTTATTTCTAATTTATTTATTTACTAACCCTGTTAGTCAGTAACCTGTGAACCTCAGTTTCTTCAGTTTTTTTTTTTTTTTTTTTTGGAGAGACAGGTCTCACTATGTTTCCCAGGCAAATCTAGAACCCCTGGCCTCAAGTCATCCTCCTTCCTCAGCCTCTCAAAGTGTTGGGATTATAGGAGTGAGCCACTGTGCCTGGCCCCGCAACTTTAAACTTGGGCCCAGGAGTTCGAGACCAGCTATGATCACACCACTGCACTCCAGCCTGGGTAACACAGTGAGACCCTGTCTCAAAAAAAAAAAAAAAAAAAAGAAAAGAAAAGAAAAGAAAAAAGAATTCCTGACTAGATATCAGAGTTATGAGATCAAGAGATAATGTTGGAATATGAAAAATGGGCATTATGGCTCACGCCTGTAATCCCAGCACTTTAGGAGGCTGAAGCAGATGCCTGAGGTCAGGAGTTCGAGACCAGCCTGGCTAACATGGTGAAACCTGGTTTTTACTAAAAATATAAGAAAAATAGCTGGGTGTGGTGGTGCACACCTGTAGTCCCAGCTACTCAGGAGGCTGAGGCAAGAGGATCGCTTCAACGCAGGAGGCAAAGGTTGCAGTGAGCCGAGATCACACCATTGCACTCCAGCCTGGGCAACAGAGCAAGTAGCGATGCGGTTTTGCCATGTTGGCCAGGGTGGTCTTGATCTTTTGACCGCGTGATCTGCCCGCCTCGGCCTCCCAAAGTGCTGGGATTACAGGCGTGAGTCACCGCACCTGGTTGGTTTCAGGACACTTTCACGCTCCTAAAAATTACAAAGAACCCACCAGGAGGTTCGTTTATGTGGATCATATTTTTTGATATTTACCATATTAGAAGCTAAAATTGAGAAAATTTAAAAACACTTCTTTATTACTTCATTTTAAAACAACAATAAACCCATCATGTTAATGTAAAGAACACATTTTTATTTAAAATAATTATATTCTCCAAAACAAAAAACACCGTAAAGAGTGGCATTGTTTTACAGTTTTATAAATCTCTTTGCTATCTGGCTTAATAGAGGACAGCTGGTTCTCATATCTGCATTCAGTCTATTGCAGTATGATGTTTTGGTTGAATTACATGAAGAGAATCTGGCCTCACGTGGATATGAAGTTGGAAAACGAAGGGCCTCACAGACCCACTGAAAGGGTCTCCAGAATCCCAGGGGTCCTCAGGCCACACGCTGAGAACCACTGCATTGGAGCGTGGCACATTAGAATAAAGATGGGACTGGGGTGCGAATAAAAAAGCCTATTCTGAGGTCTTTGTATTAACGTGAAATATCTGTTTACAATTTTGTGATTGTCAGGATCCTACAGTTGGGGGTTGGGAAATTCCATACTTGTCAATTCTCCCCCATTTCCAGCACAGCATAGAAGTATGACTCATGTCTCTTAAACAGTAAAATGAAACAAGGGGTTACATTTGTAATTTAAAATACAGTTGTTGATTTATTTATTTTCTTTTCTTTTTTTTTTTTTTTTAGACAGAGTCTTGCTTCTTCACTCAGGCTAGAGTGCAATGGCGCGATCTCTGCTCACTGCAACCTCTGCCTCCTGGGTTCAAGCAATTCTCCTGCCTCAGCCTCCCAAGGAGCTGGGATTATAGGCATGTGCCAGCACGCCTGGCTAATTTCTGTATTTTTAGTAGAGATGGGGTTTCACCATGTTGGCCAGGCTGGTCTCAAATTCCTGATCTCAAGTGATCTGCCCGCCTCGGCCTCCCAAAGTGCTGGGATTACAGGCGTGAGCCACCGCACCCAGCCTGTTGATTTATTTTTATTTTTTTATTTTTGTAGAGACAAGGTCTCACTATGTTGCCTAGGCTGGCCTCAAACTCCTGGCTCCAAGTGATCCTCATGCCTCGGCCTCCCAAAGTGCTGGGATTACAGGTGTGAGCCAGCAGCCACAGTTGTTGATTTTTTTTTTTTTAGACAAGGCCTCACTCTGTTGCCCAGGCTGGAGTGCAGTGGCACCATCACAGCTCACTGCAGCCTCAAACTACAGGGCTTAAGCCATCTTCCAAGGCTTCCCAACTAGCTGGGACTAGAGGTGTGCGCCACCATGACTGGCTCATTTTAAAATTTTTTTGTAGAGATGGGGTCTTCCTACGTTGCCCAGGCTGGTGTTGAACTGTTGGCCTCAAGTGACCCTCCTGCCTCAGCCTCCCAAAGTGCAGGGATTACAGGCATGAGCCACTGTACCTGACCCACAGTTGTTGACTTTAATGGAGAGAGACACTATATCTAATCATCCATCTCTGAGTACTAAAAATATGAAAAGATGTATATTTTAAATCTGTAGGCCAGGGGAGGTGGCTCACCCCTGTAATACCAGCACTTTGGGAGGCCGAGGCAGGCGGATCACCTGAGGTCAAGAGTTTTTTTTGTTGTTTTTTTGTTTTTTTTTTGAGACAGAGTCTCACTCTGTTGCCCAGGCTGGAGTGCAGTGGTGCCATCTCGGCTCACTGCAAGCTCCACGTCCTGGGTTCAAGCAATTCTCCTGCCCCAGCCTCTTGAGTAGCTGGGACTACAGGCGTGCGCCACCACACCCAGCTAATTTTTTGTGTTTTTAGTAGAGACAGGGTTTCACCATGTTGGCCAGGATGATCTCAACCTCTTGACCTCATGATCCGCCTGCCTTGGCCTCCCAAAATGCTGGGATTACAGGCGTAAGCCACTGCACCTGGCCTATTTTTTTTTTTAAATGGGGGGAGTAGAGGTTACTTACCAAGCTTGGCAAAGAGGCAGGGGCCTCATCATTAACAGATATGACTGCCTGACTAAGGCACATGGCAGGCAGGTTTTGAAATGAGGGCTAATGTGATCAGAACCTTACATTGGAAGGATTTGTGAGGCATGAGTAGGAGCAGGGAAAACAAGAAGCCAAGATGTGCTTTCGTGGTGTTTAAACTAAAGGGATAATACTGGGAATAGAAAGAAGGAGACAGAGCTAGGCACGGTGACTCACGCCTATAATCCCAGCACTTTGGGAGGCCGAGGTGGGCAGATCACCTGAGGCCAAGAGTTGAAGACCAGCCTGGCCAACATGGTGAAACCCTATTTCTACTAAAAATACAACAATTTGCTGGGCGTGGTGGCGCATGCCTGTAATCCCAGCTACTCAGGAGGCAGAGGCAGGACAATCACTTGAACCTGGGAGATGAAGGTTGCAGTAAGCCAAGATCATGCCACTGTACTCCAACCTGGGTGACAGAGACTCTATCAGAAAGGAAGGGAAGGAGGATGGTAGTGAGGGAGGAAGGGAAGGAGGGTGGAAGGAAGGAAGGAAGGAAGGAAGGAAGGAAGGAAGAAAGAAAGGGAGGGAGGGAGGGAGGAAATAGATTTCTGAGCTACGTTAGGGGTAAAAGTCACAGATTGGACTCGCAACTGTGAGCCTGCAAAAGGCAGAGTAGGCCAGGTGCAGCAGCTCACACCTGTAATCCCAGTGCTATGGGAGGCCGAGGTGGGAGGATCATGAGGTCAGGAGATGGAGACCATCCTAGCTAACACAGTGAAACCCTGTCTCTACTAAAAATACAAAAAATTAGCCAGGTGTGGGGGCATGCGTCTGTAGTCCCAGCTACTCAGGAGGCTGACAGGAGAATTGCCTGAACCCAGGAGGTAGAGGTTGCAGTGAGCCGAGATCATGCCACTGCACACCAGCCTGGGAGACAGCGCGAGACTCCACCTCAAAAAACAAACAAACAAACAAACAAACAAAAGCAGAGTAGTTCTCAACACTAGCTGCATGTTACAATCAGCTGGGGAGCTTTCAAAAATGTCCTTCTTAGGCCGGGCACGGTGGCTCACGCCTATAATCCCAGCACTTTGGGAGGCACTGAGGTCGGGAGTTCAAGACCAGCCTGACCAGCATGGAGAAATGCCGTCTCTACTAAATTAAAAAAAAAAAAAAAAATTAGCCAGGCGTGCTGGTGCATGCCTCTAATCCCAGCTACTCGGGAGGCTGAGGCAGGAGAATCGCTTGAACCCAGGAGGCTGAGGTTTTGGTGAGCCAAGATCACGCCATTGCACTCCAGTTTGGGCAACAAGAGGAAAACTCTGTCTCAAAAAAAAATGTCCCTCTTGCTAATCAGCCAAGTTGAGACCCACTTACCTAGAGCCTGGGTGACCAGGCTCATCAAAAGTCCATCATGAACAGGAATAGGTAACACAGAAGATGTTGGTTTGAGAGGAAGCAGAAGGTCCTCCTGGGCCCAGCAAGGCCAAGGGTGGTGGCACATCCAGGTGGAGGTGTCCAGTAAGTGCTGAAAATACAGACCCAGAGTAACTGAGAAGCTTAAAATAGAGATGTAAGGCCGGGTGTGGTGGCTTACGCCTGTAATCCCAGCACTTTGGGAGGCCGAGGTGGGTGGATCACAAGGTCAGGAGTTCAAGACCAGCCTGGCCAAGATGGTGAAACCCTGTCTCTACTAAAAATACAAAAATTAGCTGGCTGTGGTGGCGGGTGCCTGTAATCCCAGCTACTCAGGAGGCTGAATCAGGAGAATCTCTTGAACCCGGGAGGTGGAGGTTGCAGTGAGCTGAGATCGTGCCACTGCACTCCAGCCTGGGCGACAGAGCGAGACTCATCTCAGAAAACAAAAAACAAAATAGAGATGTAGATTTCAGAGTTCACTGCATAGAGATGAGAATTGAAAACAGCTGCTCGGAATATTGTTTGAAAGTTAGGTTGGGTATTTGGCAAACAGTACCTAAGTTACAAAATCATCATGGAAGAGAAAGAGAGAGAGATGGGCCAATGCTAGAACTTGAGGAATATCTGCAGGTGCACTCAAGAGAGTAGACCATTTTAATGTTTAACATTTGAACTCCCTTTCTTCTTTTCTTCCTTCCTGCCCTTCCTTCATCTTAAAATGTACTTTCCTGTCATTTTGAGGGTTTGTATCTATATGTCAGGAAAAGTAGAAAATGGTGAGTTATGCACTTATATAATTAAATTCCCAACTTGGACTACCTTGGCCTGTCTAATCCTGGGCTAGCTCTCCCAACTATTACACCATCCCTTAGAAGAAGTATACGCTTTCATAGGTGTGGGATTGACTGCGGAGACAGCCAGGTTCATTGGCCAGGAAAGGCTAGGACTCAGCTGGAAGTAATTAACTTCTCAGAGGCGTAGAAAAAAGAAACCAACACATTGCTGGGCTTGATCATGGGTATTAGAGTTCATTTCTACTTGAGGGAACGCTGGCCTGCAAGTTGCCTGTTAGCTCTACAATCAGTTCTCTAAACTCTAATGGAAAAGAGCCTTTCCGTTTCCTTTCTCGACTAAATTATTATTTTTTTTTTTTTTGAGAAGGAGTCTTGCTCTGTTGCCCAGGCTGAAGTGCAGTGGAGCAACGCGGCTCACTGCAAGCTCCGCCTCCTGGGTTCACACCATTCTCCTGCCTCAGCCTCCCAAGTAGCTGGGATTACAGGCGCCATGGACCACCACCCTGGTCTTTTTTTTTTTTTTTAGATAAACTTACTCTGACCCCAGGCTGGGTCAGATGGCTCCTCCAACTCTGCCTCCGGTTCAACGACTCTGCCTCACCTCGATACTGAGATTACAACGATACTCCCACCCCGGTAATTATTATAGAGACGGGTTTCACCATCTGGTCAGGCTGGTCTTGAATCTGACCGTGGTTCAACCACCTCACCTCCAAATCTGGATCACAGGATGACCACCTTTTTTTTTTTTTTTTTTTTTGAATGGAGATCTCTCTCTTGTCTCCCATCTGGATCATGGCAAACTCACCCATACAAACCCCCCTTCAATAGCCTCCCGAGTAGCTGGGACTACAGGCATGCGCCACCATACCCGGCTACTTTTTGTATTTTTAGTAGGGACAGGGTTTCGCCATGTTGGCCAGGCTGGTCTCGAACTCCTAACCTCAAGTGATCCACCTGCCTTGGCCTCCCAAATTGCTGGAATTACAGGCATGAACCACCATGCCCAGCAGCCCCCGGCTAAGTTTTCTTTTACAGAGTTGGAGGATGTGACCAGGCTTGACCTCATACTCATGCTATTGTTACAATGTGATTGTATTAATCACGCTATTTTACAATGTGATTTCTTCATGGGGAAACACCTTAATTCATATTCTGGTAGGGAAGTTTCTTTCTTTTTTGTTATTTTAATTTTTTCAATGTTTTATAGAGAAGTTGGGGTAGTCTTACTACATTGTGCAAGCTGGTCTCGAACTCCTGACTTCAAGTAATCTTCTCACATCGGCCTCCCAAAGTGCTAGGATTACAGGTATAAGTCACTGCGCCCAGCCCTGGTGGGGGAGTTTCTGAAGGGAGCAGGTTCTACAGGGAGCATGCCATCTTCGGCCATGGAGAAGTTTATCTACCACCTTGTCACCCTCCTAAGAGGCAAAGTAGCACCTTCCGGCAACTTGAGATTGTAAGAGATTGAGACCAGGCTGGGCAACATGGCAAAAACGCATTTCTAAAAAAAAAAAAAAAAAATTAGCCGGGCATGGTGGTGCATGCTTGTAGTTCCAGCTTCTCAGGAGGCTGAGGCATGAGAACTGCTTGAACCTGGGAGGTGGTGGTTGCAGTGAGCAGAGATCATGCTACTGCACTCCAGCCTGGGTGATAGAGCCAGACCTTGTCTCAAAAAAGAAAAGGAAGGAAAGGAAGGGAGGGAAGGAGACAAAAAGAGAGAGAGAGAGAGAAAGGAAGGAAGGAGAAGAGAAGAGAAGAGAAAAGAAAGGAGAAAGAAGGGAGAGAAAGAAAGAAAGAACAGAGAGAGAGAAAGGGGTAAATGCCTAGCCCAAGGCCGCACAGCTGCCTACAGCAAAATCCCATTGGTGGGCAAGTTCCTGGATCCAAGCTCTGAACTCTTTTCACAATGAACACTTAACAAAATGTCATACACTCTGCTCATTCACCATCATCATCAATTAACAAGTGGAACCTATAACCAAACTTTGAACAGATTCTCTTTTCTATTCAGTCTGAGCCTGTTTTGAATGAAGTAGAGAATCAAATCAAGACAGCATCATCACATTGAGTCAGTGGGTTAGGTGCCTAGCCTGGGTTGGAAATAGCTTCCACTGGCCCCACTTATTACATATTCTTCATTGTGACTGGAAAACTAAAGTCCTCAGGCCTGTTTGCTCACCCCATTAGGACACAGTTGTTGATAAACAGAGCATTTCCCTGTACTGCCTGCCATGTGCGAGGCCTTACGCCTTGAGAAGGCGCTTGACAGAGCAAGAGAGAGAGGGTCTCTGTGATATGCAAGTGAAAATCAACAAGTAAACAAATCAATACCGACTAGGATAAATGCTTTTATTTTATTTCATTTTATTTCGTTTTATTTTATTTGAGACAGAGTCTCTCTCTGTCACCCAGGCTAGAGTGCAGTGGCACAATCTCAGCTCACTGCAACCTCCACCTCCCGGGTTTAAGCGATTCTCCTGCCTCAGCCTCCCAACTAGCTGGGATTACAGGTGCCCGCCATCACGCCTGGCTAATTTTTGTATTTTTTAGTAGAGACAGGATTTCACCATCTTGGCCAGGCTGGTCTCAAACTCCTGACCCTGTGATCCACCTGCGTGGGCCTCCCAAAATGCTGTGATTACAGGTGTGAGCCACCACACCCGGCCAGGATAAATGCTTTCTAAAAAGTGCTCTGATGGCGGGGCCTGGTGGCTCACACCTATAATCCCAGCACTTTGGGAGGCTGAGGCGGGTGGATCACCTGAGGTCAGGAGTTCGAGACCAGTGTGGCCAACACGGTGAAACACTGTCTCTACTAAAACTACAAAAATTAGCCAAGCATGGTGGTGGGTGCCTGTAATCCGAGCTACTCGGGAGGCTGAGGCAGGAGAATCGCTTGAACCTGGGAGGTGGAGGTTGTAGGGAGCTGAGATCGCACCACTGCACTCCAGCAACAAGAACAAAACTCCGTCTCAAAAAAAAGAAACAAAAAAGTGCTCTGACAGAGAATGAGCATGGGGCTTACTTTTGCTAGGGTGGACTGGGTGTCATTTCTTTAGAAAAGGAAATAACAAAGACATATGTAAGATGAAGACCCGAAAGCTACAAAGGAGACAGTCAGGGGTTTCGGCAGGTCATTTGTATGAGTCTGCCGGCTGCTATAACAAAACACACAGACTGGGTGGCTTAAACAACAGAATTGGCTGGGCATGATAGCTCATGCCTGTAATCCCAGCACTTTGGTAGGCCAAGGTGGGAGGATCACCTGAGCCTAGGAATTCGAGGCTGCAGTGAGCTATGATCATGACACTGCAATCCAGCCTGGGCAACAGAGAGTGACCTTGTCTGTAAATAAATAAACATAAATTTATTTTCACAGTTCTGGAGACTAGGAAGCCCAAGATCAAGGCGCCTGCAGCTGCTGCTTCTGGCAAGAGCGGTCTTCCTGGTTTGTGGCTGCCACTTTCCCTAAGTGTCCTCACGTGGCAGAGAGAGGGGGCTAGGATCAGTGCACCTCTCTTAACCTTAATTGCCTCCTGAAGATCCTGTCTCCAGATACAGTGATATTGGGGGTTAGGGGTTAAACACATGAATGGTTGGGTGGGGGGAACCATTCAGTCTATAGCATCATTTCAGTTTTCTGTGCCTTAGGCATCTCCAAAATATAATTCCCATGAAATGTAAATAAAAAGAAGTCTTAGCTGGGAGTGGTGACTCACATCTGTAATCTCAGTACTTCGGGAGGACAGGGTGGATCACTTGAGTTCGAACCAGCCTAGGCAACATGGTGAGACTACATCTCTACTAAAAATACAAAAAATTGGCAGGTGTGGTGGCTTACACCTGTAATCCTAGCACTTTGGGAGGCCTAGGTGAGTGGATTGCCTGAGCTCAGGAGTTCAAGACCAGCCTGGCAACATGGTGAAACCCCGTCTCTACTAAAATACAAAAAATTAGCCAGGTGGCCGGGCGCAGTGGCTCATGCCTATAATCCCAGCACTTTGGGAAGCCAAGGCGGACGGATCACCTTATGTTGGGAGTTCAAGACCAGCCTGACCAACATGGAGAAACCCCTGTCTCTACCAAAAATACAAAATTAGCTGGGCGTGCTGACGCATGCCTGTAATCCATGCTACTCAGGAGGCTGAGGCAAGAGAATCGCTTGAACCCGGGAGGCGGAGGTTGTGGTGAGCCGAGATTGCGCCATTGCATTCCTGCCTGGGCAACAAGAGTGAAACTCCATCCCCCCACCTCCCCTGAAAAAAAAAAGAAAAATTAGCAGCCTGTGCCTGTAATCCCAGCTACTCGGGAGGCTGAGACAGAAGAATCGCTTGAACCCGGGAGGCAGAGGTTGCAGTGATCCGAGATTGGGCCACTGCACTCCGGCCTGGGGGACAAAGCGAGACTCTGTCTCAAAAAAAAAAAAAAAAAAAAATTAGCTGGACATGGTGGCGGGGTGGTCCCAGCTACTTGGGAGGTTGAGGTGGGAGATCACTTGAGCTGCGGGGTGGAGGTTGCAGTAAGTGGGGATCACTCCTACACTCCAGCTTGGGTGACAAAGCAAGACCCTGTCTCAAAAAAAAAAATAAAAGAAGTCCAGTAGAATAGAAAGTCAACACTGACTCAATGTCATTTGGTTACGCTGATTGATTTCCTTTGAATTTATGCTGATACGAATGCCAAGCAGTTTTATACTTTTAAAGGTTTACTTTAGTCTAAGTAAGCAATTTAATATTGAAACAAGGAAAAGATTGTTGCTTGCACATGCAGATTTCTTTTTCTGCCAATGCAAAATACAGTGATATTATTTATTTATTCATTATATATACCCTTACCTTTCCCAAAAGGGACTGGAGCCTGCTACAAAATGAAATGAAGAATTCTTTGGTTCAAATCAAAGTTTCCTTGCTGTAGAAAAAGTCAATGCAGTTTGGAATTTATTTTGTTGTTATACTTGTCTTTGTTTTTATTTTTATTTTTTATTTTTGAGATGGAGTCTTGCTCTGTTGCCCGGGCTGCACTACAGTGGCGCGATCTCAGCTCCGCCTTCCAGGGTCAAGGGATTCTCCCGAGTAGCTGGGTTGACAAGCGCCCACCATCACGCCTGACTAATTTTTGTATTTTTAGTAGAGAAGGCATTTTGCCATGTTGGCCAAGCTGGTCTTGAACTCCTGATCTCGGGTGATCCGCCTGCTTCGGACTCCCAAAGTGCTGGGATCATAGGCGTGAGTCACCACGCCTGGCCAAAAAAAAAAATTTTTTTTTTTGAGATGGAGTTTCACTCTTGTTGCCCAGGCTCAAGTGCAATGGTGCAATGTCGGCTCACTGCAACCTCCACCTCCCAGGTTCAAGAGATTCTCCTGCCTCACCCTCCCGAGTAGTTGGGATTACAGGCATGTGCCACCACGCTTGGCTAATTTTGTATTTTTTTTTTAGTAGAGACGGGGTTTCTCCACGTTGATCAAGCTGGTCTAGAACTCCTAACCTCAGGTGATCCGCCCGCCTCAATCTCCCAAAGTGCTGGATTACAGGCGTGAGCCACCGCCCCTGGCCAAAAAAAATTTTTTTTTTAATTAGCCAGGCATTGTGGCACACTTCTGTAGTCCCAGCTATTTGAGAGGCTGAAGCAGGAGGATTGCTTGAGCCCAAGAGGTTGAGGCCGCAGTGAGCCACGACGGAGCCACTGCACTCCAGCCTGGGTGACAGAGCCAGACCCTGTCTGAAAAAAAAAAAAAAAGTCATAAGTGTGGGCCCTGATTCAATATGACTGGTGTCCTTATAACAAGAGGAGATTAGGACACAGACACACACATAAGGAAAACCATGTGAAGACACAAGAAAAGACATCATCTACAAGCTGAGACACCCCAGGAGAGGCCAACCCTGCTAATGCCTTGATATTGGACTTCAGGCCTCTAGAGCTAAGAGAAAGTACATTTCTGCTACCACCAAGTCTGTGCTACTTTGTTACCGCAGCCCTAGCAAACTAACATCCCTTCTTAGATGCTATCCATCCATCATCCTTAATGATGCTATCCTTAGATGCTATCCTTCCTCAAACAAAGCTAGGGGACGAGCAGGCTTTAAGGGTTACAGTGGGGGAAAATAATTCACACCATCCCTCTCTGCTCCAAGCCGGTATTACTGAGGTAGCATCAGTATCAAATGCACTTTGATTTACTTCTCTAGCATTGGGAGTAGGTTATGCTCAGCCATCTGTTCTCTCTTGCCCAGTTCCCTTGAGATAGTTGGAAAACATTTTTGAAATCTGGAGACAGTAACATCTGTAGCTGTAGTATAATTTTTTTGTTTCTTTTATGGAACTAAAACTCAATAAGCACATGCTCAGTTTGATTTTTAGTTTCTTCCCTGATTGTGTATGTACAACACGTCACTAGAAAAACTTTTGGAAATCCATAACCGCTATGATTTTGCCATATTTTCATCTGCCCTTTTATTCTATCCTTTTAAATGTATTTTAATCAATTAAAAAACTAACACCAGCTGGGCACGGTGGCTCACGCCTGTAATCCCAGCACTTTGGGAGGCCGAGGCAGGCACATCACCTGAGGTCAGGAGTTTGGGACCAGCCTGGCCAACATGGTGAAACCCTGTCTACCAAAAATGCGAAAATTAGCTGGGCATGGTGGCACACGCCTGTAATCCCAGTTACTCAGGAGGCTGAGATAGGAGACTCACTTGAACCCGGGAGGCGGAGGTTGCAATGAGCCAAGATCACGCCATCACACACCAGCAAAAACAACAAAAACCCAACTACGAAGAAAAAAAAAAAAAAAAAAAAAACTAACACCATCTTTTAACTCCTAAATGTGTTTTTATACATAATTTTATTTCATGGTTCTCTGTTCATCTAACATATGGTATTAGGCCATTTTATTAAACCCTTCTCATAAGCATTCCGTTATATGAAGATACACTTTTTTTTTAAGACGGAGGCCCGCTCTGTTGCTCAGGCTGGATTGTAGTGGCACGGTCTCAGCTCACTGCAGGCTTCACCTCCCAGGTTCAAGCAATTCTCCTGCCTCAACCTCCCAAGTAGCTGGGATTACATGCGCCTGCCAACACGCCCGGCTAACTTTTTGTATTTTTAGTGGAGACAGGGTTTCACCATGTTGGCCAGGCTCGTCTCGAACTTTTGACTTCGTGATCCACCCTCTTTGGCCTCCCAAAGTGCTGGGATTACAGGCTTGAGCCACCGCGCCCGGCCGAAGACATACATTTTATTTAAACATTTCTCTATCAATGCGTGTAGATCCCAACTAAATGTAACTTCACAGAATTGTTCTATTTCTTCAAACTACTCACAATCATCATAATACACAACCCATCTGAACAAACCTGGAATCTTTTCCAACATGCTGCTGTTCTCATTGGGCTTTGTTGGTTTTGTTTTTGTTTTTTTGTTGTTTGTTTGTTTGTTTTAGAGATGGAGTCTCACTCTATGGCACAGTCTAGAGTGCAGTGGCACGATCTCTGCTCACTGCAACGTCCTCCTCCTGGGTACTAGCACTTCTCCTGCCTCAGCCTCCTGAGTAGCTGGGATTACAGGTGCCCACCATGACGCCCGGCTAATTTTTGTATTTTTAGTAGAGACGGGGTTTCACCA
Organism: Hylobates moloch; assembly: GCF_009828535.3. Taxonomy (NCBI): domain Eukaryota; kingdom Metazoa; phylum Chordata; class Mammalia; order Primates; family Hylobatidae; genus Hylobates; species Hylobates moloch. The sequence goes on along the minus strand of NW_026652276.1, from coordinate 232,805,759 downwards.
TGTTGGCCACGCTTGTCTCGAACTCGTGACCTCAGGTGAACCAGTTGCCTCGGCCTCCCAAAGTGCTGGCATTACAGGCGTGAGCCATAGCACCCGGTCTCATCTTCCATTTCTTCAGCTGCCTTGAACCCTCTAACCCAGGCACAAGATGAATGCTGTAGTTTACTGTACCTTCGGGATTATGCTAACCTTTGGCCCTTACTGGTCCTAAAAAGTGACTGAATGTTTGTTCTTTCCTGCCTTTCTCCAATTGTACCCCAAGCTTATCCTCTTTCAGGTCTTTTCTGTCATGGTTGGTGTGTCTTTTCCTATTGGCATCTGACTTCTCATGTCAGTCAGAGATATTCCCTGACAAGGGCAGAGGAGAGAGAGAATGAGCCAAGACTGAGGCAGCAAATGTGGTAGAAACAAAATGAGAAACCCAAAAGAGAGAGAAATATGAGAGCACTAAGGGCCAATAGATGGAGACAGACCTAGACACAGCTACCACCTCCCCTCCTCCATCTACTTCCTCATCAAAACCCAACAAAACCAGGCCAGGCACGGTGGCTCACACCTGTAATCCCAGCACTTTGGGAGGCCAAGGCAGGTGGATCACCTGAGGTCAGGAGTTCAAGACCAGCCTGGCCAACATGGTGAAACCCCATCTCTACTAAAAATACAAACATTAGCTGGGCCTGGTGGCACGCGCCTATATTCCCAGCTCCTAGGGAGGATGAGGCAGGAGAATCACTCGACCCCAGGAGGCAGAGGTTGCAGTGAGCTGAGATTGCGCCACTGCACTCCATCCTGGGCAACAGAGTCAGACTCCGTCTCAAAAAAAAAAAAAAAAAGAAAGAAAGAAAAGGAAAAAAAAAAAGAAAAGGATGATGAGGTAGCAAATAGGAAACTAAAATATGATGACACAGTTTATATAAATTATTTAGAACAATGTCCAGCACTCTGCTCAATGTCAAGACACTGTTATTGTCATCATCGTTATTAGTTCTGTAGTACTTTGGGGAATTTCTTCTTCTAGTATAATCTTTCACAGTTGACTACTATTGCTAGGTTCTAATTAGTCAAGATTTCCAGTGATGTTCATTTGAATCAAGGCAAGGACTGTCACCATTATTATTATTCACTATTATAATTATTTAGAGATGAGGTCTTGCTACGTTACCCAGGCCGGAGTGCAGTGGCTACTTCATAGGTGTGATCGTAATGCACCACAGCCTTGAACTCCTATACTCAAACGATCCTTCCATCTCAGCCTACAGAGTACCTAGGACTACAGGTGCACACCATCATACACAGTCCAGGGGAAGGACTTTCTACATGGAAAGGAAAACACAAAAACATTCTTTTCTCTTCTTTTTTTTTTTTTTTTTTTTTTTTTGAGACAGTGTCAGGCTCTGTCTCCTAGGCTGGAGTGCACTGGCGTGATTTTGGCTCACTGCAACCTCTGCCTCTCGGGGTCAAGGGATTCTCCTGCCTCAGCCTCTCAAGTAGCTGGGATTACAGGTGCGCGTCACCACACCCAGATAACTTTTTTGTATTTTTAGTAGAGACAAGGTTTCACCATGTTGGTCAAGCTCGTCTTGAACTCCTGACCTCAAATGATCCGCCCGCTTCGGCCTCCCAAAGTGCTGAGATGACAGGTGTGAGCCACCATGCTCAGCCATTATTTCCATTTTTTATTAAAATTTTCACCTAAATATTGCCTGACCATTCCCTGTGCCTGGGGACTGGTAAACAAAATAATGGGATGCATCCAGTTGCCATATATGATTTTAATAACTTTCTATTTACTAGTTCACTGTATTTACCTTGAACAAAATCCTAAGATCACAGTGGCTCACACCTGGAATCCTAGCACTTTGGGAGGCCACGATGGATAGATTGCTTGGAGCCCAGGAGTTTGAGACCAGCACGAGCAACATGTTGAAACCCCATCTCTACTAAAAGTACAAAAATTACCCAGGCATTGTGATGTGGGCCTATGGTCGCAGCTATTCAGGAGGCTGAGGTGGGAGGATTGCTTGAGCCCAGGAGGTGGAAGCTATAGTGAGCTGAGATCATGCCACCGCACTCCAGTTTGGGTGACAGAACAAGACCCTGTCTCAAAATCAAAAAACAATTTATATGACCTATAGTATTTGTATTATAGTTCATTTACACACTGCTGGTAAAGACATACTCGAAACTGGGAACAAAAAAAAGTTTTGTTTTTGTTTTTGTTTTTTTGAGACAGTCTCGTTCTGTTGTCCAGGCTGGAGTGCAGAGGCATGATCTCGACTCACTGCAAGCTCCACCTCCCGGGTTCACGCCATTCTCCTGCCTTAGCCTCCCGAGTACGTGGGACTACAGGTGCCCGCCATCACGCCCAGCTAATTGTTTTGTATTTTTAGTAGAGAAGGGGTTTCACCATGTTAGCCAGGATGGTCTCGATCTCCTGACCTTGTGACCCACATGCCTCGGCCTCCCAAAGTGCTGGGATTACAGACGTGAGCCACCACACCCAGCCAAAAAGAGGTTTAATTGGACTTACAGTTCCATATGGCTGGGGAGGCCTCAGAATCAAGGCGGGAGGAGAAAGGCACTTCTTACATAGAGTCAACAAGAGAAAACTGAGGAGGAGGCAAATGTGGAAACTCCTGATAAGCCCATTAGATCTCGTGAGACTTATTCACTATCACAAGAATAACACAGGAAAGACTGGCCTCCATGATTCTATTTCCTCCCTCTGGATTCCTCCCACAACATGTGGGAATTCCGGGAGATATAATTCAAGTTGAGATTTGAGTGGGGACATAGCCAAACCACATCATTCTGCCCCTGGCACCCCCAAATCTCTTGTCCTCACATTTCAAAACCAATCATGCCTTCCCAACAGTTCCCCAAAGTCCCAAAAGTCCACAGTACAAAGTCTCATCTGAGACAAGGTAAGTCCGTTCTGCCTATGAGCCTGTAAAATCAGAAGCAAGCTAGTTACTTCCTAGATACAATGGGGGTACAAGTACTGGGTAAATACAGCCATTCCAAATGGGAGAAATTGGCCAAACAAAGGGGTTACAGGGCCCATGCAAGTCTGAAATCCAGTAGGGCAGTCAAATTTTATTTTATTTTATTTATTTATTTTAGACAAAGTCTTGCTCTGTCGCCCAGGCTGGAGTGCAGTGGCGCAATCTCGGCTCACTGCAACCTCTGCCTCCTAGGTTCAAGCAATTCCCCTGCCTCAGCCTCCCAAGTACCTGGAATTACAGTGGCATGCCACCATGCCTGGCTAATTTTTTTTTTTTTTTTTTGAGATGGAGTTTCACTCTGTCGCCCAGGCTGGAGTGCAGTGGCACGATCTTGGCTCACTGCAACCTCCACCCTCCGGGTTCAAATGATTCTCCTTCCTCAGCCTCCTGAGTAGTTGGGACTATGGGCACCTGCCACCGTGCCTGGCTAATTTTTTTTATTTTTAGTAGTGATGGGGTTTCACCATGTTGGCCAGGCTGGTCTTGAACTCCTGACCTCATGATCCACCCACCTCGGCCTCCCAAAGTGCTGGGATTACAGGCGTGAGCCACCACTCAGCCAGTTTTTGTAGTTATTTTTTTTAGTAGAGATGGGGTTTCACCATGTTGGCCAGGCTGGTCTCAAACTCCTGACCTTGTGATCCACCTGACTCGGCCTCCCAAAGTGCTGGGATTACAGGCATGAGCCACCACACCTGGCCCCAAGGGCAGTCAAATTTTAGAGCTTCGAAATGATCTCCTTTGATTCCAGGTCTCACATCCAGGTCATGCTGATGCAAGAAGTGGGTGCCCATGGTCTTGGGCAGCTCTGTCACTGTGGCTTTGCAGGCTATAACCTCACTCCTGGCTGCTTTCATAAGTTTGTGTTGAGTGTCTGTGGCTTTCCTAGGCACATGGTGCAAGCTGTCCGTGGATCTACCATTCTGCGGTCTAGAGGATGGTGGCCCTCTTCTCACAGCTCCACTAGGCAGTGCCCTAGTAGAGACTCTGTCTGGGGGCTTCGACCCCATGTTTCCCTTCTGCACTGCCCTAACAGAGGTTCTCTGTGAGGGCTCCGCCCCTGCAGCAAACTTTTGCCTGGGCATCTAGGCATTTCCATACATCTTCTGGTATCTAGGCAGAGGTTCCCAAACCTCAATTTTTGACTTCTATGCATGTGCAGGCTAAACACCACATGGAAGCTGCCAAGGCTTGGGGCTTCTACCCTCTGAAGCCACAGCCCGAGCTCTACATTGGTCCCTTTCAGCCATGGCTGGAGTGGCTGGGACACAGGGCACCAAGTCCCTGGGCTGCACACAGCATGGGGACCCTGGGCCTGGCCCATTAAACCACTTTTTCCTCCTGGGCCTCTGGGCCTGTGATGGGAGGGGCTGCTGTGAAGGTCTCTGACATGGACTGGAGACATTTTCCCCATAGTGTTGGGGACTACCATTAGGCTCCTTGCGACTTATGCAAATTTCTACAGCCAGCTTGAATTTCTCCTCAAAAAGTGGGTTTTTCTTTTCTACTGCATCAGAGGCTGAAAATTTTCTGAGCTTTTATGTTCTGTTTTCCTGTTTTTTGTTTTTTGAGACGGAGTTTCGCTCTTGTTGCCCAGCCTGGAGTGCAATGTTGCAATCTCAGCTCACTGCAATCTCTGCCTCCCCAGTTCAAGCAATTCTCTTGCCTCAGCCTCCTGAGTAGCTGGGATTACAGTTGTACGCTGCCACACCCAGCTAATTTTTGCATTTTTTAGTAGAGACACAATTTCGCCATGTTGGCCAGGCTGGTCCCAAACTCCTGACCTCAGGTGATATGTCCACCTCAACCTCCCAAAGTGTTAGGATTACAACCATGAGCCATTGTGCCTGGCCTCTGTTTCCCTTTAAAAACTGAATGCTTTTAACAGCACCCAAGTCACCTTTTGAATGCTTTGCTGCTTAGAAAATTCTTCTGCCAGATACCCTAAATCATCTCTCTCAAGTTCAAAATTCCACAAATTTCTAGCACAGGGCAAAATGCTGTTAGTCTCCTTGCTAAAACATAACAAGAATCACCTTTGCTCCAGTTTCCAACAAGTTCCTTATCTCCATATGGGACCACTTCAGCCTGGACCTTATTGTTCATACCACTATCAGCATTTTTTTAAAGCCATTCATCAAGTCTCTAGGAGGTTCCAAACTTTCCCACATTTTCCTGTTTTCTTCTGAGCCCTCCAAACGGTTCCAACCTCTGCCTGTTACCCAATTCTAAAGTCACTTCCACATTTTTGGATATCTTTTCAGCAACACCCCACTGTACTGGTACCAATTAACTTTATTAGTTCATTTTCTTTCTTTCTTTTCTTTTTTTTTTTTTTTTTTTTTTTTGAGATGGAGTTTTGCTCTTGTTGCCCCAGGCTGGAGTGCAATGGCACGATCTCGGCTCAATGCAACCTCCACCTCCCAGGTTCAAGCCATTCTCCTGCGTCAGCCTCCTGAGTAGCTGGGATTACAGGCTTGTGCCACCACACCCGGCTAATTTTGTATTTTTTTAGTAGAGACGGAGTTTCTCCATGTTGGTCAGGCTGGTCTTGAATTCCAGACCTCAGGTGATCCACCCACCTCGGCTTCCTAGAGTGCTGGGATTTATTAGTTCATTTTCACACTGCTGATAAAGCCATACCAGAAACTAGAAACAAAAAGAGGTTTAATTGGACTTACAGTTCCACATGGCTGGGGAAGCCTCAGAATCATGGCGGGAGACAAAAGGCACATGGTGGCAGCAAGAAAAAATGAGGAAGAAGCAAAAGCAGAAACCCCTGATAAACCCATCAGATCTCGTGAGACGTATTCACTATCACAAGAGTAGCACGGGAAAGAACGGCCCCCGTGATTCAATTACCTCCCTCTGGGTCCTTCCCACAACACATGGGAATTCTGGGAGTTACAATTCAAGTTGAGATTTAGGAGGGTGGGGACAGAGCCAAACCATATCAGTATTCCAAACACAGATCCCTGCAGTGGCCAGGTGGTGAAGATAAATGACTGTACTGAGCCTGATGTATGGAGTGTACACCCTGTGTAAAGAGGGCAGCAGCTACCGCAGGTAATCATGCAAGAAATGGCCAAATCTGACTAATCTCCAAAATAACTTACAATTCTATATTCTTATCTGAAATCTGTTATTTTTTATTTATTTATTTACTTATTTTGAGATGGAGTCTTGCTCTGTCACCCAGGCTGGAGTGCAGTGGTAAGATCCACCACCCGGGTTCAAGTAATTCTCCTGCCTCAGCCTCTCAAGTAGCTGGGATTACAGGCGCCCGCAACCATACCCGGCTAATTTTTTGTATTTTTAGTAGAGATGGGGTTTCACCATGTTGGTCAGGCTGGTCTCGAACTCCTGACCTGAAGTGATCCACCCGCCTTGGCCTCCCAAAGTGCTGGGATTACAGGTGTGAGCCACCATGCCCGGCCTGAAATCTCTTATTTTTTAAATCTTGGAAACTAATGTTAAAATTTCTAGACATTGTAGAGCTAAACAACACATATCTGTGACCACTGCTTTGTAACCTTTAACTCAAGGTATATTGGTTTCCCATTCACAAAATATTCTACCCCTTTGGGTTCGAGCTGAATTTTCAAACACAGAGTCCTGAACCTCAGCATTCTGAGCTGCCCTGAGAATGTCCTTACCAAGGTAAAGCCACCCACCCTTCTCCCCAAAAGCAGTAAGAATACTTCCTGCTTTTTCCTCCTAGTCTAGGAAATTCACTACCAATTGAGAAATAAAACTGTGCCAAGACATTTGGGTAGGGAATTATAAAAATCCTCCTTACAGAATTATACATGAAATGTTTGGGCAAAATAGTAACTCCATTTATAAAGGTAATTAATTTCCCAAACTTATTCTAAAAGTTTGCTAGCAGGGGATACAACTGAAGAAATAATTAAGGCAAAGGCCAGGCATGGTGGCTCACGCCTGTAATCCCAGCACTTTGGGAGGCCGAGGCAGGTGGATCACGAGGTCAAGAAATCAAAACCATCCTGACCAGCATGGTGAAACCCTGTCTCCACTAAAAATACAAAAATTAGATGGGTGTGGTGGCATGAGCCTGTAGTCTCAGCTACTTGGGAGGCTGAGGCAGGAGAATTGCTTGAATCCAGGAGGCAGAGGTTGCAGTGAGCTGAGATCATGCCACTGCACTGCAGCCTGGTGACAGAGCAAGACTCTGTCTCAAAAAAATAAAAATAATTAAGGCAGAATGTTTCTAATTTTCATCTTTAAGAGGAACGGAAAGAATTAGCTTTCTTCTGAAATTAGACATGAAGGCCAGGCTCCTCACGCCTATAATCCCAACACTTTGGGAGGCCAAGACGGGTGGATCACCTGAGGTCAGGAGTTTGAGACCAGCCTGACCAACAAGGTGAAACCCCATCTCTACTAAAAATACAAAAATTAGCCTGGCATGGTGGCAGGCACCTGTAGCCCCAGCTACCTATGAGGCTGAAACAGGAGAACTGCTTGAACCCGGGTGGCTGAGGTTGCAGTGAGCAGAGATCACACCACTGCACTCCAGCCTGGGCAACAAGAGTGAAACTCCATTTCAAAAAAAAAAAAAAAAAAAGAAATTAGACGTTAAAAAAAGATGTGACACATCATATCAAAACTGTCTACACTACGTTAAAGGAGTTAAAAATACTGAAATGCAGCAAGATGAACTTGCTGCTGTTGTTTCGAGACAGGGTCTTGCTCTGTTGCCCAGGCTGAGGAGCAGTGGCGCCATTATGGCTCACTGCAGTCTCGACATCCCAGTCTCACGCAATCCTCCTGCCTCTGCCTCTTGAGTAGCTAGGTCTACAGCTATGTGCCACTACGCCCAGCTAATTTTTTGTACTTTTTTCCTTTTTGTAGAGATGAGGTTTTGCCATGTGCCCTAGGCTAGTCTCCAACTCCTAGGCTCAAGCCACCATCTGCTCTGGCCTCCCAAAATGCTGAATTACAGGTGTGAACCACTGTGCCTGGCCGCAACATAATTTAGGATTGCATTTTGTTTAGATTTTTTAATTCTTTAGTTTTTCTTATTATGGTAATATAATAGATCTAGGAGCTAAATTCCAGTATTCCATTTTTGTACAATGATATGCAATTCATTCCCATGATTTGACAGTGTTGACTTTCTATTATTGACAATCTTGTGACTCGAAGAAAAACACTTGTAGTTTTATTATCTTTTTAGTGGGTATTAAGATCAAAATGATGAGCACAAAAAAAAAAAAAGAAAAAAAAAAAAAAAGAGGACCGGGCTCATGACTGTAATCCCAGCACTTTGGGAGGCAGCGCCGGGTGAATAACGAGGTCAGTAGTTTGAGTCCAGCCTGGCCAACATGGTGAAACCCCATCTCTACTAAAAATACAAAAAAATTAGCTGGGCATAGTGGCGGGCGCCTGTAATCCCAGCTACTCAGGAGGCTGAGGCAGGAGAATCGCTTGAACCTGGGTGGCGGCGGTTGCAGTGAGCCGAGATCGCGCCACTGCACTCCAGCCCTGGTGACAGAGTGAGCCTCCGTCTCAAAAAAAAAAAAAGAAGAAAAGAGAAGAAAACAACCTTCAGTAGGAATAGATAACAAAACATTAAAACATTTGAAATAAGATACATATTTATATACCCAATGAGGGCTAAGAGTTTCTAGCACTGTTTAGGTTGCCAATTAGTCAAAACAGAAAGCAACGATTCCCTTTGGAAAATTAGCTGGCAGTAAGGAACTGGCTACAATGAAAAACCAATAACCATATATGAAAGGTCTCTTTTTGTTGCTTTGTTTGTATTTAATTTCTATTTAAAAGATTGGAACCTCTATTCCTACCTTAATAGCATTTACTAAATGTTAATAGCATTTACTATTTATATTATTATTTATAAATAGTATTTATAAATGTAATAAATATAGTAGTTCAAGTGTAATACTACAGCTAATTATGAATAAGCTCATTCTTATGTTGAATTTAAGGAACATATATATCTATATATAGATATCTATATATATCTATACATGTATCTATATAGATCTATAGATCTATATAGATATAGATATCTATATCTATATTTTTTTGAGACGGAGTCTCGCTCTGTTGCCCAGGCTGGAGTGTAGTGGCACAATCACTGCAACCTCCGCCTCCCGGGTTCAAGCAATTTTCCCGTCTCAGCCTCCCAAGCAGCTGGGACTACAGGCACCCGCCACCACGCCTAGGCTCATTTTTATATTTTTAGTAGAGACTGGGTTTCACCATATTGGTCAGGATAGTCTCCAACTCCTGACCTCAAGTGATCTGCCTACGTCGGCCTCCCAAAGTGCTGGGATTACATGCGTGACCCACAGCACCCGGCCATATTTTCTTAGTGACTATTTTTTGTAAATATAAAAACATATGTCTGTACATTCCGTACATAGTAATATTTTATTTTCTTCCCAATGTGGTAACTAAAATACATTTAAATGAAGGCTAGAATTTAAAACAAAATTATTTTACTGATAAATACACCTGCAAAGTAATGAAAATGTTATATGCATTGCTTTGCATATAAACGTCCAAGAAATATTTGTTGACCAAATATCTGAAAATGAAATATTTTTATCTGTTCTGAAACGCCATAATATTGCAAAGAAGCATTTCAAATTATTGTTGTGTAAAATGATCAAATTTAGCATTCAAATTTAGCGTTTTCCCACATTTTACCCTTCAATTTACACAATTTGGAAGAGGAGTCGATGAGTTGGTCATTATTACTTAAAACAATGCGTCACCTTGTTCGGGAGAGAAATTAACATAATGGTCAAGGAGTGAAAATTAAACAGAACATGACATTTGCTGTCCATTCAATGTTAAGGTTCTAAGCAAATTAGCATGGAGAAAAGGGATGGGTAGAAATAATAACAGAGCACTGGTTGATTAGTCCGCCTCCACACCCACGCTGCAGGCGTTGGACAGATCCGGCTTTACTGAGCCCACCGTGCAGGGAAATGGACGCGCGGGCTAAGCGGAATCCCAGGGGCGCGATCGCACCGGCTGGCGTTCCAGCAAACCCTGCATCCCGGGCCCTGGATTCATGCTGCCTTTTGAGTCTTTGACTTATTTTCCTTTGCCTGGAAACAGAACGCCGCGGTCCGTACCGGAGAGGTGGGAAAGGCAGGACGACCCGCCGGGAAGACCCGAGCGCGCGGCGCCTTCCCCGCGGCTCCACGGGCACAAAGCGGCGACCCCAGAGCTCCCAGACCCAGGCAGCCCCAGCTGCGCGCGCGCCTCCCCCCAAGCGCGGCCGGGCTCCCGCGGAGAACAGGTGACCGCGGCACGCGTGGGCGCGGCGGGTGGGTGCGGGCGCCAGGCTCCTCCCGACTCCACCCTGCGGCTCACCCCGCGGTCGGGGATCCCTCCGCCCACCGCCGGCCCTTCCCCGCCAAGTAGTGCGACCCCGGCCCCCGCAGCTTCCGCCAACCCGGGCCCTCGGGGACGAGTCCACGCTCGCGCGCGAGGAGGAGCGACGCAGAGACGGCCGGGGGCGCGGGGGAGTCCCGAGGTTTTCCCCGCGAGGCTGCGGGGGGGTCTCCCAGTGGCCAGGGAGAGAGCGCGCCCGGGCCCGCGGAACCACGGCTCCTCCCGCCGCGAGCGGGTCGGGAGTGTATGGCCGGGGCAGAGCTGCCCGGGAAGCCGCGCGAGGCCGGCGGCCGGCGACGGAGGCAGGTGTCCCGAGGCCTGCCCCACCCCCACCGCCGCGGGCAGGAAGAGGAAGGAGCCGCGGCCGGGCCTGGCGGGCGGGGGTGCCCGGCCCGGGTAGCGCGTGACCTAGTTCGTCCCAAAGTGGATTTGACAGGTTGTCAGCTCCACTCCCCGCCCCCCACCGCCTTCCGGGTCTCCCTCCCCTCGTGGGGCGGCCCACCGTCCGCGTTCCTCGGCTCGGCCTCCCATTGGCTCTCTCGCCGCCTGGCGCCCCGCCCTCTCGGTATCACTCTTCCATTGGCTTGGGGCCCCGCCCCTGCCCCTAACTCGCTCTCCCCCTGGCTTCATGCCGCCTGGCACCCCGCCTCAGCCCAGAGGACCCGACCCGCCCTCCCATTGGCCTCGCACCGCCTAATTCCCCGCCTTCGCCCCGGCCCGCCCTCCCATTGGCGTCGTGTCGCCTAGCGCCCCGCCCTCGCCCCGGCCCGCCCTCCCATTGGCCTCGCTCCGCCTGGCACCCCGCCCCTTCCGCGGGCCCCTCTGCCAGCCCAGCCCGGCTCGCTGCCTGTCTGCGGGTTCCTGCGGGCGTTCCTCAGGGTCTGCCTTCTTCATTCCCGCTTGAGTATTGCTCCTCTTCCTCTCCTTTTTTCCATGTCTCTCCTTTTTCTGATCTCCTCCCGTTTTGGCAGCCCGAGCGCTCTTGCCCGGTTGCACCCCGCGGCCTGAGCTGGGCCCCCGGTGCCGGCTGCCTGAGCTCCAGGACCTGCCCCGGGGCCCCCTGCAACCTTCCCGCCGCTCCCGGAACCTGACCCCTCTGTGCTTCCCTTCTCGGTTTTCTTCCCTGAAATAAGCAGCAGCGAATCCCTTCTCCAGGTTTTCTCATGTGTTCAGTCTGCAAGGCTTCTCCTTTTCTCCACCCTGCGCCTCGGTTTCTCCCCCGCTTCCCCGCCTTCCCTAAACTCAGCCAAGTGGAACAGATCTCCCAGCAAAACAAGACAGAGGGCGAGGATAAAAATGATAAATGTCAATATCAACATTTTTATTGCTTTAGGTTTTTAAAACAGAAAATTAGCAGGAACGCCCAGCTCAACCCAGACCTAGGATCAAGATGGAGTTTCTTAAAGTACCAAGTGAGACTGCAGTGACAAAGTCGATTATCCCAGCAATATAATCAGCTTTGCCTGGGGAATTTACTTTTACTTTGTTTTTATTTGTTTGTTTTGAGATAGAGTCTCGCTCTGTCGCCAAGGCTAGAGTGCAATGGCGCGATCTCAGCTCACTGCAACCTCCGTCTCCTGGGTTCAAGCAATTCTCCTGCCTCAGCTTCCCAAATAGCTGGGAGTACAGGCGCCCACCACCATGCCCAGCTAATTTTTGCATTTTTAGTAGAGACCGGGTTTCTCCATGTTGGTCAGGCTGGTCTCGAATTCCTGACCTCAGGTGATCCTCCCGCTTCGGCCTCCCAAAGTGCTGGGATTACAGGCGTGAGCCACTGCGCCCGGCCTACATTTAGTTTATGCAGTATTCTAACGATTTAAAATTTGTATATTTTTTTTAATTTTCTGAGCTCGTTTTGTAAATGGCTGCTCTTGAACGTAAGGATAAATTGACTGATGAGGCTGAGGTTTGGAGCCAATCCCCGCACAAGGCATTTGGCATCAAACACGAGAAACCCTTGGCTATTCAAATGAGGAAACTCAAGTAACTTTAACAGGGTCACTAAAGTGGGAGACCTCAAACGTGGACCCAGGTCAGGCTCCAGAGGTCCACCAGGACGACCCATCATGGCTCATTAATATATCTGTAAGAATGGCAGAACTGCTCTTTCCAGCTGCCTTCCTATCATGGGGTTCGTAACCGAGCTCCCCGTCATGGCATTCAAGGCCTACCTTATAGGATCCCTGCCTCACAGGAGCAGTTTCAATGCAGCAGGCACACTGACCACCTTTCTGCCAAGACCTTTTTGCCAGAGGGCCTTTGCACTTGAATTTCTTTAGACTTCTCGCTTGGCTTAGCTCATCTGTCACCTTGGGGAGGCATTTCTCTTTCTTTGTTTCTTTCTCTTTTTTTTTTTTTTTGAAACGGAGTCTTGCCCTGTCGCCCAGGCTGGAGTGCAATGGTGCGATTTCAGCTCACTGCAACCTCCGCCTTCCAGGTTTAAGTGATTCTCCTGCCTCAGCCTCCTGAGTAGCTGTGATTACAGGCACGTGCCACCACCCCTGGCTAATTTTTGTATTTTTAGTAGAGATGGGGTTTCACCATGTTGGCCAGGCTGGTCTCTAACTCCTTCACCTCAGCTTACAGGCGTGAACCACTGGGCCCAGCCTGTCCTCTCTTCCCTGCTCCCCTCCCCTCCCCTTCCCTCTTCTCTTTTCTTCTTTTTCTTTCTTTCTTCCTTTCTTCCTTCGTTTCTTCCTCCTTTCCTTTCCTTTTCCTTTTTTTGAGATGGAGTCTCACTCTGTCGCCCCGGCTTGGCTCACTGCAACCTCTGCCTCCCAGGTTCAAGTGATAATCCTGCCTCAGTCTCCCTAGTAGCTGGGATTACAGGTGCCTGCCACCACACCCAGTTAATTTTTGCATTTTTAGTAGAGACAGAGTTTCGCCATGTTGGTCAGGCTGGTCTCGAACTCCTGACCTCAAGTGATCTGCCCACCTCGGCCTCCTAAAGTGCTGGGATTACAGGCGTGAGCCACCACACCTGGCCTGTTTTTTTTTTTTCTTTCTTTCTCTTTCTTTCTTTTTTTTTGAGACAGGGTCTCACTCTATCACCAAGGCTGGAGTGCAGTGGTGCAATCTCGGCTCACTGCAGTCTTGACCTCCTGCACTCAGGTGATCCTCCCACCTCAGCCTCCCAAGTAGTGGGGACTACAGGTATGCACCACCACACCTGGCTAATTTTTTAAATTTTAATTTAATTTAATTTAATTTATTTATTTTGAGACAGAGTCTTGCTCTTTCACCCAGGCTGGGGTGCAGTGGCATCATCTTGGCTCACTGCAACCTCCGCCTCCTGGGTTTGAGTGATTCTCCTGCTTCAGCCTCCCAAGTAGCTGGGATTACAAACGCCCGCCACGGTGCCCAGCTAATTTTTGTATTTTTAGTAGAGACGGGGTTTCACCATGTTGGCCAGGCTGGTCTTGAACTCCTGAGCTCTACCCGCTTTGGCCTCCCAAAGTGCTGGGATTACAGGCATGAGCCATGGCACCCTGCCGATGTTTTTTTTCTTTCTTTTTTTTTGTAGAGTCTGGGTTTCACATGGTGAAACCCCAGGCTGGTTTCAAACTCCCGGGCTCAAGTGATCCACCCACCGCAGCCTCCCAAATTGCTAGGATCACAGGCTTGCGCCACCTCGCCTGGCCTGGGGGAGGCATTTCTGACATTGTACCTAAAGCACCTTTCCCCGCTCCCTATCATATCACCCTGTTTTCCTCAGAGCTCTTGGCACAGTCTGAAATCATTGTTTACTTATTATGGTCTGTTCTCCTTCATCTCCCTTCCACCATTAAGACGTGAGCTGCTGGACACAGGGGCCTTTTTGGTGTTTTTTCTGAACTGTATCTTCAGGGCACAAGGTGAGTGCACAACAAATCCTTGATGAACAAATGAACAGGTACATTTGCTGCGTCCAAATGGACTAACCGAACTGTCCTTCCCTTTGGATTCTGCCAAAATTGTATAGACATACCTATAAGTAAGAAAGTTGGGAAAATAGCTATTTTGTTTTTAAATATTTTGTGTTTCTTTGATTCGTGTACTTTATTTCCTGCAATTTTTGAAAACAAATTAGCAACTTTAATTTGTAACAAAAGGATTAAATAAATATCCTTCCCCCGCCTTTTTTTGAATCCTGCTATTTTGTGACAAGGAGAGTGGGAAGGCCATTGTCCCAAGGCCACTGTGTTGCCTGCTTTTTTTCCAGCTGTTCACAGAATGTAGCCACTGGCCTTGCCCTCACCCTGGCCCCAGGTGGGCAGATAGTTGGCAGGCAGCCCCTTTCTCCAGAGCAGTGTCAGAGGCTCTCTGCTTGGCAGAGGTTTAGAGTGGGGGAAGGGAAGAAGTACTGATTCAGTGTGACCGTCCCTGCGGCTCAGCTGCAGCCCCCGCGGTGGTTAAGTGTCATCCCCTCAGGGCAAAAAAACAGAACAGAAGAAGGCCTCTCTTACCCTCCTCCTTCCTCCCCCTCAAACATACTTCTGGGTTCTGTTCATCAGCTAGATCACAGTCTGATCTTTATCCAGAACCTTTGCACATGGGGCCCTTACTACATGCTGAGGCCAAGAGAACCCTGGGTCAGTTGCTGGAGACTTGTAATTTAGTCCTAACTGGCCCCCAATAGGTAATGTATGCTGGGCAAGGTCTAATATACTCTCTGGGTCTCAGTGACATCATCTGTCTTTGCCTATGTTGTTTGTTCGGAGTTTTAAGGATACGGTATAGACATCTCAGATTTTAGCTACTAAAAACTATCAGTTCCAAACAAGAATCCTGAGGCTTCCCCTTAGGGCCACAGAGAGGCTGCCAGTAGCAGTAGAAGCCAGTGCTTCGTAATGTATGTTCAGTAGGAGAGAGTGTACTTCTGTTCCGGCATTCCAGGCCAGAGCCCTCAAGTCACCCAATGACTATGGCCAGAAGAATGGAAAGTGTCGATCAGAGTACATCCTTGGAGCAGGGGTGGTGTCGCCTTCTCCATTAAGTGTGTATGTAACTGAAATCTCAATACATTTACGCAGCGGGATGGAGGACAGTGCTGAGTAGGTATTCAACAATGCTCTGGACTGGTGCGGTGGCTCACGCCTCTAATCCCAGCACTCTGGGAGGCTGAGGTGTGCAGATCACCTGAGGTCAGGAGTTGGAGACCAGCCTGACCAACGTGGTGAAACCCCGTCTCTACTAAAAATACAAAATTAGCCAGGCGTGATGGACACCTGTAATCCCAGCTATTTGGGAGGCTGAGACAGGAGAATCGCTTGAACCTGGGAGGCGGAGGTTGCAGTGAGCCGAGATTGCACCACTACACTCCAGCCTGGGCAACAAGAGTGAAACTCTGTCTCGCCGGGCGCGGTGGCTCACGCTTGTAATCCCAGCACTTTGGGAGGCCGAGGCGAGCGGATCACGAGGTCAGGAGATCGAGACCACGGTGAAACCCCGTCTCTATTAAAAATACAAAAAATTAGCTGGGCGTGGTGGCGGGCGCCTGTAGTCCCAGCTACTCGGAGAGGCTGAGGCAGGAGAATGGCGTGAACCCGGGAGGCGGAGCTTGCAGTGAGCCGAGATCGCGCCACTGCACTCCAGCCTGGGTGACAGAGCCAGACTCCGTCTCAAAAAAAAAAAAAAAAAAAAAAAAAAAGAGTGAAACTCTGTCTCAAAAAATAAATAAATAAGTAAATAAAAAACAATGTCAAAAAAACAATGTCTTGTGAGTAACTGGCACAGTGCAGGACACATCGCATAGCTGATGTTAGCCATTGCTATTGGCAGGAAAGATAACACGTTGTGGGAGAATCAGCCTGGCCCCAAGTCATTCTCTCAGGTCCCTAGTCTGCCACTAACTACTATCTTAGTGATTTCAGACAAATTATGGAAATTATACAATTTTAGAAGTGGAAGAGTTCTTAGAGGTCACAGGGCTCAATCCTTCATTGGAAGGACTTGGAAACTGACACCCAGAGCCAACAGTCTGAGTCTCAGTTTCTCCCTCTGTGAAGTGAGGGTAATGATACTGGTCATGTCTACCCTTGATGTTATGACGAGGATCAAATGAGGTACTGTTTATGTATAAGGCTTGGAAATGCTATTCTTTTTTTTTGAGACGGAGTCTCGCTCTTGGTGCCCAGGCTGGAGTACAGTGGTGCGATCTCGGCACACTGCAGTCTCCACCTCCCAGGTTCAAGCAATTCCCCTGCCCCAGCCTCCCAAGTAGCTGGGATTACAGGCATCCACCACACCTGGCTAATTTTTATATTTATAGTAGAGATGGGGTTTCACCATGTTGGCCAGGCTGGTCCTGAACTCCTGACCTCAGATGATCCACCTGCCTCGGCCTCCCAAAGTACTGGGATTACAGGCGTGAGCCACTGCGCCTTCCTGGAAATGCTATTCTTATGGGAAGCATTTTATTTGTGTTATTATTAATGTAGTAATTATGCCTCATTAAGGAGAGAAATGGAGAGTGCCTTCAAAGGATAAGCTTACTTGGTTCAAAATGAATAGTGGCACTTGAGAAAGAGTGGTGTGTGTGTGTGTGAGAAAGAGTGTGTGGTGTGTGTGTGTGAGAAAGAGTGTGTGGTGTTCATGTTCTTGTTAAGATGGGGAAGGTATAGTTGAGACATGGCTCTTCGTGTACCATTAAGGAGGGGCATAGGGAATTGTTCTTAGGATGAAAGAGATTGGTGTGGTAGTTGGCTGTAAATTGAAGTTGTCTCTCCTTGACTGACATTTGAGGAGAGTTGCTGACCTGGTAGGGCAAATCAAGTACTAGGAGGAGGCAACCTGTTAGAGAGAAATCTCATTAGGCCATTCTTTGCCTTGCTATAAAGAAATACCTGAGACTGGGTAATTTATAAAGAAAAGAGGTTTAGGCCGGGCACAGTGGCTAATGCCTGTAATCCCCAGCACTTTGGGAAGCTGAGATGGGAAGATCATCTGAGGTCAGGAGTTTGAGACCAGCCTGGCCAACATGGTGAAACCCTGTCTCTACTAAAAATACAAAAATTAGCTGGGCGTGGTGCTGCACGCCTGTGGTTCCAGCTACTCGGGAAGCTGAGGCAGGAGAATCGCTTGAACGTGGGAGGCAGAGGTTGCAGTGAGCTGAGATCATG
Source organism: Hylobates moloch (assembly GCF_009828535.3). Classification (NCBI taxonomy): domain Eukaryota; kingdom Metazoa; phylum Chordata; class Mammalia; order Primates; family Hylobatidae; genus Hylobates; species Hylobates moloch. The sequence goes on along the minus strand of NW_026652276.1, from coordinate 232,788,259 downwards.
CCAGTGCAATCCAGCCTGGGCAACAGAAGGAGATTCTGTTTCAAAAAAAAAAAAAAAAATACAGTCATGGTGGGCGCCTGTAATCCCAGGAGAATCGCTTTAACCTGGGAGGCAGAGGCTGCAATGAGCCAAGGTTGCACCACTGCACTCCAACCTGGGCGACAGAGTGAGACTGTCTTAAAAAAAAAGAAAAGGCCAGGTGCGGTGGCTCATGCCTGTAATCCCAGCACTTTGGGAGGCCGAGGAGGGTGGACCACGAGGTCAGGAGATCGAGACCATCCTGGCTAACATGGTGAAACCCCGTCTCTACTAAAAATACAAAAAATTAGCCGGGTGAGGTGGCGGGCGCCTGTAGTCCCAGCTACGCGGGAGGCTGAGGCAGAAGAATGGCGTGAACCCTGGGGGGCGGAGCCTGCAGTGAGCCGAGATCACGCCACTGCATTCCAGCCTGGGTGACAGCAGGACTCCGTCTCAAAAAAAAAAAAAAAAAGAGGTTTAATTGACTTACAGTTCTGCAGGCTGTACAGGAATCATGACACCAGCATCTGCCTGGCTTCTGGGGAGGCCTCAGGGAGCTTTTACTCATAGTGGAAGGAGAAGCTATATAGCAGGGGTGGGGGACATGTCACACACTTTACAACAACCCAATCTTGTGAGAACTCACTGGCTATCCAAGCCATGAGGGATCCACCCCTAGACCCAAACATCTCCCACCAGACCCCACCTCCAACCCTAGGGGTTACATTTCAACATGAGATTTGGGCAGGGACAAATATCCAAACTATATCAGTCATCTTTTTTTATATTTTTAATTTTAACTTTTTCTTTTTTTTCCTGAGACAAGGTCTTAACCCGTCGCCCAGGCTGGAGCACAGTGGTGCTATCTTGGATCACTGCAACCTCCACCTCCTGGGCTCAAGCGATCCTCCCACCTCAGCCTCCTGAGTAGACGGGACCACAGGCATGCACCACCACACCTGGCTAAATCAGTAATTTTATGTTAATATTTTACCATCTTGTGTTGGTTCAGGTCCTTTGAAAAATGGATGCCAAGAAGGTTGTCATACAAGAGATTTATGAAAGAAACACTGATGAGGGGAAAAAAGTGGAGAAAGTTGGAGGAATGAGGAAATAGATATATTTATTTATTTATTTTGAGACAGAGTCTTGCTCTGTCACCCAGGTTGGAGTGCAGTGGTGAGATCTCAGCTCACTGCAACCTCTGCCTCCTGGCTTCAAGCAATTCTCCTGTCTCAGCCTCCTGAGTAGCTGGGATTACAGGTGTGTGCCACCACGCCTGGCTAACATTTGTATTTTTAGTAGAGATGGGGTTTCACCATGTTGGCCAGGCTGATCTCAACCTCCTGACCTCAGGTGATCCGCCTGAGTTCACACCATTCTTCTGCCTCAGCCTCCCGCGTAGCTGGGACTGCAGGCGCCCACCACCTCCTTAGCCTCCCAAAGTGCTGGGATTACAGGTGTGAGCCACCTCGCCTGGCCAGAATGAGGAAATTTGACCCCCTAGAAAGAAAAGAGAACAGAGTAAGTGGGAGGGTCCCAGACTGCAGTGCAGCTCTCAGATGATTTTGGCCATACTGACCCAAGTCCCCATTAGAATATGGCAGGAAGTGACCTTATTATCCCGTAGCCACTGTCTGGGCGTAGCCCTCAGGAAGCACGGTCTTATTGTAAATGTGCTGGTAGATTCAGAGGACGGCAGTTGAGGTTCTCAGTCAATTACACCTGCAGCAGGAGATCCGAGTGGGGTCTTTTCACAGTTGTTGTCCTCATCCCACCAGTTTCAAAACAGCTCCATTCATTCACTGAGGGGCTGACCATCCAGGATGTTCCTGTGGCGGTGGCACACAGAGGCACGCGACCCTTGTCTTCTCCAGGCATCTTCCATGTAATTTTTCTTTTTCTTTTTTTTTTTTTTGAGACGGAGTCTCGCTCTGTCGCCCAGGCTGGAGTGCAGTGGCGTGATCTCGGCTCACTGCAAGCTCTGCCTCCCGCATTCATACCATTCTCCTGCCTCAGCCTCCCAAGTAGCTGGGACTACAGGTGCCCGCCGTCACGCCCGGCTAATTTTTTGTATTTTTAGTAGAGATGGGGTTTCACCGTGTTAGCCAGGATGATCTTGATCTCCTGACCTTGTGATCCGCCCGCCTCGGCTTCCCAGAGTGCTGGGATTACAGGCGTGAGCCACCGTGCCCGGCATAATTTTTCATATTTCAAAATGGCGAGTTTGTCTGATCGAGACTCCTTGCCTGCTGACCAAGTTGAATTCTGGTTGCTGGGTAATTCTTTACAAGGGTTGGCACTTAATAAATGTTCAAATTGTTCGAACGGTAAACCCAAGTGCACCCTTGGGTTTATTGACTTGAAATGTAAATAGTTACACTTACTTCCAGAACTCCACTGTTTCTATGCAGAATGAGAGGAGATGTTTAGCTTTCAACACTCTCAGAAGCTCATCATTTGGATAAGTCCCCCGCAAAAAAAGTTCACGAGTATTCATAGATAAAAGAAGAAAATTTTATTAAAAGCTGAAGTACTCAGTAGAGAAAAAAAAAAATGAAAGAAGAGAAATTTAAGAAAATCCAGGGCTGGGCATGGTGGCGCACACCTGTGATCCCAGCGGTTCAGGAGGCCAACGCAGGCAGATTACTTGAGGTCAGGAGTTTGAGACCAACCTGCCCAACACAGCGAAACACCATCTCTACTAAAAATACAAAAATTGGCTGAGCATGGTGGCACCCACTTGTAGTCACAGCTACTTGGGAGGCTGAGGCAGGAGAATCATTTGAACCTAGGAGGCAGAGGTTGCAGTGAGCCGAGATGGTGCCACTGCACTCCAGCCTGGGCAACAGAGTGTGACTCTGTCTCAAAAAAAAAAAGAACATCAGATTTTATAGATTGTATCCTTGTTGTAAGATGTTGAACATCTAAATTAAGACTTTAAATTTCAGGCCAGGCACGGTGGCTCACGCCTGTAATCCCAGCACTTTGGGAGACCGAGGTGGGTGGATCACCTGAGGTTGGGAGTTTAAGACCAGCCTGACCAACATGGAGAAACCCCAACTCTACTTAAAAAAAAAAAAAAAAAAAAATTTAGTTGAGCATGGTGGCACATGCTTGTAATCCCAACTACCTGGGAGGCTAAGGGGCTAAGGCAAGAGAATTGCTTGAACCTGGCAGGCAGAGGTTGTGGTGAGCCGAGATCATGCGATTGCACTCCAGCCTGGGCAACAAGAGCAAAACTCTGTCTCAAAAAAAAAAAAAAAAAAAAAGACTTTAAATTTCGGTAACATATGGGTATATTTTGAAATGTTTTCTATTTAATTTTAGGAATTAAGGCAAGTATAGACTCTTCTCAAAATCTAACATAGAAAATATCACAAGTAGTTTTGGAAGCTATTTTCACCTGAAACAAAATTTCAATCTTGGTTCATAGATTGTTATGCCCTTTGTAAATAAAGCTACACTAGCCTGGCACATGGCTCATGCCTGTAATCCCAGCAGGCCGAGGCAGGTGGATCATCTGAGGTCAGGAGTTTGAGACCAGTCTGGCCAACATGATGAAACCCCGTCACTATGAAAAATGCAAAAAAAAAAAAAAATATATATATATATATATATGTATATATATATGTGTGTATATATATGTATATATATGTGTATATATGTGTGTGTATATATATGTATATATGTATATATGTGTATATATGTGTATATATGTATATATGTATATATGTGTGTATATATATGTGTGTGTGTATATATATATATATATAAGCTGAGTGTGGTGGCACGCACCTGTAAACCCAGCTACTTGGGAGGCTGAGGCAGGAGAATCGCTTGAACCCAGGAGGTGGAGGCTGCAGTGAGCTGAGATTGTGCCACTTTACTCCAGCCTAGGTGACAGAGGAAGACTCCGTCTCAAAAAAACCAAACAACAACAACAACAACAACAAAAAGAAACCTACAGTAATAAAATTGAAATAGAAGGAGGTTTGCAATCAAAATGACTGACTAGGAATGAAATATGAAACATAATATTTTGCATCTGCATAGGGAAGTCTGAGAGTGGCTGATCTTTTTCTCTTCTGTAGGGAAAATACTAGTCCAGAACTTGGGGTGCCTGCCAAGAGGGGAGCAGCCACAGTAGGAAGGGGGGCTCTGGAATGCTAGGGTTCTGGAGTCTGTGGACACAGGAGGCAGAGGACATGTGTTAAGATGTTTTAAGAAATGAATGTTGATCTGGATATGAAAATATTTTTCAGCCGGGCACAGTGGCTCACGTCTGTAATCCCAGTACTTTGGGAGGCTGAGGTGGACGGATCATGAGGTTAGAAGATCGAGACCATCCTGGCTAACACGGTGAAACCCCGTCTCTACTAAAAATACAAAAAGTTAGCCGGGCGTGGTGGCGGAGGCCTGTAATCCGAGTTACTCAGGAGGCTGAGGCAGGAAAATGGCATGAACCTGGGAGACGGAGCTTGCAGTGAGCCGAGATCATGCCTCTGCACTCTAGCCTGGGTGACAGAAAGAGACTCCATCTAAAAAAATATATATATATATATTTTTCACTACAGAGAGGCATATGTCCCCTGAACTTGCTGGGATCCACCTTTCCTTGCTGATGCATTCTGTGAGTTAGAAGAAAACTTCCAAAGAGCCATTTTTTCCACCCTGTCTACTGTATAAAATTGCTTCCCAAGCGTGCTGCATTGCAGAAGATTACCATTGTTTTGCTAACCAGCGTCTGGTCTTTCTTATGTGGCGCTGCAATTACTAGTGTCAAACCCTGTTGGTAATACCCAGAGGACAGTGTCTGAAGTCCTTATTCAATATTCACATTTGGCCGGGTGTGGTGGCTCACACCTGTAATCCCAGCACTTTGGGAAGCAGAGGCAGGCGGATCACTTGAGGTCAGGAGTTCAAGACCGGCCTGGCCAACATGGTGAAACCCCATCTCTACTAAAAATACAAAAATTAGCCAGGCGTGGTGGCGGGTGCCTGTAATCTCACCTACTTGGGAGGCTGAGACAGGAGAATCACTTGAACCCGGGAGGCAGAGGTTGCAGTGAGCCAAGATTGTGCCACTGTACTCTAGCCTGGGGGAAAGAGCGACTCTGTCTCAAAAAAAAAAAAAAAAAAGAAAAAATTCACATTTGTAGAGAGTTTAAATTCTTTTTTGATACAGAGTCTTGCTCTGTTGCCCAGTCTGGAGTGCAGTGGCAGGGTCTTGGCTCACTGCAACCTCTGCCTCCCAGGCTCAAGCCATTCTCCTGCTTTAGCCTCCCGAGTAGCTGGGATTACAGGCACCCACCAAAACGCCTGGACAATTTTTGTATTTTTATTAGATACAGGGTCTCACCATGTTGTCCAGGCTGATCTGAAACTCCTGACCTCAGGTGATCTGCCTGCCTCGGCCTCCCAAAGTGCTGGGATTACAGGCATGAGCCACTACGCCCGGCGGAGAGTTTAAATTCTTAAGTCCTACACTTCAATGTGTGGGAAGTATTCGTGCTTTGCTTTTATAACTAAATCATCTCAGTATTTCTATTTCTAGCCCCCCCTTTCTGCCTGATGGTAAAATACTTAATCTAGTCAATTCCAGGTAAACTTCGGCCTTTTATGATTTTTCCTGATCAGGCCAAACCTCAACCAAGTCCATTCTTGATCTCCTCCTTCACCTCCTTCTCTCATTCACCCCACAATTAGCCTCCAGTCCACGGGCTGATGCAGCATCTTGGTGTCCTGTGGTCTGAGCTCATTTTCGGTCTTTCTCAAGCCTCAGCTAAAGTTTACAATCCTACCTTTTCTCATGACCTTGAAATGCCCTAGGGTTCAGGGGCTTCATGGTTGCTGCTTCATGGGGGACCCTGGCTGTTCTCTGAGGCTGCTGGGCACCGCGAACATCCCATCAACTACCCGGGGCGCATCTCCACCCGAGGCCTCAGCCATTCCTGCTCTACAGCTCCGCTGTCCTGTTGGCACAGGGAACTCCTCAGGGCCCCAGGATTCCAGATTGGAAGCAGAGAATCTCCTCTGTTCTCAGACCCCCAAACTTTGCTGCGGATTCTAATTGTCCTTTCCCCCATCTCACTCCTTGGAACCCACTGGGAAGCGAGTAGAATCCCTCTCAGAGATTCTACCACCATCTCCCTCATTCTTACGCTAACCTTCTTCCTCTTCCTCCCTAGTTAGGAAAGAGGATCTTTAGCCTGCGGTGGGGGTGGGGGGTGGGTGGGGATGCTTGATGTTTCAGGGGAAAAGATGACTCAGCTACTTTTGGAATATCTGTCATACCTGTCTACTGGTGCAATGAGCCGGGATCACACCACTACACTCCAGCCTGGGTGACAGAGCAAGACTCCATCTCAAAAAAAAAGACTCTGGAGAAACAACTCAATACGCATGAGAAGAGGCTGGCCCTTGTAGAGAGAGGACGGGCAAACTATGACAACTCTTTTCTGTTGTTTTGTTTTCAGTCTTCTCTTCACAGTTCTTTTCATAGTTTGGAATTGATAACTTTTTCTCTTCATCAGAACTCCAGTGTTTTTGTAGATTGAAGTCTTTTTTTTTTTTTTTTTTTCCTTGAGAAAGGGTCTCACTCTGTCACCCAGGCTGGAGTGCAGTGGACCAATCACTGCTCACTGCAGCCTCGACTTCCTGGGCTCAAGAAATCCTTCCACCTCAGCCCCCCAGGTAGCTGGGACTACAGGTGTGCACCACCATGCCCAGTTAATTTTTATTTTTTAATTTATTATTATTATTATTATTTTGAGATGGAGTCTTGCTCTGTTGCCCAGGCTGGAGTACAGTGGCATCATCTCGGCTCACTGCAACCTCTGCCTCCTGGGTTCAAGAGATTCTCTTGCCTCAGCCTTCCGAATAAGTGGGACTACAGGTGCACGCCACCACACCTGGGTAATTTATTTATTTTTTTGTAGAAAAGGGGTATCAGTGTGCTGTCCAGGCTGGTCTCAAACTCCTAACCTCAAGCGATCCGCCGGCCTTGGCCTTCCAAACTACTGGGATTAGAGGCGATGAGCCACCATGACTGGCCTACATATAGCCCAAATGGATGAGCAGTTCCCAAGGCTCAGTCCCAGCCTCCACTATCCAAGTCAGCCTCTCATCTCCTTCATTTCCCAGGACTCAGTTCTCATTTTCCTCCCGTTTTTTCCGGATTGTGGCTATTGTTCTCTGGTTGCTAGATCAACCTGGAGCACAGTAAAGCAGTATCACAAAGCTGGAAAGAGTCTGGGATGAGTCCACCAGCTACAAGTTCTTGTAGAAAATGTACTCCAGGAATGGCCGGGCACAGTGGCTCATGCCTGTAATCCCAGCACTTTGGGAGGCTGAGGTGGGTGGATCACCTGAGGTCGGGAGTTTGAGACCAGCCTGACCAACATGGAGAAACCCCGTCTCTACTACAAATACAAAATTAGCTGGGCGTTGGTGGCACATGCCTGTAATCCCAGCTACTAGGGAGGCTGAGGCAGGAGAATCGCTTGAACCTGGGAGGCACAGGTTGAGGTGAGCCGAGATTATGCCATTGCACTGCAGTCTGGGCAACAAGAGCGAAACTCCATCTCAAAAAAAAAAAAAAAATGTACTCCAGGAATTGTTATTTCTGAAATTCAGCTGCTTCTGGAATTGAAGCAAGCAGCTCATCTTGGAAGAGAAATATGTAGCCAACCCCAAAGCCAAAGCCTTTGAGGATTGAGACCTAGCACGCTAGGAGACCTTGATCCTGTAACCACAGAAGAAGAATCTGGATCTGGCCAAATTGAGGTCAAATTCTGGTCAACTTCTCCATAGCCAGTAGGAGAAAAAAAACAACTTAATGTTTGAGTCATATGTTTTGACAACTAAAGAGGACACTTATGCTGGGGTCGGTGGTTCATGCCTGTAATCCCAGCACTTTGGGAGGTTGAGGCGGGAGAATCATTTGAGGTCAGGGGTTCGAGACCAGCCTGGCCAACATGGTGAAACCCTGTCTCTACTAAAAAATTCAAAAAAATTGGCTGGGCGCAGTGGCTCATGCCTGTAATCCCAGCATTTTGGGAGGTTGAGGCAGGTGGATCACGAGGTCAGGAGTTCAAGACCAGCCTGGCCATTATGGTGAGACCCTGTCTCTACTAAAAATACAAAAATTATCCGGGCATGGTGGCGCGCGCCTGTAGTCCCAGCTACTCAGGAGGTTGAGACAGAAGAATCTCTTGAACCCGGGAGGTGGAGGTTGCAGTGAGCCGAGATCACGCCACTGCATTCCAGCCTGGGTGACAGAGTGAGATGTCATCTCAAAAAAAAAAAAAAAAAAAAAAAATTCTAAAAAATTAGTCTGGCTTAGTGGCGGGCGCCTGTAATCCCAGCTACTGGGAGGCTGAGGCAGAAGAAACACTTGAACCCAGGAGGTGGGGGTTGCAGTGAGCCGAGATCATGCCACTGCACTCCAGCCTGGGCGAGTGAGACTCCATCTCAAAAAAAAAAAAAAAAAAAAAAGGACACTTAAAGATGACATTAAAGAGGATACTTAGATTCTAGACAAAATCAAGATATAGCAAATTGGGGTGGGACACACCTGTAATCCCAGCATTTGGGGAGGCCAAGGCAGGTGGATCACCTGAGGTCCAAAGTTTGAGACCAGCCTGGCCAACATGGCGAAACCCCGTCTCTACTAAAAATACAAAAATTAGCCGGGCATGGTGGTGGACACCTGTAGTCCCAGCTACTCAGGAGGCTGAGGCAGGAGAATCATTTGAGCCCAGGAGGTGGAGGTTGCAGTGAGCTGAGACTGCACCGCTGCCCTGGTGCCTGGGCCACACCAGTCACTATGCTTGGGTGACAGAGCAAGACTCTTGTCTCAAAATAAATAAATAAATAAAATTTTGTTTTTCTGTGTTGCGGCTAATATGCGTGCTGTAAGACAATGGTTTCTTGAGTCTCATTCTCTCTGCATATGCCTAAAGCTTTTTTATTTTTATGATTCTAAGAGATTGTACCTTCTCATCTCCTAGATTCTGTCCCATAGGTTCTGATCTTTTCCTAGAGTAACTTGGACGGTTAAAAAAGTGGAAAAAGCTTTGGGTATTAGGTGCTGAACCCACTCAGCTCTGCTCAAACCCCTTCTTTAATGCCCAGGGTTGTCCAATCCTAGCCCTTCCCCCTACCCTCAGCCTTCTCCTCACCTATACAACAACCTTAGCATAGTCCTAAGGTATGTGTTCTTATCTTCTGTTATCTATGCCAAGGATGTTTGCTGGCTTTGTTTTGTTTTGTTTTGTTTTGTTTTGTTGAGACAGGGTCTTGCTCTGTTGCTTAGGCTGGAATGCAGTGGCACAATCACAGCTCACTGCAACCTCGAGGTCCTGGGCTTAAGTGATCCTCCCACCTCAGCCTCCTGAGTAGCTGGGACTACAGGTATGCATCACTACGCCTGGCTAATTTTTTTTTTTTTTTTTTTTTTTGAGGCAGAGTTTTGCTCTTGTTTCCCAGGCTGGAGTACAATGGTGTCATCTCAGCTCACCACAACCTCTGTCTCCTGGGTTCAAGCAATTCTCCTCCCTTAGCTTCTCAAGTAGCTGGGATTACAGGCATGTGCCACCATGCCCGGCTACTTTTTTGCATTTTTAGTAGAGATGGGGTTTCTCCATGTTGGTCAGGCTGGTCTTGACTCCTGACCTCAGGTGAGGCGCCCACCTTGGGCTCCCAAAGTGCTGGGATTAAAGGCTTGAGCCACCACGCCCAGCCCACACCTGGCTAATTTTTTAAATTTTTATTTTTGTAGAGACAGGGTCTCACTATGTTGTCCAGGCTGGTCTTGAACTCCTGGACTCAAGCGGTCTTCCTGTCTCAGCCTCCCAAAGTGCAGGAATTATAGGCATGAGCCACTGTGCCAGGCAAGGATTTTTTTTTTAAGTTAAATTTCTGCCTGCCACCACAGCAGCAACTTTTCCTGCTGTCTCTCTGTGTGCTTTAAGATGATAGTCCCTTCTTTTTTTTCAAATAACCACAACGGGAAGGAATGACCACTCTCGTAAGCTGCAACTGATGTTTTCAGACTCCTAAAGTGACATCTAGACATAAGTCGATATATATCAGAATATCATGCAGGGAATGCTCAAATAGTTGGGAAGAGATTGCTGCACTGTGTTTTGCATGCCCAAAGCCCACATAGGTACTCAGTTTAAAAATCTTAATAGAATTGAATCCTGCTCTTATCATAGGAAAGGAAGAGAATCTGATAGAGAGAAACAGAAAATGAAAAGGTCAAGAACTGGCCGGGCACGGTGGCTCTTACCTGTAATCCCAGCACTTTGGGAGGCTGAGGCGGGAGGATCACGAGGTCAGGAGTTCGAGACCAGCCTGGCCAATATGGTGAAACCCCGTCTCTACTAAAAATACAAAAAATAGCTGGGAGTGGTGGCACACACCTATAGTCCCAGCTATTTGGGAGGCTGAGGCAGGAGAATCACTTGAACCTGGGAGGTGGAGGTTGCAGTGAGCCAAGAGGGCGCCAGTGCACACCAGCCTGGGCAACAGAGCAAGACTCCATCTCTCAAAAAAAAAAAAAAAAAAGTTGAGAACTGGAAAGGAACCAAGCACATGAAAAGAAATTTTATGTTCCTTCATGTTTTTATTTAAAGAAACTGAATCAAGTACCAAACATGGAATAAAGGCAAACATTCATTTTTGGGGTGGTTTTTCCCTTCTTGGCAATCTCTGTTTTATTGAGGGTATCACTAGTTATTCATTCCAAGGATTTTTTTTTTTCCACAGGAGGTGGGCGTTTCTTTGTCTTCTTAGAGTCAGGATTCCAGATCTGCTGATGTGTGGGACTTTTCTTGGCCACTACGATTTCATCTACAGTCACGAGCTGCAGCACCACCTCAGCCACTGCTCGAAATCCTTGGGCTTTGACTATTAGGGTGTCCCACACCCCTTCCTGGGCCACATTTATTATCCCTTCAGCTCCCACCCCCATTAGGAGGTTCCCACCTTGGTGCACTCCACTCATTTCTGCCACCACATCTGAGACAGCTAAGCCTGCATTCTCTGCCAAGGTTTTAGGAAGATACTTCAGGGCCCGGGCAAATGCTAGGAATGCAGGCCCATTGGGCCCTTCCAATCTGCTTCCTTTATCAGAAAGCATTTTTGCCAAAGCCATTTCTGTGGCCCCAGCTCCTGGAATCAGTCTGGGATCTTGACATAGCTGGAAATAGGCATCAATGCCATGGTAGACGGCTTGCTCTGCACTCCGCAGCCCCTGGGTGGTGGCTCCCCTGAGGACCACGGTGAGGGCAGGTGTGCCTGTACATTCCCATTCAAATACCACAGCCAAACCATCTCCCAGCTCCTGCCTGTAAACCCTCTGGCACTTGCCTGGCTTCTGGGGAGGGAGCAGACGAGGCAGGAGAGGTGTGTCCAACACCTCACTCAGGTAAATGATCTCCATCCGAGACCTAGCTTGAATCACCACGATGCCATACTTGTCCGCCAATGTGAGGGTCTCCTCGTCGACCTCCCCCAACACCACTGCCACATTAATTCCTGCGGCTGCCAGCTGGCCTACTTGCTTTTCTAGTAATTGGTCGCTTCCTTTACTAAATTGGGCTAGATCAGCAGGACTAGAAAGACGGGCTGTTGCTGGTGCATTTGGATGGGCAGGACCAAAGGGGCAAGCAAAGAGAGCCACCCTGGCACCACTTAACACTGTGGCCATTTGCCCACAGAGCTTCCCAGATATTGCTAACCCCGGGAGGAGGCAGGAATCCTCCAGTGTCCCCCCGTGCAGCACGCACACCCCAACACGCTCAGGCTTGAAGCTGCCGTCTAGCTCCTTGATAGTCCAGCAGGCGTGGGCCACCAGCTTGGTCAAGTGGTCCATGGGGGACAGGGTGTGGGTATTCATCACAGAATGGAGGGCCCAGGACGGATCTTCCAAAGGCCCCAGAGATTGGATGGCCAGGGAGGGCAGTGTGGCCAGGACCTCTGCAGTGGCTGTGGCATAGGCCTCCCGGAGCTGCGGGCGAGGCAGGCCGGCCTTCAGCAGCTGCTCTGCCTGTTCCAGCAAGGCTTCCGTCAGCAGAACCACAAAGGCTGTGCCGTCCCCACTATTCTCTGCCTGGGTTTGGGCTGCTTCCCGGAGGAGCCATGCCGCTGGGTGCTCCAGCTCCAGGGCCCTGAGGATGGCAGTGGCACATCCTGTGCACACTGTTTCTCCTTTCATGGTCACCAGGAACTTCTGCCGGCCGTGGGGTCCATAGCAAGGCCGGATGACACTGGCCAGGGTCTGGACTGCAGCCAAGCTGCTCAGCAGGTGGGGCTCCTCCTCTTCTGGACTCCTCGGGCTCTCCCTTGGGTTCAGTGCCAGCCGCTGGGGCAGCTCCAGGGCTGAAGGGACTGTGCTGTCCATGGCCCGCAGAGAGAGAAGAGGCCACTGTGGGTTGCAGAGAGGCTCTAGAAACAGCAGCAGGGACACCCTTGACACCGATCGTTGAAAGTACTCAAGAGGTCAGTGGAAGCAAGGAGCCAAATGCCCATTGATTGGTATCTGAAGACGTCAGCACGGACCAGCGCTCCACTGTGGGTCCAAGGATGAGCTCCAAAGAGCCCAGTCCTAAAGCCACCCCAGGGTTAATTCTGTAAAGGAACTGGGTCTTGGGGCCTCTCAACCTTGGTGGCTGAAATGGGATCTTTAACTGATGAAGTCACAAAGTGGAAATGGAACCAGGATAGAGAATGAGGTCACAGAAGGCTGGTTAGAACTGAGGAGGCCCTACCAGCAGGTGAAAGTCAGGCCTTGTCCAGCAACGGAGGTACATGCACCTCTGCCCCAGGTCTGAGACTTGTTTAAACATTAGAGACAATGAGGAGGAGATCAAGTGAAAAACTACCGACTTCACCCTGTGTGGAGTGCAGGGGCATGACCATGGTTCACTGCAGGCCCAACTCCCTGGTCTCAAGCAGTCCTCCTGTTCAGCCTCCCAAGTACCTGGGACTAGAGGTGCACACCACCACACCTAGCTAGTTTTTTAATTTTTTGTAGAGACAGGGTTTCTGTATGTTGTCCAGGCAGGTCTCGAATTCCTAGCCTCAAGAGAGCCTTCCACCTTGGCCTCCCAAAGGGCTAGGACTACAGGTGTGAGCCACCACCACCACACCCACCCACCCCTTTTTCTGGTGGTTTGTTGTTTTTTGTTTTTTTTTTTGAGACAGAGTCGCACTCTGTTGCCCAGGCTGGAGTGCAGTGGTACAATCTTAGCTCACTGCAACCTCTGCCTCCCAGGTTCAAGCAATTCTCCTGCCTCAGCCTCCCAGTAGCTGGGATTACAGGCGCCAGCCTCCACGCCCGGCTAATTTTTTGTATTTTTAGTAGAGATGGGGGTTTTCACCATGTTGGCCATGGTTGGCCAGGCTGGTCTCGAACTCCTGGCCTCAAGTGATCCGCCCACCTCGGCCTCCAAAAGTGCTGGGATTACAGGTGTAAGCCATTGCACCTGGCCCTTTTTTTTTTATTTGAGAAGGAACTGAGAGATGATGTCTGTGTTTTGTTTTGTTTTGGTGTTACTTTCTCTTGCAGTACTGTGTAATATTAGCCATGTTTTGCTATCTGTCTGCCTTTGCCTTTTTGGGTATCATCAGTTTGTGCTTGTGTATCAGGTTTCTCAGGGTGTCTGTTGGTCTTTCAGGGTGCAGATGTGGGAGGCTGCACAGAGTGCATGCCTGTGCCACGACTCCCAACTTTGCCTCCCTGGCAGAGGCAGGGTAAGACAAGGGGGGAAAGATGCTGACAGCTCACAGACAAATAGAAGTGAACCCAGAGGGGTGAAAAGCAACCAGCCTCCCTGTGGTCAGGGAGGTAGAAGCCTAAATGGGGCCCTGAGGTTTAAATGCGAATTGCCTTCCCATCCTAACCTTCAATGCTTACAATTTAAGTCTCTTTTTTTCATTCTCTCTCTTTTCCTCACTCGTCTCCTCTTTCCTCCTATAGATCCTACTTGGGTAATGATGCTTCTGCTTTAGTTTAACACATATTTAGTCTGGGCGTGGTGGCTCATGCATGTAATCCCTGCACTTTGGGAGGCTGAGGCGGGAGGATTGCTTAAGCTCAGGAGGTTGAGGCTTCAGTGAGCCATGATTGCACCACTGCATTCCAGCCAGGGCAACAGAGTGAGACTTGCCTCAAAAAAAAAAAAAAAAAAAAAAAAAAAGAGGGGGAAAGGTCATTTGGAATCCTAGTCCAGAGATAACCATTGTTTACAACCTGACGAATATTACTACTTTGCACATATTGTATGCATACATAATTATAGATTTACACCATTTTACATGATTATGATACATATATGCTATTCTGTAATCATTTCCTCCTCAACATTATCTTGGCTCAGAGAAATGTTTTTTTTTTCTTTTTGGACATGGAGTTTCAGAGTTTTGCTCTTGTCGCCCAGGCTGGAGTACAATGGCGGGATCTCGGCTCACCCTTGGCTCACCGCAGCCTCTGCCTCCTGGGTTCAAGCAATTCTCTTGCCTCAGCCTCCTGAGTAGCTGGGACTGAGTAGCCGTGTGCCACCATGCCCGGCTAATTTTGTATTTTTAGTAGGGACGGGGTTTCTCCATGTTAGTCAGGCTGGTCTCAAACTCCTGACCTCAGGGGATCCACCCACCTCGGCCTCCCAAAAGTGCTGGGATTAGCGGCGTGTGCCACTGTGCCTAGTCTGTGAGCCACCGTGCCTGGCCTGAGAAATTTTTTTTTTTTTTTTTTTTTTTAGCAGAAACACATTTATTTATTAACCAAAGGGATGATCCTAATTAATCCAACACACTTTGAAATAGCTTCATGTAAAATGTTTGTGATAAAGATAATTGAACACAGTAATGAAAAAAAAAAAGAAACAGTATGGAGATTTGCTCACTGAACTGAGCTTGGTCATTCTCTTAGTTAACTCCTGTCCAAACTGATGATGGAATTTTTATTCTACTTTTTCATAGATCCGAGTACAGGTGACATTGTTCATGACACACTCCACCACTAATTTCCCATCTTTCAATTTTCTTGTTATTGTGCTTTCCTTCCCATCCCACTCCTGATGCTGAACCAATGCACCATCTGTAAAGTTGCAGACAGTCTGCGTTTTTCTGCCATCAGCTGTGGTTTCTTCAAACTTCTCTCCCAGGGTACAAGAAAACTGTGTTGTTTTCAAAGTGCTCTCAGTTTTTATGGTGAGGTTTTTGCCATCACAAGTGATGATACAATCTGGCTTGGCCATTGCGCCCATTTTTCGCAAAGCTATTCCCACTCCTAGCTCCTTCATGTATTCATCAAAGTCTTTGCTGTCCACCAGGCACCATCTTCCTTCCAGCTGCTGAACTGTGGCCATGGTGGGTGCGGGCGGGCTGGCGTGCAGAGTGGGGTCTGAGTCGGTGTGGCAGCATGCTGTTGAGAAATGTTTCTAAGGAGATCTTATTTGGTCTGAGAACCATGAATGATTATTTTGAGCACTTTTGATCCTGGAGACTCCAAATTCAGGCTTCTGAAAGCCTGTACCTCAGAGTAGGCTTGATGTTCCATAAAAGATGTGGTTATGAGCGCAAAGATGACTTGCCTGTATTGTTATAGAAATGTAAAATGTAACAATCAACAAAAATGTAGCAAAGTATGCATGTATACATTTTCTCTAAAGATACAGTTTCCTTTTTAAAAACATAAACACATTGGCCGGGCGCGGTGGCTCACACCTGTAATCCCAGCACTTCGGGAGGCTGAGGCGGGTGGATCACAAGGTCAGGAGATTGAGACCATCTTGGCTAACATGGTGAAACCCCGTTTCTACTAAAAATACAAAAAATTAGCCGGGCGTGGAGGCGGGCACCTGTAGTCCCAGCTACTCGGGAGGCTGAGGCAGGAGAATGGCGTGAACCTGGGAGGCGGAGGTTGCAGTGAGCCGAGATTGTGCCACTGCACTCCAGCCTGGGCAACAGAGCGAGACTCCAACTCAAAAAATAAATAAATAAATAAATAAACACATTAGGCAGGTGTGATGGTAGGTGCCTGTTATCCCAGCTACTCGGGAGGCTAAGGCACAAGAATCTCTTGAACCTGGGAGGTGGACATTGCAGTGAGCCGAGATTGTGCCACTATACTCCAGCCTGGGCCATAGAGTGAGACTCAGTCTCAAAAAATAAATAAATACATAATAAAAATAAATAAATAAATAAAATAAACACTACTGGCCAGTGGCCGTGGCTCAAGCCTATAATCTCAGCACTTTGGGAGGCCTGAGCCAGGTGGAGTTCAGGCATTCAAGACCAGCTTGGGCAATATGACAAGACCCCTGTCTCTACTAAAAATACAAAACAATAGCCGGCCGTGGTGGTGCGTGCCTGCAGTCAGCTACTTGGGAGGCTGAGGTGGGAGGATTGCTTGAGCCCTGAAGGTGGAAGTTGCAGTGAGCTGAGATTGTGCCATTGCACTCTAGCCTGGGTGACAGAGTGAGACCCTGTCTCAAAAAATAAAATAAAATAAAATATAATAAAATAAAATAAACACTCCTATAAAGGATCCTCTTAGCTCTTTTTCTAACACCTAACCTATATTTTCATATTCATTTCAGTTACTCTACAACTGTTCACTGAGCTGCTGTTGAATAGAGGAAATAAGGCAGATAACTACTGCCATCTCCGCTGGGTTTAGGGACGATACACACATTTATCTGGGCACTTTCATTACAGGCAATGAGAGCTGTGAGTGGGGAAAGCACGAGATTGGCAGAAGCATTTAGGGGGACACAGCCATTCTCACAGAGGGCAGAGGTCTAAAGGGAGAGCCGAAGAAAAAGTAGGAACTGGCCTCGTGGAAAGGGGAAGGGCGATGGGACAGCCTGGTGGTTTGTAGCCCACCGGAAGGAGTTCTGAAAACTGGTGGTCAGGTGAGAAGGAAAGCTGGGGAAGAGATAAGCACGTTCGCCAGAGGGTAGCAGCGGCTCTCCAGGACCTAGTGAGTCAAGCCAAGGAATTTAGGCTTCAGCCTGCAGGGTGATAAATAGGGCTGTCTATTCCATTCATTCACTTCTTTCTTTTTTCTTTTCTTTTCTTTTTTTTCTCTTCTCTTCTCTTCTTTCTTTCTTTCCTTCTTTTCTTTCTTTCTTTCCTTTCTTCCTTCCTTCCTTCCGTCCTTCCTTCCTTCTTTCTCTTTCCTTCCTTCCTTCTTTCCTTCCTTCCTTCTTTCTCTTTCCTTCCTTCCTTCTTTCCTTCCTTCCTTCTTTCCTTCCTTCCTTCCTTTCTCTCTCTCTCTCTCTCTCTCTCTCTTTCTTTTTTTGAGACAGTGTCTTACTCTGTCGCCCAGGCTGGAGTGCAGTGGCATGATCCTGGCTCACTGCAACCTCCGCCTCCCTGGTTCAAGCAATTCTCCTGCTTCAGCCTCCAGAGTAGCCGGGATTACGGGTGCCTGCCACTACGCCTGGCTAATTTTGTATTTTTAGTAGAGGTGAGGTTTCACCATGTTGGTCAGACTGGTCTCGAACTCCTGACCTCAAGTGATGTAACTGCCTCGGCCTCCCAAAGTGCTGGGATTACAGGTGTAAACCACCTTGCCTGGACTGAAAATTTCTAGTTTATGATACTTGCCAGTAGAATGTGTTCTGTCACCCTCTTCTGAATAGATATGGTTGTCTGCTATGACTTCTCCCACTGCTGCCCTTCCCCCTGAATCCACAGATGCATTTCTTTTAAAACTATGATCTTGTACACAATGGATGTAAATATTTAATCTTTCTATTTGTATCTTTTTCCATGTTTCTTTTCTTTCTCTCTTTTTTTCTTGAGGTGGTGTCTGCCTCTATTGCCCAGGCTGGAGTGCACTGGTACAATCTCGGCTCACTGCACCCTCCGCCTCCTGAGTAGCTGGGACTACAGGTGTGCACCACCACGCCCGGCTAGTTTTTATATTTTTAACAGAGACAGGGTTTCACCATATTGGCTAGGCTGGTCTCGAACTCCTGACCTCGTGATCCTCCCACCTCGGCCTCCCAAAATGCTGGGATTACAGGCATGAGCCACCGTGCCTGGCCTCCATGTTTATTTTCTAGTTGCCTACTTGTCCTTTTGTGTTTATCCTTGTTAACTACTACTGCCAGGCTTAAAGTATAGACCCCTAGAGGGCAAGATTCGTATCCATATAAAATGTACTGCAAAACATCTACTTAAGCCTCACATTCTTAAACACAAATTACTTTTGAAGATGACTGTTCTGTTTGTTTCCTTCCTGGTTTCTTCCTTTAACTTTTCCACTAAACAGGTACATGATATACATTACTGAAATAACTTATATAGCAATATGAATTTTTTTTTTTTGAGGCGGAGTTCCACTCTTGTTGCCCAGGCTAGAGTGCAATGGTGTGATCTCGACTCAGTGCAACCTCCGCCTCCTGGGTTCAAGCAATTCTCCTGTCTCAGCCTCCAGAGTAGCAGGGATTACAGGTGCATGCCACCATGCCACGCTAATTTTTGTATTTTTAGTAGAGATGGGGGTTCACCATGTTGGCCAGGCTGGTCTCAAACTCCTGACCTCAGGTGATCCGCCTACCTTGGCCTCCCAAAGTGCTGGGACTACAGGCGTGAGCCACCGTGCCTGGCAAATGTGAGGTGGAGGTTACAGTGAGCTGAGATCACATCACTGCACTCTAGCCTAGGTGACAGAGCGAGACTGTCTCCCACTTCAGCCTCCCAAGTAGCTGGGGCTACAAGCATGTGCCACCAGACCTGGTTAATTTTCTTTCTTTCTTTTTTTTTAGACGGAGTGTCGCTCTGTTGCCCAGGCTGGAATGCAGTAGCGCGATCTCAGCTCACTGCAAGCTCCGCCTCCCCGGTTCACGCCATTCTCCTGCCTCAGCCTCCCGAGTAGCTGGGACTACAGGTGCCCGCCACCACGCCCGGCTAATTTTTTACATTTTTAGTAGAGACGGGGTTTCACCATGTTAGCCAGGATAGTCTCGATCTCCTGACCTCAAGTGATCTGCCCTCCTCAGCCTCCAAAAGTGCTGGGATTACAGGCGTGAGCCACCGCGCCCAGCCAGGCCTGGTTAATTTTCTTTGGTATTTTTTTGTAGAGACAGAGGTCTCATTATGTTGCCCAGGCTGGTCTCGAACTCCTGAGCTCAAGTGATCCACCCGCCTTGGCCTTCCAAAGTGCTAGGATTACAGGCATGAGCCACGGTGCCCAGCCTACAGTGCAACTTTAATAATAACAATATGAACACAAAAATTCTAAGATCTAAAATTTAAGCTTTCAGTGGTCCTTCTATAACTGTGAAAGTTTGTTTCCTAAAAAGCCCTGAGGAATTTATGGGAAAACAAGAGAGACAACATTTAGTAGTGAACCCGTGCATTCTAAATAAAGACAATATCAATGACATTTTATAGGCCTTCAATTAGTAAGAATGAATATTGGACTATGAATTTTTATTCACTGTCACTTGTTTGCTAGACGCTTTGAGAATCTTTCTTGCCTATATTTTCCTGAGATGTTGGTTTTTCTTTGTCACAGATAACAATGCTCATTCCCTCCCCATTAAAAACCATATATATATATATCTATATATGATTAAATGATTACTACATGTGCTTTGAAATATTCAAATATTTTAGACAGTAAAAGTCCCTTGTAATTCAACCCTTTGCAGATGATTGGTTAACAGGTTAGTATACATCTACCTAAATTTAAAATCCCATATTTAACATGTATACTTATTAGAAAGTACACATTCTAATATTTTTCTATTGTATTTGGTACTATTTCCAGATGCTCCTGCCTTTTTGCTTTCATAATTTTGAAGGACCTCAGCTCCCTGCCTCCTAGATTTTTGCCACTGTGGTCTCAGAGCTGTGTAATTTGGATGACTGAGATGGAAAAACCTCTGAAAAACCTTTATTTATGTTGAATAAGTATTCCTTGAATCCTTCCTCAGCATCCTGGGTAATATTTGATTTGCTCTGCTCATGATAACTTCGTGCCAAGGATACTGCTATCAGTTCTCTTAAAACAGATCCCAACTCCCTGCTCATAGTGGCCAAAGGAATGCAGATTTCAGGCTGAGTTTACTTACCTGCATCATCTTCATCTATCCAGAAGCATCCCTGCACAAACGTCTGTTTCTACCCTTCCATTCACTCGGCTCACTTTTCTGCTCTTAGTACCCTTCGTTTCTTGTGAACTCTCCAGCAGGAGTGACTTGCAATTTGTATCCACTGACACTTAAGTTCTCGGAAGTGCTGGAGAAGCATATCGAAGTAAATTATTCTGATGTATAATTTTGTGCATGTGAAACTCACAGTGGAAGTGCCTATTATAATTTCAGTATGGAACACAGCTAAACATTTGGATCAGTAATCCAGTTTTGAAAGCACACGTTATTTAAAGTACAATGTGCTGAAAATATGAAAAAAAGAAAGGGTGCTTTCAAATTTGTACTTAGTAAACTTTCACTAGATCACATCATATGTTTATCACTAGTCATGTATATGTTGTATTTCTATGTGTAATCGTCAGGCACTTTTAATTTATAGTTTGCATTTACCATGCCAGCCTCCTTCTGAGTCCCAAACTTCCTTTGGTTATAAATTTAGTAAAGTTGAAAGAGCCAGCAGGGATTAAACCCTGAAGGTATTCAAATGACTATCTGACTTTATTCCTCATTTCAGCCATTTCAAAAAATTATGCTTTCATTTAGAATAGGCTCTGGGAATCAAAGTGTGTATATTTTGCCCAAGTAGAAGACAGTTTAAAGTTAACATCCTAGCTACTAGAAGGGAAAGCAAACAACATCGCTGGAAAAGGAGCCTATTTTTTTTTTTTTTTACCTTACACTAAAACTACATTGCGAAGATCAAAAGAAATCAAGACGAGAGTGTGCCTTTTAACGCCAGGCCCAAAGTAGATGCTTATTAAATGACACTTTACCCCAATCCTTCACAAATGGTTGATAGGTCTTACTATTTCCCCCCTATTCAAATCTAGAATTTTTTCACTCCCATATACTAATCGATAGTGAATGGAAAGCACAGAATAGATCATCGTCCAAGTGTTAGGTATTAGCCTGAGAAATCCAGAATCCCATATTTGTAACTGCCCTTCTTGAGAAAGTGCATTTTTCAGGCGGATTCTAGCCCCATTTTTCTTTTTACCATTTTTACATATTATGAGAGGTGGCTTAGAAATACTTCGATTTTTGCCTCTTCATCACAACACACTGAACGTTAAAATCAAGTGGTTGGGTTTTTATTGGCTTATTTTGTCTCTAACCGTTTTATTTCTCGAGCTGTCATCGTTCTTTTCGTCTTACATCCTTATGAACCTTTTCTGGATTAAAAAAAAATGACGTTATAAGGAAACTCTAACTGGCGTTGGATTAGAACGAAGTTGACTCCATTCCTTTTCCTCCCCGTAGTGTGGGCGCTACGAGGAAAGACCTCGGCGAGAACCAGCGAAGCCCGGGCTGCCCTCACCGTGCGGGCGCACAGTTGCTCCTCGCGCCGGGCTGCGCCGGGCTCCCGCGGCCGCCTCGGCGTGTGTCCGCGGCTCCCTCCCGCCCTCGCCCGCAGTCCCCCGATCCCGATCCCGGATCTCTGGGTCCACAGCTTGGCTCCCTCCCGAGCCGGAGCCGGAGCCGGAGCCGGAGTCGCGGCTGGGCCCGGCCGCCGCGTCACAGGGGGAGGGAACCCGGGGGAGGGGGAGGGGCGGTGAGGTCAGCGGCGGCGGCGCGTCCGCGGGCGGCGGGAGCGGCGCATGCGCGGAGCGAGGCCCGTGAGTGGCAGCGGCGGCGCGCGGGGGGCGGGCGAGGGGCCGAGAGTGGGGGAGCGGGCGGGGGCCGTCGAGGCGGCGGTGTGTGGGCGCGACGGCTGCGAGTTGGAGAGGTCTGTGGTGCGGGTCGCCCCGGGGGATCCCCGGCGCGGGCCTCGCGCGACGGCCACGGTCGCGCGGCGTGTGTGTGGGGTCCACGCACACCCGCAAAACTTCCTCCTCCCCTGCTCCGGGAGAGCGAGCGAGCGTGTGTGAGAGAGCGAGTGTGAGGAGCGAGCCGCGGCCCGGCGCCCAGCGCCGCCACTGGAGCAGCTGTCAAAACTTCGCCGCCGCCGCCCGGGCCTGACGGGCCTGACGCGCGGGGGAGGGGCGGCCGACCGGGGGCGCGACCCCCTCGCCGCCCCCGCCGGGCCCCGCAGCCCGCCCTCCCCGCGCCGGGCCCCTTTCTCCTCCCGCCGCGGGCGGCTCGGGGGAGGGGCCGCGGGCGGAGACCCCGGGGGCCGGCGCCCCTCACACCGCCCGCCCGCCTGGCTGCCCCGCCCGCCCGCACCCGCCGGCCCCG